>NW_016690304.1:433140-492365 GCF_001604755.1 Lepidothrix coronata
CTCAGAGGGTGGGGGGGCCCTGGCCCGGGTTACCCAGAGAAGCTGTGGCTGCCCCTGGATCCCTGGAAGTGTCCAAGGCCAGGTTGGACGGGGCTTGGAGCAACCTGGGCTAGTGGGAGGTGTCCCTGCCCATGGCAGGGGGTGGAACAAGTTCCTTAAGGTCCCTTCCCACACAAACCATTCTGGGATTCTATGACTCCATGAAATACCTTGCTAAGGGAAGCCACCAAGGAAATATTAATCTATTTAGAATTATATGCAGAAATGTCAGAATATGTTGGCATTTTTAAATGCTCATTAATGTTCAGTTCAATTCACCAAGTCAGCACAAAGCTGCCAGTCCCCAAAAAGGGAAGTAAGAAAGATTTTCTTGATGTCTCCTTTTCTTTAGAGTTCAAGAGATCTAGGAGGATCAAACACTTCTGAAATATTTTTAGAAGCCCTAGATTCTATTATTTACATTATTTTTCCCCTTGTGTGTTAAAGATGATGTGTTAGAACAGTTCCTGTCTTTCCTCTCTCTAACTGAATTTCCTTTGCAATGGAAACAAAGAAATCCAGAAGCTGAAGACTCTGGCTCACTGGAGTGACTGAAACTGCCTTTAGTCAGGTGAAAATCACAAGGAAATGCAAGTATTTAAAAAAATATGTATCTGTCAACACCAAACTTGCGATTTTACTTTCATACAGGATACCTGTCTCCTAGTTCTCAAATCAGTTGCAGACTCTCTTGCTTTGATTCCAGATTCAAAGAGAAATTTGGTATTTGTTCTTTGAGGAAGGAAAATTCCTTATCATGCCTCTGATGTCTTATTACATAACCAAAAAAACCCCCAACTTTATAGGGGCAAGATTAAATAATATCATCATCAGTAATTTATTTACCAAAAGAGTTTATTAGCAATGGTGGAGCTGGATTGAGCAGGAAAGTGGGTAAATAAATAAATTGAAACTTGCCCTCTAAAACTACTGATTGCCTTCATATAATTACCAAGACAAATGTTCTCCAGTGGAGAAATACAGAGGTTCTTTCACATCTGTCACAAAGAACACTCTTTGTGGTTCACAGGTGCAGAAATGCATAGATTGAATACGTATTAAATTCTTGTGCCAGTGAATTGTGCAGTCCACAATCACAGTGGCAGTCTTCTGAGTTCTTTATTAAATTGAGGGAGTCAGAAGTTTCCCTCCAAGGACTGTGCTGAACGTATTCCTTATTTGTTAGTAGAACTACAAGCTATTTTAACTTGTCTAATTGTTTTAATTCTCATCGGGAACTGTAATGATAGGACAAGGAGTGATGGGTTCAAACTGAAAGAGGGGAAATTTAGGTTACAAATATGCTGGAAATCCTTCCCTGTGAGGGTGGGGAGGCCCTGGCACAGGTTGCCCAGAGAAGCTGTGGCTGCCCCTGGATCCCTGGAAGTGCCCAAGGCCAGGTTGGACGGGGCTTGGAGCAACCTGGGCTAGTGGGAGGTGTCCCTGCCCATGGTAGGGGTGGGACTGGATGAGCTTTAAGGTCCTTCCCACCCAAACCATTCTGGGATTCCATGACTGTATGATTTAAAATCCTCACTCTGCTCAAACAGCTGGCACCAGCTCAGGGTTGGCAGACAGTTTTCTTGCTCCCACCTCCCACCCCTGTTCTGGGCAGAGTTTCTTCAAATGCTGAATAGACTATTTGCAGTGTCACTGCCTCATTGCATTAAAAGCTCTGACAAAGACTATTCCTTCCTCAACACCTAAGGATGCTCTCATTATCCCATGCCTGTGTTTATACTGGTAATTAAACCAGCTAAATCCATCCAACAACCCAAACCCAGTAATAAACCCAGGCTTTGATTTTATGACATTCCACAGGCAGACTAAGCCCACGACACTTTAGCTTCTTTCAGATACTTCTGAATGCTTTAAGAGTCCTCAGATTCCCCCCCAAAGTATATTCACACTTAAACTCTTTTGACTTTGCTGGAGAAGTCTAAGTTGGGATGATTATAAGACCAGGCTAAGAGGTGGCAAAAAGGACAGAGAAAGGCAAGCTAGCTCAGCATTTTTATACCAAAGAGCCTCTCCCTTGGCTCATACACCTGTAGTGTCTCTCCTGTTCATACACACTGAGTAGGGACTCTAAATAGCATAACAAAATAATATGGAATGGGCCACAATCTCCACAACACTCTGAATTTGGCCCATTTGGTTTTAAAGCTTATCCTTAAAAACCACTTTTTGCTATTTCTCTGCTTAAGCTTGAGATTCCAATGTTCAGAGGGGGAAAAAAAAAGTCAGTGAAGGAGTATTTTGTATCTCAACTGCCAAATCACACAGCAAGGGAACTAGAAAACATGTCTTTTATCTTAGTCCTTGTCTCTCCCATCCCTATCCCTTGATTTGAGACAGTCTGCAGCCAGTGTTGCTGTTTGCATTTGAACACCACTCCTCTCTGGAGGTGTGTTTAGGGAAAGGGATATATAGGAAAAGCCTCTTGCTGGTCTAAATCTCTGAACACGTTCTCTTCACAGAATCATAGAACGGTCTGGCTTGGAAGGGACCTCAAAGGGACCTCCACACCCCTGCCATGGGCAGGGACACCTTCCACTAGCCCAGTTTGCTCCAAGCTCTGTCCAACCTGGCCTTGGGCAATTCCAGGGATGGGGCAGCCACAGCTTCTCTGGTCAAGTTTCCCAATCTTATGGCTTATATTTTTCAGGTCATATAAGAAAATTATTATAGATCTGATTTATACCTTGAAACTCCGTGCTTAGATTTCTGAACACTACACCCATTTCTGCCACATCATACTTCCACCTGTGGATGAGCTGGTGTACCTGTGTTCCCCAGGTAATTTTCCTGGTGCAGGAGGCCCTAACACTTCCAAGACAACAGACAGAAACACAGCAGCAGGTGGCTGTATCCCTGCTGAGCCTCCTGCTCCACCTAACAGCCATTCCGTGTAAGAATGTAAGTGGGACAAGAAAAATCCAGCCCCCCACTGACACACCGAGCACCTGCAGCTCAGCCCAGCCTGGGGGTTCTGCACACTGTCACATTTGAGGCTGACCTGAACACTGCACCAGAGAAAAGAGATTGCAGAATGAATTGTCCATGTGAATTATGGATCTGGGAACATCTGTGACATTTTCATCCTAGAGATGTTACTAATGCTGTTTATAATCCGAGATGACTCAAGGGTTTCAGCCCACTGTCCTTCATTCCCTGTCCAGCCCCTTCAGAGCTGCAGCTGGAACAAGGAACAGGAACAAGTGATGGATGCCACATGAGTCTCCACAACATCCCCAAAATCCAGCAGGATTTGTTTCTGAGCTCCACAGGAGCCAGAACCTCTCACCTTGGTAAGGAGGACAGTGCCACTAAAGAAAGGAACTTTGCTCCTTACGACTAATGTGCTGGGATGCAGCAGGTGTCCAACAGCTCCTGGGGCTCTGGAGACACCTGGCCCAGGGCAGGCAGGGCATGGACAGGGCAAACAGCCTCCTGGGCTCTGCTCAATGTCCCCTCAAACCACCTGGATCACCTGCTGCTCTGTCTCTGGCAGTTTAGGAGAGGCTGCTCCAACATGCTGACACGAACCCTGGGAGCACAGGGATTCCTGCTTGATTCCTACAGCATTAAAAATGAAAGCCTTTCAAAAAAAAACAAAAAAAAAAAACCAAAACCAATCCAAAGCTCCAAACTTCGCTCAGCATCACATGGAAGTGGGCAGGAGTGATGCACTGAGCTATTCAAATGCTCGACTTTCTTACCAAAACTATGCCAAATGTTACTTGAGCACTTGGAGCTGCTGCTGGGGGTACTGAGAGCAGGGAGAGCATCTTCTCCCAGAGGAGAGACCATTTCAAGGCTCCCAAATTGCAGAAAATACTAAATTCCAATTCAGGAATTTCCAAGTTGTTAATGACCATTAAAAGTTACCAATGTTGCAAGTACAGAGTGACAATTCCTGTGGCAGTAACAGCCAAGGCTCTGAACTGGGGAGAGACATCAGGGAGCTGCTGCCTTCATCTGAGCCACAGGAAGGAGAGACTAAACCAGGGAGCAGGAAAAATGACTTGTGAGAAAATCAGCCTGGCTGGAATTCTGCTCCCATTTAGATAAAAAAAATCTCTCTTTGATTCTAGACAAATCACCTCAGCCAATGTTCAGCTCTGAGAAATTTCTCCAAATACCTGAGCCCACTGAGGATTATCTTGGTCTCCATCAAGGTAAACAATCCAGGAGCTTTTTTTAATCAGCAATCACAGAGAACTGATAGAAAAACAGACCTTTAAAATGGTAATGAAAGAGAAAGAGGTGATTCTGATACAATCCCATTATATTTCAGCTCCAGCACTGGGAGTTGTTTTAGTTTTGGCTGTACAACTGCTGAGAATCAACAAGAGCCCAGGCCAAGGCCCCAGTACCTGCTCTCATCTGCACCCACATTTACCACCTAGTCCAGGTTTCTGCTAAGGGACACCAGTCCTCCTCCTGCCTCCAGGGTCTCTGCCCCCCAGCCTGAATAACCTCAGCTGTGACAAATTGCATATTTATGTGTTAATTACTGCCTTAAGCAGCAGTTACAAACCCAAACAAAATCACGCATCAATGGCCAGCGAGCAAGGCCCTGCTGGAGCTGAGCAGCTCTGCTTTCATCCTAAACAAAGACTCAGGAAGGAACCACAGTTCCAAGAGGCCAGGAATTAAGAGGAACTGTAATTTCCTTGATGCATTTTATTTCAGTGCATAAATACATACATACATATATATATATGGAATGACGGCGCTTTCTTTCATAAATAATATATGAGTGTATGTCAAGAAACTGATAAATGGAGATGCAGACACCACACACCATCCCAAGGGATCTCTTAGTGCCTGTCAAGTCAGGCAGCAATGTCCTTCTCTGTCTTGTAGGCACCTGCGTGGTCAGAACCCATGTGAGAGTAGAAGAACTTTATGAGCTGAGCAGTCAGTGAAGAGGAACTGCTTTTAATCTACATCTGTTGTATTATTTAAGGAGAACATCAGAATTTATACCCTGTATCACATAAAGGCATGCAGAGAGGGAGTTGTGTAGGAAAGCCATCTGCAGGTATAATTAGTGTTAAGAGCAACGTATTTGTGGGAAACGTATCCTGACTGACCCAGTTACCTGGGGAAAATCGGAACAAAATTAGGCCTCTGTTACCTGCAAAAAGCACTTCTGATCCAAAAATCAAACAGATACCAGCCACTTTGTCCTGCCCTGGCTTAAAGCTGATATGTTACTGGCAGACCCCTTCAGGTTGATGCTAACATCGATTATCCACCTCTCAACATCCACTCTCAGAAAACTTGGCTGCATTTGTGCAGCAGTAAAACCCCCCGACATTTCTCACCAAATACTGGAATGGTCACCATGGGGGTGAAGGCAGCGCGTTGCTCACGGACAGTGGGAAGCCCAAGTGTGCAAATGGGGCCTGGGGCAATGTAAAGCACTCCCAGAATTTGGGAGCTGGTCATCCCTGGCCTTGTGTCAGTGCACAGGGTCAGATAGAGGAGCAGCTGAGAAGCTGAGAGAACAGTTCGCCAGTTGGGAGCTTCCAACAGCAGCTGCTGAGGAGAAGACCTGGTGTGTGGGAAGACACTGAAGAAAGGAGTCATAGAATCACAGAATCCTTGAGGTTGGAAAACACCTCCAAGACCATCGAGTCCCCCCTGTGCTCAGTCCTCACCTTGTCCCCCAGCCCAGAGCACTGAGTGCCACGGCCAGGCCTTCCTGGGACACCTCCAGGGATGGGCACTCCAAACCTCCCTGGGCAGCCCCTGCCAAGGCCTCACCACCCTTTCCAGCAACAAATTCCTCCTGATATCAAAAGAAGGACAATTCCTTTCCCATTCTCCCAAAGGGTGTCCAACTCATGAGCACAGCCCTCTCTCCTGTATCTGCCTGCATCACACATGTACCCATCTCACCTTTTTCCTACTGCTGTTACCTGTAGTTACCTGGGTTAATTCCCTGGGTGTTTTCTTACACTTTCCTTACACTCATTTCTGTGCCCATAAGCTCCTATAAGGTGTCCAATGTTTCCATTCCTCTTCCTGTTTAAATCTCACAGATCTCATTAATTATAAAACATTTTGCTGTAAGTGACAACTTCCAGTGGTTTATTTGTGCTTCAGGACTTTGATAACAGACAAATTCTTCTGTGATTCCCCAAATCCCCAGTCAACTGGAAAATTAAGATGAATGCAAAGCTGCAGATCTATGGAAATTCATTTCTCATCTCCACCATCTCCAGCTAAGTTTCAAAGCCAGCTGACTAATTCTGGATGCCCCAGTGAGCATAGCCAGGTCTAGTTACTTCTGTGGCTTTACTTGTGTCACTGCACAACTGCAAGAACTGACAACATTTCTGTCTTTTGGGGAGTATAATTTAGGAAAAGAAACACTTTGTGGAGGAATGGCCCAGTGCTGAGATACAATTCAACTAAAGCCCAAACTGCAGAGCCTTTAAAACTATCTATAACTGTATCCTGAACAGGGAAAATAAATTTATGGGTGTACACGGGAGAGACAAATCATGGAGATAAGTATCATATATAAATCTACAGAGGCTACATAATTACTGCATCAGAGATCCGTGATAAATCTTATTCTCCTGGTGAGGACAGAGATACTGATCCATCAGGGGTGTCTGTGGAAGAGTGCTGCAGTGCAGGTCAGACATGCACTTCTGAAGTGACTGTCCTCGCTGTCCCCACGCCACAGCACACTGGGGTGCACTGCAGAGAGGTCTGGGAGCACAAAACCTGCATTCCTGGAGGATAAAACGATGAAATCCAGGAATGGCATGGCTGTTCCAGCTGCTGAGGGCCAGCCCCTTCAGGGACCAGGTACACACAGTCTGCATGAAACCTCTTGGACATGTTGGGTAGAGGTTGGATCCCCAGCAGGAACTGTTCCAACCTACAACACACCTCAGTCCATCCAAAACATCCCACGATGAGTCCCTGACTGGTTGCTGGCCCAGGAGCAGCCCCTGGACTCCAGCCAATTTTAATTTACTTCACTTCAAAGACAAACCACAATGTCTTACAAACACCTCGCAGAAGCTCACTGGGAGAAGCACGGGATCGTTTCCCTCCCTAAAACACACAGCCCAGACATGCTGCCATTTCCCTAATTGGATAAGCATTGGGATTGCAGGCAGCTCTGCTGAGTGATGCACATGGCAACTGCCAGGGAATAAAGGGCAAAAGAGCTAAACATGACTTTATATTAATTTCTCAGAGTGATGCCAAGCACCAGGGCTTGAGCTGAAGCCTTGCCATAATTTAAAGACAACATTTCTACTTGCAGCTGGGTTTCTCCAAGAAACATGGTTCACATAATCCTACCACACCACTGCCTTCTTGTCCTTCCCCAAAAATCCTGATAGCAGTATCACAGCTATTAAGATGCAAATCACTTCAGGAAAGCAGCAGCCAGACAGAGGAGAGTGATTCCCAAACATCCCTATGAGGGGGATGTGCTGCAGTTACACTTCATGTTCTTTAAATATAAGGAAAGGCCATGGAAGAGACAGTTGTTCCAACTCTCTGGGAGAGGGAAATGCCTGGCAAGGGCCCCCAGAGCCCAGTGAGGAGACACAAACCCTTAAGGAGCTTGGAATTCCCCCACTCTTTTATTCAGAGCAAGACTTTCAAGTTCAGAAGCATTTCTGCAGTTCATCTCTAAGGATGATCCCTCCCTGGAAATGGTTTTCAACAAGAATTTACTAAAAGAGGATAAATAGCCATACATTTGATGCCCTGATAACTTTGTGCCATAACTCTTATCACCTGTAATAAAGCAGGCAGGCTCTTAGAAAGGAATGTTATATCCTTGCTTTTGTGCTCTTAAAAGCTGGGACTGCCAATCCCTATATTAAAATCTGAATTTCTGCCATTGTAGATATTTTTTGTCCCTTTCCAGAGAGTGGAAAACAGCTCTAGGAGCATCTCTGCAGTTATTTTAAAGCCAGAGCCAGCCACTGCTGCAACCTCATTTCCCTCGGTCTAACTCGATCCACGAGACCTGTAGAGGGCAGTGGATAAAAGAAAATAAAGCACCAGCAATCAATGTTAAATAAAAATTTAAAAAATTGGGATCTCATCTAATTACTCCCTTATATTGAAAAGCTTCCAGGTAATTCCATGGATTAATGGATTACTGCAATGGGATTTTTCCAAGCCCAAATCCTAGGCTCTCTGGCAGATTGCACTGACAGGTTTTACAGCAGCACTCTTCCCTTGGGATTTATTTATTTTTTTTTCAAACAGGAATCACTTCCTTGCAGCTCAGCTAAAATGTGCAGCAGGCCCTTTGACTTCCATGGTGCTCCTGGGCAAACAAGACTTACCCTTCCTCCATGGAGAGTCCATTAAACCAAAAAAAAGGAACAAAACAATTCAGCAAAGCTGAGTGTTTACACAATATGCAGCAGTAAACCATTAGTGTTCAATTTAATATCGAGTTAATATCAAACCAGCCAGGACCTAGAGTAGAAAACAACTTCTTGGATAATTCCTCTTTGGTTCTCAAGCATGTAGAGGAGGCAGAATCAGAATCACACTGCTGATAACTTCATTAGACATGTGACCGTGGCATATACAATGCACTCGTTACTGATGGAGTATGTAAAATCTTGGATAAACTTAAATTAGGCACAGCAGATAAAAGCATTACAGTAGATACAGTACACTCTGCCTTATCTTGCACATAAGAGTGTTAATCAATATAGCACCAGGCCCTGATTACCTCATTTCAGCTGTGCTTTAGTAACTTCTCACAGCTCTGTTGTGCAGCTCTGAAACTGGCTCTGCAATTACCAGGGGCAGAGCCGTCCACACCTCAGTTAATGCCCTGTTTGTCTGCGGAATGCCGATTAGATCTGCAAACACATCTAAAACCACCAGGAGCTGAGAAGGCAACAAAACAACGCTTGTCAATTTGTGTGCTAAAAGGTGATGCCAGGGCTCTGAGGGTGTTAATACTCAAAGGCACCACGGCCTGGAGCTGCTGGAGTGGGGAACTGGGAGCTGCTCCAGCCCCCCAGTGAGCCACTGGTTCTTGCTGCAGGAAATCCCCTCCAAAAAAAACAGAGAGCAGGAGTCAGCAATGCAGTATTGTTCTTTCCAGGCTCCTGGGTGACTCACCACTGTTATAAATTGCCACTGCTCCCAAGGAGTCAGACACTGACAATTTACTCTCACCTGCTGCATTTTTAACCTTGTTTGTGATTTTTTTTTTTATTTTTTTCCTGCCCCGTGATGGTCTCATCCCTTTTCCATCAGTGTTCCCTGTTGTACCAATTCCCTCAGATTTAAAAAGGGCTAGAGAGCTAACAGCTGCTTTGGCAATTCCCATTTGTGAAAATACACACTTACATGGACTTCTGAGCCTTCTTCATACTCCACAGAGTTGCTGCAGCGTCACACAGAGAGAGCCTATAGGAATGAAAAATTGGGACAATATTATTCATGCTCAGAACAGAACGAAACTCAATAATTTTTCTATCATCCATTATATAGATCTCTATATGTCACGAAGGCAGGGACAGCAGACAAGGAGACAACTGTCTCCTTGGAGAAGTTCACTTTAGGTGATGGCACTCTCCCTTTCAGGAGGAGGAAATGCTAAGGCAGAGCAAGAAAGTGAGAAAAAGTTCAAGGTGAATGTAAAAGGCAGATGCAAACAAGAATGAACAGTAAGAATATGTCACAGGCGTGGTGGAATTAGTTGAAGGTTGGACTTGAGGATCTTGGAGGTCCTTTCCAACCTTAATGATTCTGTGATTCTATGAGATCATGATTCAAACATCGAGCTCCAAAAGGGTGGCAATGAAGAAGGAACAGATGTGTGGCAAGGCCTTGCAGCAGTAGTTCTGCATGAAAACAGCCTTGGGCTGATGAGTATAAATATGCCATGTGTTCATCAGTCAGTGAAGGTGCCCAGAGCCACATAAACAGAGGAGGGCACTCTTTTTCTTGAGAGGAAAAGCACTGCTAGTGGGACTTTCACTTTTTTAAGCTAGAACAGGTTACACTGCACTCTTCCCACTGGCTGGATCCTTTTGCCAGGAGGTTCTTCCTCTTTTACCACGCAGCCTTTACACTTATCTCTCACTTGCACTCAAACAGATTAAATCAAAGCCCAGCTTTCAAACACTTTGAGAAATTCTTACCTCCCAACCACAAAGAGTAAGAAATGGATGACAGGTTGGATCTTCCTACTGGGAAGATGCACCCCTAGTGCCCGCTGGAAGAGGAGGGGGTGATCAGAGGCATGGAGAAGAATGACTCCACAGGTGCATCATCTCAAGGACCTGCTCATACCCCAAAATATCCTCAGGTGTGAGCCAGTAACTGCCTGGCCCAGGCAGAGAGGCCACAACTGAAACAAACCACCTGCCCAGGCAGAATTAAAGAATCCTCTACAAGCAGATTAAGGACAGCAGCTGAGACCACCCCAACCTTCCTGTGCCTCCCCCTGGAAAATAACCATGGAATTGAATACAAACTAGGAGAAGCTGGATTCTTTAAAAAACTGTTTGCTTATGGTTTGCTCCTCTGCAAGTAATCCAAAAACTGTGCTGAGACTCCCTCCAGCATTCATACAACAGAAGTTTGTATTTTAACCAAAGAAATCAATACAAGAAGATACATCTCAAACAGAGACACAACTTTGTGTAAACACACAAATCCAGATGCAGTGATAGCTGTGCATTACCAGTGTAGGCATTTGCTCTGTTAGCAAAGGTAAATGGATGCTGATTTACAATTTCTACCTGTTCATAAAAATAATAACTTTAAATTATGCAAGATCAGGATGATAACTATGATGAACAGAAAGCAAAACCTCAGAGGTATTGGCTCCACTTTATGGCCTTTCACCTCAAATTTCTTGACCATATGGTTATGCAGAAAAATTGGCAAAACAAATACCACAGCAATAAAATTTCACAGCAACAGGAAACAATTTGGCTCCTTAGGCCACTGGCAAATTAGGAAGGCTTTTGTGAATGCACTGTTAGCATACATACAGGGGGGTAAGTCACTAAAAAATACATACATTTAATCCAAAGATTTCTACAAACATTCCAAATTCTATTTTCATTCTCTCATTAGCAACTACACTGAGAAGCTTCTGGCAAGCAGAGCTGTTATGAGCATTAAAAATAGAAATAAAAAACTGGAATATACAAACTGTCTTAATGGGAACAGGGGAAGGTTTCAGTCCCCACCATCAGCACTGCCATCTTCAAACTTTAATTGGAGCAAAATGAACTTGAGTCTTCACACTTAGTGATTTACAGGTGAAAGCAAAATCCCTGGATATTTGAATTCCAAATTGCAGGGGTACCTGTGCGTCCTGCTGAGCAACCTGGCCATGTCCCCTGCAGGGATGAAGCTTTAGGAATATCTCAAATTATCCTGGTGCTGGATTATTGGTGTCTGCCCACAAGAATCTGCTCTTCTGGGCAGCATCAGACCCACAATCCTTCTTTCCTCTCTGGGCTCAGTGCTGCTGTGGGTGTGTTTATCCCAGGATGGGTCAGGCTGGAAGGGACCACAGTGGGCATCTGGTGCCACCTCCCTGCTCCAGCAGGGCCAGCCCAGAGCACAGGACACAGGAGTGTGTCCAGACAGCTCTGGAATAGCCCCAGGGAGGACACTCCACCCCCTCTCTGCTCTCTCTTCAGGGCTGGGTCACTGCCCAGCCAACAAGTTCTTCCTGCTGTCCAGTTGGAACTTCCTGGCCATCAGTTCCTGCCCGTTCCTCTTGTGCCATTGCTGGGCCCCCCCGAGCAGAGCCTGCTCCATCCTCTGCCCCCTCCCTGCAGCCCCTCCAGACCTGGCTGAGGGCCCCTCTCAGGCTCTGCTCTGGAGGCTGAACAGCCCCAGCTCCCTCAGCCTTCCCTTGTAAAAGACAGAATCAGGCTCTAGGCCTCTATTTTAAAGATACCAGAGCAAGCACCAGGTCACCATTTCCTGCTCCAAGACATGATCAGACCTTTCTTTCATTCCTGATGAATGTTTGTTTTAAGTCTTTGGAGAAACTTTAGTGTATCCACCATTTGGGGTGTGCTCCATTGGCCTCAGGCAACTCATCCACTGTCATCAACTGTCAATGCACCCAAATATCTACTACAAAAATTCCCTATTGTGATTTCCACCCACTGATTTTATACCATCCATCATGGATAAAAAGCACAGAATTACAGAATCATTAAGGTTGGAAAAGACCTTTAAGATCATCAAGTCAACACAGCACCACCATCATGTTCACCACTAAACCATGTCCTCAAGTGCCACATCCACACATTCTTTTTCAGCTTTAAAGTCGCTGTTCTTGTAGTGAAAGACTGTTTTAAAACTTCCCTTTTTTCCTTTTCACACTAAATATCAATTTATCGTTGCAAGGTGTATTTTCTAGACCTCTGGTTGATCTTCCTGTTCTCTTCTGGCTTTCCACAACTTCCTGAGATGCAGAGCTCAGAGCAGGAACCAGACCCTAACTCCACTGCTGCACACATCAGGATTATGCTTGCCTTTATTTTTTCCCCCATCACAATGGCACTTTTGCTTCATATTCAGCTTTCCCCCCCTTCCTTTCCCCTTCCTTTGTCTTCCAACATAATCTTTGTCTGTTCCTCGCTTTTTATTTGCTTTAAGGGTTGGATTCTTACTGAACAACATCCTTATTTTTTTTCCCTCAGAAGAAAAGCAAGGGAATTTGATCATTGCCTGACTCTGGACTCACCCTGGCTGAATTTACCCTGGTTTCAGACAGAAATGGAATTTCCCATCTCTCTCCAAACTGGCACTGGGACAGGCTCAATGTCTTTAAGAAGCTGCCTGTGCTGTGAAGTGACTCTTAGGAGCTTTAAGGGTGCTGAGGTGTCTTTAAACCAATTCTGCTCAAGGGGATTTTTTTTTTTGAGTGCTCATTCTTAGTCTATTTTTCATCAACTACAAAACAAAGGATAATTAAGAGAAAATATTATCATAAATCAACATTAAAAAAAAAAAGAAAACAAACCTGGTACCCAAATGAAAGCATTTCACAATCCAAAAGTACAATAATGTAACCCAGCTGCATTCAGATTTCTGTTCTTATTTTGTCATAAAATGTTGGATTTTTTCCTGAAGCAGAAACCATGGTTCACACAGTTGTTGTTTCCCATGACTCCAAGCATGGAGCTCCTGCTGCCCTTCCCAGGCATGGGAGAGGCAGTTGGCTTTCAGATCTTCCTAAAGCAGCAGGACATTCACCTGAAACAACCTGGAAAAGAGCAAGAGAGCCCAACCCTGCTGTTGCACTTTTCTGAATAAAACAATGCCACTGACCAAAATTTACACCTGTGAGTGAAAAAGGGAGGCAGAAATACAAATTGCACTCACAGTGGAACTATAATTCAAAAGGAAAATAGAATCATTAAGGTTGGAAAAGACCTCCAAGATCATAAATTCCAACCTTGAACCAAATACCACCGTGGCCACTAAACCATATTGTGAAGTGTCACATCCACTCGTTTTCTGAACACCTAGATTTAGGTGAAAGCGAGAAAATTTAAATATACAACTGTGAATTAACTTATTTCAAACCCTATTCTAAGAGAGTTAATCTGCTTTCCTTCTCAATGTCTCCCCCTTTCACCATCCAAATTATCTTGCTCAGGTCCTGTCAGAGGTCCTGCTCAAGCTGGTGACAGGCAAATAAGGGACAATCAGGAAGGAGGTAAAGAGGCAAGAAGGGTTAAGTTAATGAAAGAGCCACCAGTTCATATCCCAGAGAGGCTGCTGGGTGAGACCACTCTTACCCCAAAGAGGTTTTATCCTGATCAACTGAGGAGTGATCCTACCTTTCTTCATCCCAATTGTGTAAGAAAAGAATTACCCTCACTGCAGATCAGTTATATCTAATCAGACAAAATTAAACCATCACAGCAGAGCCTTCCAATAGGGCTGGCAGAAGCACAGAAAATGTAATTTTCTCATCACTCTTTGTCACCTTCAACAGCAGTGATGTCTTTATCTATTGTATTTTTCCAAGGGGTATCTGTTCATGGTTTGGTTTTGTCTCATTCACCTTTTAACATTTCAAAAGCTCCTGAGACATCTGAGAGGAAAAAGGAGAGAGGGACATGTTGAATGAGATGTTACAATAAGGACATGTATATTCAATTTGCCTCTGTGTTGGAATGGTGGCTGCTACGTGTTTCTTCAGGGGAAAAAAAAAAAAGGTGAGAGCTTGCAGATTTTCCTTCTTGTATAATTTTTTTCTCTTTAAAACAAATCCCCAGGATGAATCCTGGTTCCAATCCTAGAAGAAGGCATGCAGTGGAGTTTGAACCAGCTGCTTACACCAGAGAGCAGTTGCTTAAAATAGTAGGTTTGCTTAAATTCTTTCATGTCAGTGTTTCCCACTGGAATCACAACTCAGATTGTGAAAATGCCCTTGCAATGATTAGGTGCAGGTGGCTCAGGAGATGCTCTGAAATCATGAATGCAGAGAGCATGGACAACTCGACTGGTTGCTTTCATGGCTTGAGCAGTTTTTCACCTCTCTGAAGCTGGTAGAGTGCATTACCCCGTGGGTTTATATTCTGTGATCCTTAGAAACCCCAAGGTATTTAAACGTAATTTTACATGACCAATACTTGGTATCTGTTGGGTCTGTAACCTCATCTAACACAAAGAGAAGAAATGTTCTGATTACCCTGTTAACATCCAAAGTATAAGATTTTGAGGAATTTCCATGCAGATGGAAGTTGAATTATTACAGTTTCATTTTACTTACAAATTTACAAATATGAATATTAACTAATTCCACTTCAGCACATCAGCTCTTTTTTTCTTGGTCAATCCTTCAGTTTATTCTTAAAAGTTTATCCTTAAAACGTTTTCATCATCACCTTTGGCCATTAGTTGTGTTTATTTACTTATTCAGTGATAGAGGAGAAGCTCTTTTCCTCACTGCACAGACTCTCTCAGTAGATTTTAGTGTCCTTTGAGAAATCTTGCTTTGATCCTCAGAGTAACTACAAAAAGCAGACTGGGAATCTTCATTAAATAAATTGCCTAACTCTTGGCACATGTTAGGACCCTCAACTCTTCATCTACACGACAGTGAAATGAAATTTTTAAACTTTCCCACTAGAAATAAGCTAATATGTTAAATACAGCATCACCCATTGGAACACGAATAGCACATTTAAGTAAAAATATGCTGAAGAGGAAAAAAAGTAATTTTGTTTTCCAATTTTCCTTAGAGTAAAATAAAATTATCACAAGCAAATTCCTGAACAAACATGGCACCACAGTTTGATGGACATGGTGGTACTCCCTCAGAGGTTGGACTGGGTGACCTTGGAGGTTTTTTCCAACCTCAAAGGTTCTATGACTTGCAGCTCTGGGATTGCTGAACCCTCTGACTCACCTCAAGGCAATGTTATGTCAGACAGAGTAGTTTCTGTTAGTAAAGTAACACATTGGTCTGTAGTAAAACAGTGAAACAACTTGGACATAGAATACAAGGAAGCGGCAGCTTCAGGGGCCTTGATGGAGTTGGCTTAGCAAAAGCACAATTAAGATCTATTTTCTGTCAGCCCACCAAGGTTTTGTGGGTCTTTGTGCTTATCTTCCTGTAATCTCAGTATAACTGAGCTCTGCTTGTGTTTAAAGGCTGCATGTTGGGCCCCCTCCACGCAGAGCTGGAGAATAAGGAACTCTCACTCTGTAGCACTGTCCTCTGCACCAGGGAGGCTTCACCAAATAGAACAGAGCAGAAGAGTTAAGGCTGGAAAAGACCTTTAAGAGCATCGAATCCAACCATCAACCAGCACCACCACTGAGTTCACCACTAAACCATGTTCTCAAGTGCCACCTCCACACGTGTTCTGAACACTTCCAGGGATGGAGACTCCACCACTGCCCTGGGCAGCCCCTTCCAGTGCTCAGCAGCCCTTTGCAAACTGCTCCACACTGCAAGGATGAAGCTTTCAGCTCTAGTCCAAAAAGCTTAGCATGAGAAGGCAGGTGAGCACTGTCCCCACACACCAGGGGGCCGAGGAAGGGAGTCTCTCCATGCTTTAGGGCAATTAATTGCTGCATATACCAAAACCAATTTAAGGCAGAGAAAAAGCGTTCAGGGCAGCAACCTTTAAAACCAAAGTGAAGTAACGAAGTGCTTAAGCTTGATTCAAGGCTGGGTTTTCCACAAACAGTATTGGTAATATTATAGAATCACAGAATAGTTTAGGTTGGAAGGGATCTTAAAGACCATCCCACTCCACCCCCTGCCATGGGCAGGGACACCTCCCACTAGCCCAGGTTGCTCCAAGCCCCATCCAACCTGGCCTTGGGCACTTCCAGGGATCCAGGGGCAGCCACAGCTTCTCTGGGCAACCTCTACCAGGGCCTCACCACCCTCACAGCCAAGAAATCCTTCCCAATATCCCATCTAACCCTGCCCTCTGTCAGCTTGAAGCCATTCTCCCTTGTCCTGCCACCCTTGGAAATAGTCTCTCTCCATCTTTCCTCTTGGGCCCTTCAGGCCCTGGAAGGTCACAATTTGGTCACCCCAAAGCTTTTCCTCTCTAGGCTGAACAATCCCAACTCTCCCAGCCTTTCCTTCCAGCAAAGATGCTCCAGCCCTCTGATCATCTTGGGGCCTTCTCCAGACTTGCTCCAAGATGACCACTAAAAATCAGTTTTCTCATTACTTTTGATGAGACGGCACCACAACAACTCTACCCCTGCTGTCTGGGGATGGCATGGACGTGGACTCTCATTTGTTCCCCACTTCCAAAGCCATGCTGCTGAAGGCTCTGGAAAGTGAAACAGGGCTGTGAAGGAGGGATTCAGACACTGAAAATCTAGAGACCTCCAAGGAAGTCTTATTTCAAGCTGGAGCTGACTGCAGAGGTCACACGTTTCTCTGGAGGACAGGAACGACACATTCAGTGGATTAGTCAGGAACTGAATTACTGCTCTCCAAGCCTGGCATTTGACTTGGCTGTCAAGTGCATAACACCTAATAAAAGGCAGTGGGCTGTTTCACTCTGCTGACTCACAGGTCTCAGAGGCTGAAGGAGATGGTGTTGGCTTTGCCAATAATTTTGAAGTAGATGAATATACATGTATTCTGTAAGACTCTTTTTCTACAAACTTAATAGTAACTTCCAGGCTTGAGGTGAGAACAGGGGACAGACTGAATAAATAAAAGCATGGGAATATCCCAGGAGGGCCTCATGTGTGTGTAGCAAATGTACTGTGGGCCACTTTTCTGTCAGGAATGAGAGTTTCAAGACAAGGGCCAGTAAGTAATTGGATCAGTCCTGGTAAAAGTTCCAGGAATTAATTTAGGGTGTGATCTCTTCAATACCTGTCTTACAGAAGGACACGCCAAGTGGCCTTGCCAGGGCCTGGCATCACTCACTCTGTGGAGGGACAAAGCCCAAAACACCCCCCAAATAACATGAAATCACTCCAAGACAATGCTCTGAAAGTGTTTGAAGAGGGAGCTGAAAAGTCTGTGTCACAGGCCAGGCCATCACAGGTCACTCCTGCAGAGGGACAGGCAGCAAAGCCCCTGAGGGCAATGCTCTGACACACAGCCCACGGGCAGAGCACGGGGCAGGGTCATCCCCCACAGCACCAAACCTGCTGCTTCACTCAGCCAGCACTGCCAGGAGAGGAGAAAGGCTGACACTCCCACCTTTCAACATGCACAGTTTTGGGAATATCGTGTTCAAAGTCTCCCAGGATGCAGCAAACCCACGATGCTCTGTCTCAGCTTCAGCTTGATTTGGAACAGCTTCCAGTACAGAGTGGCCTGTATGTGCTTAAGAACATGTAACAAGAGAATACCAGGAGTGTGTTCTGTGAGCCCTCTCCATAGAAGGATTAAAAGTTTGCAATCATCGTGAAGAATTCAGAAGCAGAAAGTCTTACACAATCAGTATGATCTTAAACAGTCATGTTTAATGAAACACTGAATTAGTCACTGGTCCTTGAGTGTCAGAAGCACAGAATAAGCTGGGAAGCCTCTAAATAAACAGCTTTATCTGCCCAGAACAGCAATGATGAGTGTAACAACTTGCCCATATCTCCAAAAAGAAGATCTATGAGTGGGAAGATAGAGAATAATAAAGTACAAGTTTATTCAGTAGGGCCAGATTGCCAAAATCCAGCTTCCTCATACAGGGAGCAGAGGGGCAGCTCCAATCTGTGCTCTCTGTGAGCAGGGACAGGACCCAGGGAACGGCTGGAGCTGTGCCAGGGCAGGGTCAGGTTGGATCTTAGGGAAAGGTTCTTCCCCCAGAGGGTGGTTGGGCACTGCCCAGGCTCCCCAGGGCAGTGGGCACAGCCCCAAGGCTGCCAGAGCTCCAGGAGGGTTTGGACTCCCCTCCTCATCTCCACCTTGCACAAGGCTTTGCTGCTTTCCTGTCGGGTTTGTGCTGTGCCCACGTGCAAAGGCTCCTTACAAAGTCCTTTGGATCCTCACCCGCCCTGCCCTGAGGTTAAAACTACCACTGCACTGGAGCCATGACAGGTGTGCACCAGTGAGCCTGCCTGTGCCCAGCCAAAATTCCCAAAGGTTTGTGGAAGACTAGGAAGAAGCCAACAAAGAACTGGTTGTTGCTGTGGCCAGAGCAAACCACTGACCTTCCTGGTGACCAGAAACACCGATGGAAGTTAGAGGGTCTTCAAAGGAAGAAAAAAAACTCCAAACTTTCATTTTTCTCAGCTCTCTGCATCAGAGGCTGGCACATCTCGATTAGAATTCAAGATGACTCATATTCCACAGCCTGCTTCTAATCCCTAAAATACTATCACCATGGATAGTTGCTTGCAAAGATGCTTTAAGGCATAGTGGGCAAAATCCCTGATAGGCAATTTTTTCCTCTTTAATCAATTAAATTTTAACTCTCTCCCTTTCCAGATCTCCACAGTGACACGTAATAGCAGCCCCCATTTAAACTATGCATTGATGGTGGGTTTCTGTGATCTACTGTGCATTATATTATACTAAACTGAGAAAAAGTGGACTCTTATCACAACTACTGGAACTGTTTTTCCTTCCATGTCGATTTACATCCAAATAACCGACTTATCAACCTTGCAAATGTCAACCTGCACTGAGGCAGGGAGCTGTGAAGCTCTTAGGCAGACACTCTCCTTGGGACTGAAAGGTCAGTGTGCATGTTATTTATTCTTACCATGGAAATATTTTACTCTTAAGTCAGGGAGGACTTTTACACTACCCACAGAAATAATAATGGCAGATTTTAACCAAGAAAAGTCTGGCCTCAGTTTGAATCAAATAAAAACTTTTAAAAGGATTAATTTTCTTAACCCCCAGACAGAAATATATACAGGGAATAAAGTCAGGAGCGTAAGAGCATCGTACTCCAAGGAGGGTCCATTTCTTCAGGCAGAGAGCCCAGATGTGGCTGCCACTCCTCTTGGGGAAGCCAGAATTGCAAAATCCCCTCTGACTTCCATGCAGGAATTCCTCTTACTGGCACCAGTTTCAAATTCCCTTAAAAACAACCTGTCCTGGTTTTGGCTGGGATAGAGTTAAACCACAGGTACTTTCCTTAATATTTCTCTGTCTCACTTCTCTCCTTGCAAACCCCAATAACGACTTATTTTACAATTAAGTGGCATTATGGCAAAGGCAACCATAAAACGGACATTGGGTTTACCCATCTGTAAAACTACACAGCACAAGCAGGAGGAAAGATGTGGGTTATCAGAGGAGCTTTTTATTAGCTCAGATACTGAAAAGAACCTGAACAACACTGATGGAGGGCTAATGACAGCAGGGGGCTTCCAGTTTGACTATTCAAATCAGACCTGCTGTTGCTTGACTGAGAGAATCTGTAAACTGGATTAGCTCCAAATGATGATCCTATTTATGTGCAAAAGCATGTGCTTGGAGCATAACTATTGGTGTAGGTAAAGGAGGGTGAAATGCATAAATAAGATAAGTGGCCTATTAGCAAACACATAACATCATGTGTAAGAATATCAACTGTTTAAGAAGAGATGTCTAATAAACTGTAATTGCTGGTGCTGCTGGCTGGCTCCCACTGTGATGCTGTTTGATTAACAGTGTAACCAACAATTTGTTCCTTATGGCATTGTTTTAGTACAGAGAATGTAGATCACTGTGAAAATAAGGTAAATCTGTGTTGGGAGAAATAAGCCTCCAGGGTTAGTGGGAGAGACAGATGCAGTAAGAAAACAGCACTGCACTAACACAACATTTTTAATGTGCAAGTACCACTGCTTTGAGAGAAACAACAGCAATGCAGCTACTGCAGCAAAATTAATAAAAATAATCCTAGTTTCTGAAGAATAAAGTCATTATTGTTGTAACAAAGGACAGTCTTGCCCTTAAGCTTGCCTGAATGTACTAATCTGGCTACTAACACACAGAGATGGGCAGCACAGGAGAGGTCACAGAATCACAGAATCAAGTTAAGGTTGGAAAAGACCTTTGAAATCACCAACTCCAACCGACAAGCACGACCACCATGTTCACCACTAAACCATGTCCTCAAGTGCCACATCCACGTGGTTTTTAAACACTTGCACAGATGGTGACTCCACCCCTGCCCTAGGCAGCTGTGCCAATGCTTTACAACCCTTGCTGTGAAAACTTTTTTTCCTAATATCCAACCTGAGCCTCCCCTGGCACAGCTGGAGGCCGTTCCCTCTCCTCCTGTCCCTTGTTCCCTGGGAGCAGAGCCCAATCCCCCCCTGGCTCCCCCCTCCTGTCAGGGGGTTGCAGAGCCAGAAGGTCCCCCCTGAGCCTCCTTTTCTCCAGGCTGAGCCCCCCCAGCTGCTGGAGGCAGCTCTGCAGGGGGGTCTCCCCTGAGGGGCAGAGGGGCAGAATCCCCCCCTGCCCTGCTGCCCACACTGGGGGATCAGCCCAGGGCACCGGGGGTTTCTGGGCCGGGGCAGGTCCAGCCTCTGCCCCACCAGCACCCCCAGGGCCTTCTGCCTGGGCTGCTCCATCTGCTCATCCCCAGCCTGGATTGATCCCAGGGGTTCTCCTGACCCAGGGGCAGCACCAGCACTTGGCCTTGTTAAACCTCCTGAGATTCCCAGGGGCCACTGCTCGAGCTTGTCCAGGTCCCCCTGGATGGCCCCGTCCTTCAGGTGTGTCACTGCACCCCCAGCTCGGTGTCACCTGCAAACTTGCTGAGGGGACACTGGATTTCCCATGGATTTCACGTGGAAGGGGCTACAGGACTAGATTTACAGCTCATGGTGCAATGAGCCTGACCCTGGTCTGAAATTAAGAGAAGGACAGCTCTGAAGATAACATGATGAGAGATTTTTGGACCATTTTGCTCTTACTGGAGTATTTTATAACTTCTTCATGGAAGCCATCTGATTTTTTTTTTTTTTTTGGCAGGGGTTGGGGTTTGAAGTGCTCCACAAAGACTGGAAAGTTGCATTCCCGTTCAAAACAAGGGCAGCTGTATTTGCCAGGAAAACCATGATTTTATCTGTCTTCACACAAGGTTTCTGCTCCTCAGTGTCCAATGCTAAATTATTTCTCTCCTTAGCACAGGCCAGCAGTGCCGCACTGAGCTTCACCATTTCCTTCTCACAGTTGTTCTCTGTTTCACAATCAGCACAATTAAATCAACTCCTGCTGCCAGTGTGGGGTTTCTTTCTAAGTGAACACTCTCTTGGTTGTTGCTTGGACATTAAAAATCTTCTGAGTTTTGTGGTTGGTTTCTTAAAGTGAACAATCCCCAAACTCTTTTGATATGTGACTCAGCAAAGTTTTTGCCCTCTGCTGCTGCTGAGGTTACCTGTGACTTGCTGGGACACCAGAGGGGCCACTCTCAAAAGCAGACTCTGTTTTTGTTCCTGAGACTGTGCCAAAAAAACTTCCTCTGTTAAAAAAAAAAAGAAAATATTGGACCAAGTGGGACGACTCTTTTTACCCATCTTTTATCACTTCATACACTCTTACACACGATGTCCTTCTACATCCCCTCCCTCTCCTTTTGCCTTTAACGATCCTCAAAATAGGCGAAAAGACTCATCAAGGATGGAGCATCCCCAAATTAATTGTTACAGCAGCAGGGAGGAGAAAGAGCACTGCTCAAAAAACAGATTCTGCCAAGTCTTTACTCCTTCTGTCCTGACATTCCTTTTGCAAATGCCCAGGAGGATGGCTGGCTCTGGCTCCCCCTCAGCTAATCCCATTGCAAGGCTGCTCCATCCCTTCCGACCCGCTCAGAATGCACAGGCGGGTTTGTTTGCTGGGCTGCACCATCCAGAACGTGCTACACATTCCCTGCATTATTTATACTGGCCACTTAGAAATTGATTTTTATTTATTTAAAGTTTCCATCTGTAGGTTCTGGCTACCTTTCAAAATCTCCCCCTTCCATCATGTTCTAATGGATATCTGTTCTCCCAGAACATCTGTCCTTTAGGGTCCTGTTAGATGTAAGTTAACAGGGACACCACGTTTCATCTTATTATATGTGTACAGTTTTCTGTTTAAAATCCCCACAATATTACAGTTTCTTTTAATTGTAAAACAAAAAACAAATGAATATAAAATTAGTTTCAAGCCCTCATGAGTTTTTCACTCCTGTCAAAAATGTGAACACTGGGTTTGCAATGACACACCTCAGGATAGGGAGATATTTTCCATTGCCCTAAATCTGTCACAAAACCCAAGCTGATGAAAATGTGATAGTTCACATGACATAGGGTCTCATGTTCATAACATTGTTTTAATCTGCCTTTTTTATTCTTTCATAAGAGATCTCCATTAGTTTCTACAATTAAGTGGCTTTAAAATGGCAGAATGGACCTGGGGACTTGTAGCATCTGTGCTGTCTATGGTTCCAAATATTTTAGATCCTAACAGATCTAACATGAGTGTCCTGAACTGAAATCCAGGCTTCTGCATCCAAGTGTCACCATCCACCTCTTGTGAGAAGGATTCATCCATCCAGGGATGTCCATGGAGCAACAGGAAGACCTCAGCAGACTGTGGGTAAGAGTCATTTATCTCCAGCTTCCACTGCCAACTGCAACCTTTATCAAGTTGTGATGCTTAGGAGATGAGCTGGAAAGTCTCCAGAGCTATAGTATATGATGGGGAAAGTGGAGGAGAAAAGGGGAGGGTCTGACTGACACTGCAGAACCTTGAGGTGGCTGAATTCATCACATGAAAACACCTGTAGGACTCTACAAGACCAATCCAACTGTGCTGGAGGAAGAGAAACATCGCAGAAATCAAGTCAACATCAAGGCAAAAAGGTCCTCCTGGACTCACGAGGCAACCTGTGAAGTGCCAAGGCAGAGGAATATCCAGTATGACTGTACAACACAGCATTACTGTACAACACTAAATACACCTGACAGATCCTTCGGGTCTGCTTTCTTCAAAGCCTGGGGACACCCATAAATTGGGGGCCCAGCTCCCAGTGTTGCAAGCTATTCCTGAGAACTGCAGGTGGGCTTCTACTCAGAAATCTCATCCCTGCCATGAAATTCATCTTGAAAAAACAGTGGGTTTGTGTCCCAGCTGCGTTTGGAAAGTCCTTCTGGAATTTCACTCGTCTTTCTCCAGTTTCCAATTTAAACACACTCAAGACACATTGAAGTCCATTAGCCCCTCTATCCACATTAATAGGTTCTATTTCCTCATATTTGAACCCTCCCTGTATTTTTAAAAACTGGACATCTCTTTATTTTGCTACAAAAGCAATGAAATCCCAATCAGTCCTGTAACAGGGAGGGATGGAGGCACACTGTGCAATTACTTGTCCTTCTATTGACTCTCAGATTTTAAATTGATCTTCATGTGATGACAAGGAACCAAACCACATATGATAGTGTGAGTGAGCCTTGTACAACTGGGCAAACACCTCCCTGTTCTTACTCACCAGGCACAGCCTGAAATTCCTTTCAGTTGGGGATTTTTTAGCAGCTCCACCAACAGCAGCTCCTTGCTCTTCCCACTTTAAGCTCCATGACAAGCCATGATCAGCCCTTCACAGGAGGGTCCATCAAGCCCAGAAGTCCCTCCCTGACAGAAGCAGCCCCTAAGGAAGGGCAGAGATGTTCATCCCATGGGAGAATTCCCCTAAACTCCCAACTGATCCCCAAACACTTGCAGTTCAGTTGCTTCCTGAAAAAAAGGCTTTACATTTTACAGGCCCCATTACGAAACTTCCATAACTTAACATAAGTTAACATAAGTTAACATGGAACAAGTTGCCCAGAGAAGCTGTGGCTGCCCATCCCATCCAAGGCCAGGTTGGATGGGGCTTGGAGCAACCTGGGCTAGTGGAAGGTGGCCCTGCCCATGGCAGGGGGTGGAAGGGGATGAGCTTTAAGGGCCCTTCCAACCCAGGCCATTCTATGATGATTCTGTTACGACGAACCTCAGGAAAGCATCCTTTGCATCCAGCTCTGCCCAACGTTTTGGTCTGTGAGTGGCAATGGCCAGCTCAGCATTCATCACCTCATGGCTGGGATTTTTGTCTTCTTCACTTTGCACCCACCTCCAGAGGATTTCACCTGCCACTGCCTTGTCCAGGCACTTTGTTTTGCTCAGTCCTCCGGCAGTTTTCCACAGTCAGCACTCGGTTTCATTGCTCAAATAAAAGCATCAGCAGCACACTCTGCCTCTTTTGCAGTTCATTTATCAGTTGAGTATCACAGGTTTGTGCACAGATTCTCTGGAGACCGTACTGCTGTCATCCTCTCGCTCACAAAACCGATCAGTTGGTCTTACCTTCTGTTTCATCTCTTTTGACCAATTTTTTTGGCTGATCTGTAGAACATTCCTTTTCTCTCTCATCTTTTTGGCTTTAATCCCCAATCCTCAGAGGGTCAGCCACAGAGTAGAGCATACCCATATTTCACTGATGAGGGCCCATTTTGAGGTTCATCTGCTCCTTTTTACTACCATGGTGTCATTTTGGTACGACTCTGGGGCTGCTGCTCTGGAGGTGAGATTGTGCTACGATGCCCCATCCCTGGAAGTGTCCAAGGCCAGGTTGGCTGGGGCTTGGAGCAACCTGGGATAGTGGAAGATGCCCCTGCCCATGGCAGGAGTTGGAATGAGATGGCCTTTAGGGTCCCTTTGAACCCAAACCGTTCTGTGATTCTATGATTCTGTGATAAAACACCCCCTCTTTTTCCTCTTTCTCAGTAGTTCTAGGATTCTTCAACTAGAGGAAAGGTTGGTGAGTGATGCCCCTGAAGGCAGTGTGTCAGTGCTCCTTTCAGAGTTCCTGAGTTCCTACAAGAAGCTGATGTGAGGACACCCAGCTGTCTCCTGGTCAGCCCCACGTAAGGGAGGTGTCACCGTATTTTGACACCCACCACAGCACATGCTGGTTCTTCTGTGAGGTGGGATGAGCACTGATCACATCAGTCTGCCTTTGCATCAGGCTGATCTGACCCACACTGAGTGTCCTTCTCCACTCCTCCCTCCCAGAGCCAAAACTGTACCATTTTATCCCTCAGATTCCTGCTGGACATCCCCTCATTCCAGAGATTGCTGTGCCTCCAGTTCTGTCTCTGTGGCTGAGCTCCTGCTCCAGCTCCCCCCCATCCTGGGCTTTCTTACCTCAAAGAACAGGGCTGCTCACTTAGTGCATGAGATCCACACTAGCTTGTTTCCAGTTTTTTGGTTTGTTTGGGAACTTTTGCAGGGGAGGAGGCAGATGGGCTGGTTACATGAAGATCAGTTCCTCAGCTGCCACAATAATAACCTGCACCTTGGTAGTCTGGCACCTTCCTACTCCTCATGCAAGGTCAGGGGGTCACACCTGCAGCTGCTTTGAACTTGATGGAATAAGGCTCAGAACCCGATATTTAAAAACTAAGGGTTTATTTATTCTGAATTTATGGAATACCTAAGCTCTCAACTCTTCAGGGGAAATCACAGCTCTTTGCTGAGCAGGTGTTCTGGAAAACGTTGTAATTATGACAGCTTCAGCTATGTGCTACAAACAAACACTTGTTTTTTAAAAAGTTGAATTTCCATATGTTGAAACTTGTTTATAGCAACCCCCTGCTCTTAGTCCCTAACGGAATGGCAGTGTGCTTATGATTATTCAATTTTGTCCTGCCTTTGTTATACTAATCCACAAAGTCAATAAAATTCTGTTGTATCATGTTTTTGTCCTTCACAGCATTACAGGAGTTTAAAAAGCCGTATCAAAGACCTTGTGTCAAGGTTATTAAAGAAGAATTACAGGGGGCTGGTCACAGGACCTTTCCCTTAGGAATGCTTCCAATACTTCCCCTGCAACCTGGGAGTTCACCTCTCAGTTCCTCCCCTCCTGGTCCCCTCTCTTCCCAGCTCCTTATCTGCCTTAGCCAGCTTCTTATAATTCCTGTATTCATCTGCTCCATCTCCACTTTAAATAATAATTTCCTTTGGGAACTGTACTGAGTAAATGCTTCCTATAAATCTCAATAGCTCAAGCCCCCCACATTGCTGCAGTCTGAGCTGTTCACTGTCTCAGCAGAAGGAACCATTCCCACAGTCAGATAAAATCACCTGCTGATCAGAATTCTGCTTTTTATCCCACTTTTCACTTAGGACCTTCTTGATTACTCTTTGTTCAAAACCTGACCTAAGAAAAAACCTAATCTGCATGTACTTTTCAGGCTCTCTTTGGCACAGTATTCACACATCAGAGTCCATTATCCCCATATGGAAATAAACACCCCAAGTTTTTGTAAGAGACCAGAGATAAAAATGGGAAAAGTAACTTATTCAGTTTCTCCAAAGGAAGTAGCTGACAAAAACAAGAACTCTGCTACCCTTCACTCATCCTTAAATAAATCACACAGACTCAGCAACAACAACTCCCAACAGAAAGGAGACTCTGGAATTCCAGGATGATTTTACAGCTCACCACTCCAACAGCAACATCAAACCAATAGAGGAGCATTTAGAAGTGGAATGGGAATACTGCCATGACAATTGCTTTGGCAAGAATCAGTTCCTGTCATTGTACAACAACTGTTTAACGTTGTTCATTAAGTTTTTAGGCTTTACCTGAATTTTTCATAAGAAAGAAATACTTTTTTTCATTGCAGTTTATGTTGCCACCTGAGTTCAGTGCAAAGTGCCCAGGAAAAGGAACCTGACACATTTCCACCTCCTGTGTTTGAAATCCCAGCTAGAATTCACAAGTGGAAACACGACTTGAAGAGAGGTAATTCTGGTCATGAGATGTGTATTTCCAACCAACCCAACCCTCTTTTCCCTGTGGAACAGCAGAGCTGCTGAGCCGATTTCCACCTTGTGATTCCAATCAACAAATTTTTAGAGCCCTGGAGTGTGCAGCCAGCATTCCAAGAGGACGGATTCTCCATCCTTACCCCACAACATTTTCTGAGTTAAAGTTTCAAAGACATGACTGTCAGTCACAAGGAGATTATGGAAGCATTATTCTCATTGTATGTCCACACAGACATCTTAAAACAGGACTGAATTTAAAAACAGAAAACTGAAAGATAAGGGATACAAGGAAAAAAGTCATGTAGTTTTCAGGAAGTGAGTTGAACTCAGCCTCAAGGAATACAGGTTATTAAGTAGATTATTGGAGAGAGCATTTTGGAAATCATTTTCAGCAAAAACATGTCCATATTAAAAGGGAAATTATCACAGTAACTTAACTGCACTTCTCAAACATAGCTGGTGAGATTATATGTTTATCACCTGGAAAGTATAAAATAGAAGATTAATGATATTGTTCATATTTTAATTACTGATTAAGAAGAGCAACTAATGTCACGTACTTGCCTTTAAGTAGTTTTCACCTTCCAAACGAATAGAGAAGAGCAGAACACATAATTTTTGATATCTGCTATTTTATTCCTGATAAATGCAGCTTTGAATAAGAAAAATAACAAGAAAACAAAGCCTGAGGTTTTCATTAAAGTAGTTTACATATTTTCATGAAGGCTGTCAACTCAAAAACCAAGGAAAAATTCATAGCAATTTTCATTCTTATAAAACACCTGCCCTAAAACATATCAGGCACTTATCTGTAATTTGTTTAGACTCAAATATATTCTCTGCCCTTCCCCAGCATAAAATATTGAGCAGTAAAATCCCTGACTGGCGCTTTCCAGCCTTTTGTGTGTGCGTGTGTGTGAGTCCTCCCTGGGATGAGGAACACACTTGGGGGGCTGGGAGTATTTTGGGGGCCCTTTCTCCAGGGTTTACCCAGGTGAGACCATTCCATCTGGAAGCTCAGAATGCCCAGGAAATGTTCAAGAAGCATTCTGGCCTCCAGGCACTGACTGGGTTGGATTTTCACCTTTCCTGTGCCAAGGAGAGCCTGGTGGGCACAGGGCAGAGAGCCCAGGGCTCCCTGTGGGGAGTGAGAGAGCCAGGATAGCAGAGGGCACATTGTAACTTCCTACTGGTGGGCTGTCAAATAGAATTTCACATTGTTGGGCTCATTTCACCTCCCTTTTCTTTGCCAAAATACAGGTCTTTCCTCACAAAGCACCTGTCAGCAAGTGGGACAACGTCACAGGAAGCAGAGACATTTTGGAGGTTGCTACTTTCTGTTTGACTTCAGTGTTCCTAACTTATGTACCCAACAGGACCCAGAATGTACACAGAGCTGCAACTCGACCAAGAAAAGATCAAAACTTCTTCTCAGGGCTGTTAATTCACAGAATCACTGAATGGTTTGGTTTGGAAAGGAACTTAAAGCTCATCCCATTCCACCCCCTGCCATGGGCAGGGACACCTCCCACTAGCCCAGGTTGCTCCAAGCCCTGTCCAGCCTGGCCTTGGACACTTGCAGGGATCCAGGGGCAGCCACAGCTTCTCTGGGCAACCTGTGCCCGGGCCTCCCCACCCTGACAGGGAACAATTCCTTCCCAATATCCCATCTAACCCTGCCCTCTGGCAGTGGGAAGCCATTCCCCCTTGTCCTGTCCCTCCATCCCTTGTCCCCAGTCCCTCTCCAGCTCTCCTGGAGCCCCTTTAGGCCCTGGAAGGGGCTCTCAGGTCTCCCTGGAGCCTTGTCTCTTCCAGGCTGCCCAGCACAGAAGGTGTCTGTTCCACTGGAATTAGCCAGCTTGCCCTGCTCTTCAAGCAGACACAGGGCTATTGAGGGACACGTGGTTTGCTCTGCAATAACCAAAACTGCTGGTTTACTCTGAGGTGGAATAAATACACTTACATTGGGCAGTCAGATTTAGGAAGTAACTCTTAGCTTTGAAGGCTGATGGAAATTTGGGGAAATACATAGATGTTGTGCTGACTTCCAAAAAAATACCCAGTAAGGGGAAAAAACGTGACATTTCCTCAGCTTTCAAAATTTACCTCAGTAAAAATGGGTAAAGGTTTCATTGTCAGGACTCCATACGTGTGTGGGAATGTGTAACTTTTCCCCAGGTCTGCTTGCCCAAATAATTTCTCTCTTCTATAAATATATGTACAGACACAGACACACACAAAAGTGCAATCAGACAATTATAAGGAATAAACAACATGCAGTTCATGACAACTGACATTTGTTTGCATTTCTGAAGATGTCCAACTATTCCATCACGTTGTTCAAAAGCAAAAGACTGCTTCCAGCATAAAAATGTATCACTGAAACTTCCTCGTGAAAGAACTCCTGTTCTTTGCTTTAAACAGAGCTGGTGTAAGATTGAGGACGGGAGGAAATGGAGCAGGTATGAAACACAGGCACGTCCTGCCAACACCGAGGTCACCACTGAATCCACATCCCACCAAAACAATTCCATATTTCACCCACAAAAATCCACACCATTAAGGCTGCAATTACTTTGTCCAGAGAATGACCAGTTTTTCATGTGTGGAGTGGAGAGAGAGGGACAAAATGAATTGCAATGCCACAGGATCTGAGTTTACTACTTGCTTTACCAGGAGATTAATGTCCATTGTCAGCAGATTTTATGATAAATGACCGTCATTTTGCATTTGGGTAATGAAGATGCATCATGCTGTGTGCTGTTCACACACTGCAGAACACTTTTCCTCTAATCATCAAGGGCTTGTAGCTCTGTATATTATTTTACAACAACAACAACAAAAGGCTTTTTAGATGGGGATTGCTTTGGATTTTAACATTATAAAAAGAGACAGATATTGCAGCCCGTAGTTTTCCACGGCACTGGAAGATGACAACACAGCCATGGACCGTGGCTGCTGCACCAGCCTGGGATATGGGGTGAGAGGAGCAGGTGAGAGCAGGTCCTGCTGTATCCATTTCATCCACACCATCGATAATTCAGGGCTTTCCTTTGGATTTGACACCGTCCGTGTGGTTCAGAGCCCTGTGAAGGATCAGCCACTCTGCTGGACTCTCACACCTGGATTGGGGGGAGCAGAGCCTTTTGTGCCCACCAGAATGTGGCTTCTGGATTAGTTTCCTCTGAAAGGAAGATCATTCACGTGCACCAAAACACACTGAATTGACCCAAAATGAGTAACAATGAACACAAAGGGCACATTGGTAGAACCATTGTAAAATACAGTCCTGACTAACTCCATTTTCAAGGCTGTAATTGAAGACTGAATTAATTTCTACAACTGATGACTACCTGAAAAACAACTCCCATCATTGAATATGAAACATTTTTTGGTATATTTCTAATTTTTGAGGACTTCTCCTTCTTTCTTTAGGGCCACAAAGATGATTCAAGGGATGAAGCACCTCTCCTATGAGGAAAAGCTGGGAGAGCTGGGGGTGTTCACCTGGAGAAGAGAAGGCTCCAAGGAGAACTTAGAGCCCCTCCCAGGGCCTAAAGGGGCTCCAGGAGAGCTGGAGAGGGACTTGGGATGAGGGATGGAGGGACAGGACAAGGGGGAATGGCTTCCTAAGGACAGAGGGCAGGGTTAGATGGGATAGTGGGAAGGAATTTTTCCCTGTGAGGGTGGGGAGGCCCTGGCACAGGTTGCCCAGAGAAGCTGTGGCTGCCCCTGGATCCCTGCAAGTGTCCAAGGCCAGGCTGGACAGGGCTTGGAGCAACCTGGGCTAGTGGGAGGTGTCCCTGCCCATGGCAGGGGGTGGAATGGGATGAGCTTTAAGGTCCTTTCCAACCCAAACCGTTCCATGGTTAAATGATTAAAATAGTGGGGTTAGGATTTGGATTATGGGAATGGGGTAAGAGCTAGCCTAAGGTTTAGGTTTAAAATCAGGGCTCCAGGTTCTTGGTGGATACCTGACTCCAAAAAGGTCTTTCAAGCACTCTCCCAGCCACATCCCCCTTACCTGAACCCCCCTTCCCTCCTCAGCGTAGCATTAGTTGGGAACATCTAAAAGAACACCCTCATTAATTTCTTTGGGCCTGCCCTATTTATTTCTACATGAAATTTACTTTTTTCCCCCTCCAGCACCTTCCTTAACTCCACATTTTCACTTGGCCTCTTCTCCACCAAAACAAGTAACTCGTATAAGAATTTTAAAAATCAGCATGAAGAGCACTATTATCACAGCTAAGGAATGCAAAATCACCTTCTTTATGAAGCAAGAATCCTAAATCTCTCCAGCAGCTTTGAAAATTACCCCCTTCATTTTAATTAAGCAAATGTTACCTATAAGGATGCTTACACTACATACATTTTCCTATATCATCTCCTATATCAAACTCCATCTCTACACTTCTCTCAAAGTCTGCTCTTGAATTTTTATGCAGAAATTTATGATTTTTTTATCCATAACTCAGGAAAATAAAGAATACTAATCAGCTCTTGAAATATTCACAGAATTTGCTTTCTGCAGAGATTAATCACTACCTTTTTTTAGCTGCTTACAAGGCAAATTCCTGAACCCAAATCCCTAAGTAGGGTCGGGAGGGGGGCAGCAGGATTGCTTTGAGTGCAAACATTTTTTTCTCCTCATATGTAGCAAAAAACAGGATTTGATTTTGCCTGAAAAGTATGTGAAAAGTTATCACCGGTATCCTCTAGTACAACTAATACAACTTATCTGCTCCAGGATTGTAAATCAATATCCCTATTTCCTCCTGCAAAGCCATACAGGTGGTGTTCCTAGAATCTCTTAGAAAACCACCATCTTCCAAAAGTCTCCCTCAACTACTAATAATATGAAAAGAGCACTATTCTGGCATTTTTATTGTAAGTTCTGTTGTCAAATTGGAGCAGTGAAAACCTGATTTACTGTCAACTTTTTGTGGGAAATCAACTCAGTCATATTTTTCTTGGCAACAGAAAGTAAACTTGAGTCAAAGTAAGATTTGTTTTAGCATTATTTCTTGTTTTCTGAATACATTTCATATATATTTATGTCTGCCTCTGTTTTTACTGCATGTAAATGCTGGTTTCACACAGCTGGTGGAACTTGGTCGGATGCACACAGGAGCAGCGATCAAATCCAAAATTATAACCAGATTGTGAGTTCTCTTTTCTTTCTTCCTCTGTGCCACATAAACTCACAACTCCATCTGAAGTCTATTTAAAGAATTTACCGCTAATGATAATATAAAACCTCAAAAACAGTTTTTAAAAGTCTCGGTGAATTTTTTTCTAAATGCAGGTCACTCAAACTTTTACAGTGCCTCAGAAAAAGGTGTGATTATAGATCAGCAGGGATTTCAAGCTGGTCAGTGTGGAACCTCTGAGTTCAGTGAGGCTTTATGTTAAATCAGACACAACAGAAAAGGGAATTCCATAAGGCACTGAACTTTCCAGATTTTTGAGAACTTGACACATGGTGATTCATAACCCACACAAGAGATTACAGGGAATCACCACTGTGAGGTGTTGTCTGGAACAGCCTGGCCAGGAACTGAACATTTCTATAAGTGATGATTTGAATTGGTTTATACAATCACAAAATGGTTTGGGTTGGAAGGGCCCCTAAAGAGAATCTCATTCCACCCCCTGCCATGGGCAGGGACACCTCCCACCAGCCCAGGTTGCTCCAAGCCCCATCCAACCTGGCCTTGGATACTTCCAGGGATCCAAGGGCAGCCACAACTTCTCTGGGCAACCTGTGCCAGGGCCTCCCCACCCTCCCAGGGAAGAATTTCTCCCACTATCCCATCTAACCCTGCCCTCTGGCAGTGGGAAGCCATTCCCCCTTGTCCCATCACTCCATCCTTTTATCTTTACTTGGCTAATTCAGGCTGAAAAGGCTTCAACTCTCCTAATACTGACTTCTTTCTAAAAGCAGAACACACGGTGCCAGTCCTTTCCTACGAAACACTCTTATTCATCGAGCAGTTGGAGAGAAACCCAGGGAAAGAAAGGAATTGCTGATGTGTCCTCACCAGGCTCCAGCTCCGGCAAGTGCCGAGCTGGGCCCACACGCGTCCCAGCCCACGTCCAGCTGCTCCTCACTGCTGTTGTGGCCCAGGCTCCCACTCCCCCGGCCCTGCTGGAGCACAGCATGCTCTGCAATCTGCTTCCATCCCAGCAAAACAAGTGTAAGTGGCAGGTTGGGGTTCATTTGGTGAAAAAAAACCCCTTGGTTTTAGAAAAAACCCTAGAAACTGCCCAGTTGTGAGGCTTGGGGAGGTGGGAATGCAGCAAGAGTGGTGGGAAACAGCAGTTTGACCTTCTCAGCAAACACAGCCAAGGAGAAACTGGGAACAGCCTTTCAACTCTGGAAAAATGGGGTACCTACATCTACCTTAGTCCTCAAGAGAAGCTGAGTCTGCACCAGATGCAGAGTTCAATCAGATCCATTTATCCTGCAGGTGCAAACTGACAGCAAGAGACACCAAATGCAGAACCTGCATGAGGCAGGAAAGGATTTGGGATTTATCTAAGCAAACATGGAGCTGCAGCTGCTCCCAGATCACAAACTTAACGTTGTGGTTTCAGCCACACACTCCACACTCTGAACCTGGGCAGAACCAGCAGATGGATGTTCCCAGACACAATCCCTCACTCACACTCTGTTTCCCTGGCACTGAAGGAATTCTGGAACAGGGATGACATGAAATTGCACAACATTACATTGTGCTTCTTAAAGAAGTGGCTGCTCTTCCATGTTTGTTCATACTCCTCCTGGTCCTCCTGAAATTTCCCTCCTACTCTCCCTCTTAATAAGGTCCAGGAATGCTTGAACAGCAGAGTCAGGAATAAAAGCTCCCACAGTCTTTCACCCCCCAGTCTGTGGAATATTTATGTCAGCCTGTTTTAGGCTGTGCTTGGCTTGGCTAATATTTCTCCCACTTAAATGGAACTATTCAAGGAAACCTTCAGCAATGTTTTATGGCTCCAAACATATCTATTCACAGCTATTTTTCCTCCATCAGCCCTCTATCCACTGATAAACATAATCAAACACAAAATCACAACTTCATGGTCTTTACTGTTCAAGACAATACCTTCATCTGCAAATACTTTGGTACCTGAAAGCAAATGGGTCCCTACAAGGCCATTCATGTGACAGATCACACACGTGCAGTGACGTTACGTGTGAATTCCCACAAACCTCTCCATGGTTGTACCTACAGGCCTGTCACTGGGGGTGTCCCCAGGGTTCAGTGCTGGCCCAGAATTGTTCAATACATTCAGCAGTGACTGGGGGAAGGGTCGGTGCCTCCCCAGGGTCGCTGCCCACACACAGTGGGAGGAGAGGGCGATGCCCAGAGGGCTGTGCAGCCCTTCAGAAGGGCCTGGGCAGGCTGGGGAGAAGGGCAGAGAGGAACTGTCTGACATTCAACCCCAGGCACCAGCACAGGCTGGGGGGACCTGCTGGAGAGCAGCTCTGGGAGAAGGACCTGGGGGTCCTGGTGGGCAGCCAGCTGTCCCTGCCCAGCCGTGTGTCCTGGGGACAGGGAGGGCAGTGGGATCCTGGGGGGCACCAGGAAGAGCGTTGGCAGCAGGGCAGGGAGGGGATCCTGCCCCTCTGGCCAGCCCTGGGCAGGCACATCTGCAGGGCTGGGCCCAGCTCGGGCTCCTCAGCACAGCAGGGCCAGGGAGCTCCTGCAGCGGGGCCAGCGCAGGAGATGCCCAAGGGATGGAGCAGCTCTGGGAGCAGCAAAGGCTGAGGGAGCTGGGGCTGTTCAGCCTCCAGAGCAGAGCCTGAGAGGGGCCCTCAGCCAGGTCTGGAGGGGCTGCAGGGAGGGGGCAGAGGATGGAGCAGGCTCTGCTCGGGGGGGCCCAGCAATGGCACAAGAGGAACGGGCAGGAACTGATGGCCAGCAAGTTCCAGCTGGACAGGAGGAAGAACTTGTTGGCTGGGCAGTGACCCAGCCCTGAAGAGAGAGCAGAGAGGGGGTGGAGTGTCCTCCCTGGGGCTATTCCAGAGCTGTCTGGACACACTCCTGTGTCCTGTGCTCTGGGCTGGCCCTGCTGGAGCAGGGAGGTGGCACCAGATGCCCACTGTGGTCCCTTCCAGGCTGATCCATCCTGGGATTCTGTGATAATCCAGTACAAAATCTCAATATTTCTTCATTAATGAGCTCCTGTCTCATTATATGCAGATTGGTACCAACCTGATATTTGGGCTCTGTTACAATTCTCAGCGAGAATGTAAAACAGTTGCAGTGACTCCCATTTGGAGTTTATGGAATGGGATTTGTCATTACTCCTCATCTGCTCTCAGAGCCAGCCTGGAGGATGAGCAGAACAGCAGAGGCAGGGCAGGATCATCTCTGTTCCTGTGTAGCTGACCTGGTTTTGCTGTTCAGTGTTTGATGTCGACCTGCTCATGTCATGGCCATTATAGGTACAACCAAGTCTAGCAAGTACCTTATTTTGATAAATTCCTCTGGTTTGAACTGCAGGTTGAGGGCATTACAGTGATCACTGTTGTGCCCAGGCCTGACCCACCCTGGGATTCTGCAGCAAATGCATTTGCATGTCCCCATGTCCTCACCATGTGCCTACGTGCTCCATGCAAGAAGACAAGATAGAAACTGTTGACTAACCAAAGAGATGTCACACTGATGTATTAAAACACATAAGAGACCAAATTTTGCCTGAGATATTGAAGCTAGAAGTTGAAGGGATTTTGATATTTGTAACAAACTTTTTTTAGCTGCCTCCTGGCTGAGACATTGGGGTTTCAATTTGCACCCACACCAGGTCTATTTTACATTTTACATCTATTTACATTTTTGGCACTTACAGTATTATCCAGCAGCATGATACAAACATAATAATTGTAGTTTTTAAACTTCAGTAACTTCCTTAGGAAAAAAAAATAGTCTATTTATAGAGCTTCTGTTTGTGAGATAATCAAAATAGTCAATTGAAATTTTCAGTAGTTTCCAAAATGCCATTCAACCCCAGAGATATTTAGAGGAGTTTTCACATTGCCTCACACAGAACAAAAGCCCAAGGCCTGAGTGGTTATTATACACCTTGGCAATCTTGCTGCTAGGTGTTCTCAGGCATGGCTAAAATTTGCTTCAAATTATTTGGTCTTAATCAGATTTGATCCCAGGTCTCTAAGAGTTCAGAGCTATTTCTGTATCTCCTACTGCCACCATCCCCTGTAGTCCTGCACTTTGATATCACGGATTTTGTATTTCTCTGCTTAATGCACAACGATAAATGAAAACCTCTGGGATTTCCAGAACTTGTGAACCATCCAATCCAGCAGATCTTTTAAGCATGCAAATAAGTTTCAGACACCCTGACACTCCTGCAAATGAGAACTGAATGGGAGCCATAGCATTAATACATAATACTCAAATTAGAGCTTAGCAATGCATGAGTTGTTCAGATTCATATTCAAATGAGAAAACAAGTGTCAAATCCAGAGATGGTCTTCAAGGTGTCATTGAGTTTTACTTTTACATTTTTCCCTGCATTCTCTAAGTTGAGGCTCAAGGCCTTTGCTTCAACATTTGTTTAAGAATATCCATCTTAAAAAAACACCATGTTTCTCATCAAAGAACTGAAAAGGATAGAACTGAAAAATCATAAAGAATGCTCTTCTTGCCCTATTTCCATTTTTGCAATTATTATATACATATTAATTTCAGCAAACTCTGAAGGAAATGGTTTCCATAAGCAGCTTTTTAGTTGACGAATTATCTGTCATTTTAAAACATTTACATGGTTTGTTTATGTTACGTGGTTAATTTTATTGTAATTTAGTATTAATTAACAGCTCTGTGTTTACAAGGTGTTTAATCAGTAACAACTCTTAATTACACCACAGCATCGCTTAATAAAACAACATACTATTTGCAATTTAGTTAAATTAGTTAAATTAATCTGTTATCCTTTTTTCCTGGGTAATTTATTGCATGATAAAAGCAGTCGTGAAACTGTTTTCACGGCAAGCGGCCCCAGAAGACTTTACATATATTCTTTTTTACCTTAATAACAGAGAAAAACTGACTGATTTCAGTGGGTTTCTACAGAACAGCATGAGGCTCAGGAACACCTTCCACTAGCCCAGGTTGCTCCAACCTGGCCTTGGACACTTCCAGGGATCCAGGGACAGCCACAGCTTCTCTGGGCAACCTGTGCCAGGGCCTCCCCACCCCCACAGGGAAAAATTCCTTCCCGATATCCCATCTATCCCTGCCCTCCTTCAGCTCAGGGCCATTTCCCCTTGTCCTTCATTCCATGTCCTTGCGAAAAGTCCTTTTCCAGTCTTCTTTAAGGCTGGAAAGGCTTCCTCCCCTTTAGGCATGGGAAGGGCAGTGAGCCCCAGGCACTAACCAGGACATGGGAAAGCACTCCATCTGCTTGCTTTAAATTTGCTACTGGATAATTTCATTGCAAATATGTTAATCCTACTACTTTTATTATGAGAAAGAATTATTAAATTGCCTGTAACCCCTTTTTCCCATGGGGGAGCTTCTATCCCTCCCTCAGGCCCAAGCCTCGGCTGCACCTCTCAGGCTGAACACTCCGAATCCATTCAGTGTCTCCTCACAGGATGCCTCTCACCCAACTGCCCCTCATTAAGTCTTTTTTAGTCCTATTAGTTATGCACAGCCATTTCTTCTCTGTTTGGTATTGCCAAGCACTCACTGTGACTAAAATAAATCTTAATTATTTCAGAGCATTTCTTCCCGAGCCAACATCATTTAAAACTGTAACTCTGTCCCTGTTGAAATGGCTCCAGTCCTTTCTGAAGCCATTGTGTCTGTGACTTTCCAATTCTAGCCTGTGATATCTCACCAGCCAGCGAATTAACAAAAAAATTAAACATGGCATCTAGTGTTTAATGTTTGTCACAAGCTCAGGACAGGCATGAAAACACTTCCCTGGTGTGACAGCAGCGTCACACTGAGCCAGAACCGTGTTGCTGGTGACTTACCCTTAAATGAACAACACGTGGTGAGTTTTTAAAAGAGCAGCTGAACTTGAAACAAACTACAAATCTATAAAGGGATCATTTCTGCTGTGGAATTTCCCTCCTCAGTCCTTTGGGACCTCTCCTGTTGCCCTCCAGGCTCAGGGACAGGTCACAGATAACGGGTCACCCTGTTCTGGCCAGTTCTGCAGATGCTTTAGGGCGAATTTCTTGGCTCTGGTGACTTGAATACCAATCATATCTCTAATTATTTTTCTAACTTTATCTATTCCTCCTTGGACCCTTGCTTTATCTCCTTAAATTAGTGAGGAAACTCTGTATTTGCAATGCTGCTCAGAATGAGAGGAAGCATTAAATTAAACATTTGTAGACTACACTATTCAATACTTCATCCTTTGGAAAACGAGTGTCCTGCATTTTACTCTTACCTGGTAAAAAAACTAAATCTAAAAATACCTTAAGATAAATATTTTACTGCATAGAGTGGGAAAATATTCACACTTCAAAGTCCCAAATGTTGCTTCATCTGACTCTGATTGTTTTCTGTTAAATAGATGATTATCCTGTTCTATCACAGCCCTCTGACAGACTGGCAGAGATGGTACACAACTGACACAGTTTTTGGAGGAAAAATGTTAGAAAAAGGAGCTGTTGAGCTATAAAATCTTACAGAAGGAATTTTGAGGTGGCTGAGATGATACAACTTCTTAGCACCATCTCACATATTTGTTGAATAGTTGATAGGGTAATACCTTATCCTGATATTTATTTTAGATTTATATAGTTTTATGCCTGAACATAAGCACATCTGTATCATTTGCCCCTTTAATAATTAGGTACTTCTGGATTCACAGAATTCACACACAGATTCTGGAAAGCAAAAGGCTTCTCAGAGCTTTTTTTGTGTTGCTGTTTGTTGTTGATCATTCAACAAAATCAAGGCTGAACTGGCTTTACATGGAGGTCTCTAAACTGTGCAACCTCTTCTCATCACCATTTACACTGTTTTTTATATTTGAGGCAGCACTGAGCTGACTTTTTTCCTCGGGACTTTTCCTTCTCTTAAACCTACTGATTGTGGGGTTTATTGTGTTTTCTGTAGAATGATGAATTAATGAGGGTTTGCTCCTCCCTAAGCAATAAGCATTTCAGCTTGTATCGAAACCAGCAAAGCCAGCAGGCCCAGGGCAGTGCCCGTCCCTGTGCTGGCACCGCTGAGGGACCGCGAGGGCTGGGCCCAGTTCTGGGCCCTCAACAGGAGAGACCCGGAGGGGCTGGAGCGTGTGCAGGGAAGGGAACGGAGCTGGGAAGGGGCTGGAGCAGCAGGAGCGGCTGAGGGAGCTGGGGGGGCTCAGCCTGGAGAAAAGGAGGCTCAGGGGGGACCTTCTGGCTCTGCAAGTCCCTGACAGGAGGGGGGAGCCGGGGGGGGTCGGGCTCTGCTCCCAGGGAACAAGGGACAGGAGGAGAGGGAACGGCCTCCAGCTGTGCCAGGGGAGGCTCAGGTGGGCCAGGAGGAGGAATTTGTTGCTGGAAAGGGTGGTCAGGCCTTGTCAGGGGCTGCCCAGGGAGGTTTGGAGTGCCCATCCCTGGAGGTGTCCCAGGAAGGCCTGACCGTGGCACTCAGTGCTCTGGGCTGGGGGACAAGGTGGGCATCGGGCACAGGGGGGACTCGGTGACCTTGGAGGTCTCAGTGATTCTGTGGTTCTGTGAGAGGACAAAGAACACCAAGGGATGTGATTCTATGAAACTAACCCCACAGTTCACTGGGGTTCTCCTGGAGCAAAGAAAGCATATGTATGTCTTTTATGGACAAATCTCCACCCATGGCCTTAGAAACAACCTTTAAAGTACTTGCTGGTGGTGCAACAGAGAGCATTCTCCAGTCACTTCCATACTTCCCACATGGTAAAGGACAGAATGCCTCCACTGAGGAACAGTAAGGTGTCCTGAGGATGCCTTGTGATTGCTAATTGAGAGGAAGGAACACAGCTGGGGTGTTCTGGGCTGGTATCCACTGCCTTTGAAGCACAGGAGGAGGAGGAGGAGGAGGAATGCCTAATGCTGCAGAAAAGCAAAGGCAGAAGACTAGAATCCGAAAGGAGACCTCCCTGGTGACACTCAGTGGCGTGGAAAGAACCTCCCTACGTGACTCAGGCAAACACAAACACGGGGGAAAAATAGACTCTTCAAAGAAAAGCTCTACCAAGCTCTACCTCCGTGTGCTCAGGGGACACACACGTACATTTGTGCAGCTCAGCTGTGACCTCCCACCTTCCTCCTGGAAATCTTCTGGGCATGTAAGTACAGACCCACTGTGACTCCTATAAACCCTCAGAATCAAAGCAGACAGTTGAACTGCCCGCTCAAAAAATTCCCTGCCCACAAACCAACATGCTGGTGGGACATCTGAACTTAATTATTAAATATTGACACTGTTACAAGCACATCTTTCCTCTTCTGGGGAACGGGAATGTTATTACTCCAGTGCTTTCACACTTAGCAGGTAATGCAAGGTCCAGATTTAGCACTACTGTCCTCTACTTTTATACTTTTACACATTGTATAAAATCATTTTGAACAACTCTCCATCCCTGGAAGTGTCCAAGGCCAGGTTGGATGGGGCTTGGAGCAACCTGGGCTAGTGGAAGGTGTACCTGGCCATGGCAAGGCGTTGAAACAAGATGATATTTAAGAACTCTTCCAAGCACAAACCATTCATCAATTCTATGATTCTAAGTTTGCATTTTTGTCCTCAGTTGGTAGTTATGAAATGTTTCAATGCTTTCCTGATGGTCACATAAGCAACAAAGAGAATAACTTAGGCATTAAGAGATTTTTTTTTCTTCTGTTACTCTCCTTATTTTTCCTTTATATTCTGCAGGTTATACAGGTTCCATTTGACTTAAACCCCCAGAACTGTGCACAAGTCTCAGGGCTCAGTGAACAGGGTGCAAGATGCTTCTACACCTTCCTCAGCACAGACTCTAAGTGCATACAAGTCCCAAACCCAGAAAACCCTAGGGAGGTAACAGGGTTTTAAAGACTGAGAGAGAAAAAGAAAAGCAAAGAAATCAAACAAGGGAGTAAGGAGAAAAGACACGACACATGAAGAGCACAGCAGACGCTGGGGAGGAACACACCACGAAGTAGGTGGTTTCCAAAGAATAACCTGACATTACACTCAAATGTGGCCACCCATTGCCATATCACTCATCTCCATCAATTATTTAGAAACATTTTAAAACTTGCCATCATTACTAACAGCTATTTAAATTTGGGATGCACAGCAGCTGTCACATAGTATTGTACCTCTTCTGTCCCTTATTTAGTACAAAATTAGTCATTTTTTGCTGTGAAAATTCACAGGTGAGAGGAAATCTTAGAAATTAGCTTGCAAGTGTTTTCAGCTTCAAAAAATCTGTCTCTGTAAAAGCCCAGTGATGGTTCTGCATTTCACAAGAAAAATAAGTCACGGCTCAAAGAAGGTAATGGGGTAATGTCTGACTGGGAGGGCTCCTGGCTGTCAGGAGGAGCCCTCATGACTGAAAAGCAAGAGAAAAACAAGGCATGGGGAAGAGAAAATAAAAGCTGTGTTTCCTTTCTAGATTGCACAGTTGTGCTGAAGTATTTAGACCTGGCATGGGAACTCAGACACCCACACACCCCCCGGTGCCACGACACGCGACTCTGGCAACACGGGGAAAGCACAGCTCCATTTCAAGGAGAAATTCCAGAAAACCACGTTCAAATAGCTTTAAGGTATTCTTACACCAAAGGAAAAGGGGGGCCAAGAATCTGGGAAATGTCCCTGTGAGTAAAAAATGGCTCTGTGAGCTCCCAGAGTTACAGCCCCTCACCTGGAGGTTTCTTCCCTGACCTGACAGTGGGGATCAAACGAGAAATCCTCCCCACCCTCAGACCTGCAGACCCAGGATGGCTCTCTCAGGGAAAAGGCTATAAACTGACCACCCCACAGACATTTTTGCTCTGATTGCCTGCCAGTGGCCAAAAGGCAGCTCATATTAACAACCTCTTTTGTAACTTGTAAGCTTAATTCACTTGTATTTTCCCCTCTCCCCACTTCCAGCATGTCAGCAGATCCTTCTGCCTGCTAAACACCCGCCTGAGCTGTCACCTGGCTCGCCTAACACAACCAGCAAAAAAATCAAATAATATAATAAAAAAATCTTACGTTCCTCAAACACACCAACCTCATTCAAAGAGGTTTTTTTATTCATACATTTTGTTTTAAACACAGATACTAAAAAAGGTGACAGCTCGGAGATCCCCGCCCGGGACAGAGCTCCCGACAGCATCAGAGGAGACCCAACATCCAACACGGAGTGTTTAGAAAAAGAGGGAATTGATTCTTGTTATATCAACTTTGAAACAGCTTCTGTAGCACTTGGAGAGCCCTTGCCTTTCAGGCAGGTTTTTGCAGGCTCTCAAGGCTTTACTTTGATTGCTGTTGTAGCTGAAATATATAGCTTTAGTACAAGGGGATTATCTGTTATCCGACCCTTTGGGAGCACCTCATGCTGTGACAAAGACTTTTTTCTCTGCCTAATCTCTTAAATTTCACATTACTAACAAAAGTACAGCACATCTAGCATTACATTCTTTTTTCTAATGCCCCTCAGCCCCTTGAGGGCTAAACAATCACTGAATGGTTATTTAATATCACCAGATCCGATTCCTAATTCACCGATAAACCGAAATCTGATGACATTTTTGGGTTCACACTCCCAATTGCTTAGTGTCACACTGCTCATTAATGCCTTTTTCCACTCTATTTTAGGGGAGCGAACAAAGTCAGAAGGGACAAGATCACAGCCCTGGAAATAAAAAAAACAAACCTTCTGCGCTTCAGGATCAGTTGATTTTGGAGTTCTCCACAAGGATTACCCCTGGCATCAACAGAACCACTTAATCCCTTGCTGTCAGTTGGTACATCCTCTCCTGGCTCAGACAAATCTTCACCAGCAGCCACTTTATCCCAAGAGACTGAATATCCTGCTAGTCAAAGGACATGAGTCTGTTTGAACACAGATCACACAAACCAGAGTTCTTTAAAGAACAGAAGGGCAAACCCAGGGGGTTTGTCAGGGGCTACCTGGCCCATCCTCAGGCTGGGGACACCTTCAAAGCCCAAGGGCACAAAGCAGAAGTCACAGCACTGCTCATCCAGAACACTACTGGCAAGTTTGGGTCATTTATCTTCACAGAGGCAGCAAGTCCAAGGGGAGCAGGAAGGTCCTGGAGTGGGATACGGATTGTGGGAGATGTTTCTGCAGCCAAAACCCACCAAATGCTGCCATGAGGAATTTTAATATAATTTAAAGACAAGGAGAACTGAAGACTTAAAGGTCATAACATTACATAATTAATTAGGGCTATACTAAATAAATCACTAAAAGTAAAAGCAAACAAAAGTTCTCTCACATCAGTTCACTTGCTCTTGGATTCAAATCTGCATCCCAACAGGGGAGGGTATTCCCTGTTCCTGTTCTCTGTCTAAAGAATGTGCTGCAATGCAGAAGAAATGCATAATAAAGAATTGGAGAGAAAGAGCCAAACCAGTATTATATAATGTATTACCCGTAAGAATATCTTCATGGTCATCAGGTTCAAGAGCATCTCAGGGAGCTGGGGGGGGCTCAGCCTGGAGAAGAGGAGGCTCAGGAGGGTCCTTCTGGCTTTGCAACTCCCTGACAGGAGGAGGGAGCCAGTGGGGAATTGGGCTCTGCTCCCAGGGAATAAGGGACAGGACAAGGGGAAATGCCCTCAATTTGCAGCACAGGAGGTTCAGGTTGGATATTAGGGAAATTTTCACCAAAAGGGTGGTCAGGCCTTGGCAGGGGCTGCCCTGGGGGAGTCACTGTCCCTGCAGGTGTTCTAAAGGCACTTAAGGACATGGTTAGTGGTGGATATAGTTGTGTTTGAGTTAATGGATGGACTTGAAGATCTTAGGAGGGCTTTTCCAACCTTAATGATTCTGTGATTCTACATTTCTGTTGACCAAAAAATGAAGGGTTCACTTGGTGCTACTCTACAGCAAAGCGATAGCAGAGGCAACCTCCCAACATTCCCATCTATCCATGAAACGCACAAATCTCGTCACCTTAAAGGAGCAAACACAGCAATTCTTACACACACACACACAAGGCAGAGCTCCCACCAACAGAAATTCCTGGGGCAGCAGGCAGGAAAAGATCAGCTGTGTGCTCAGTGCCCACACAAAAATCATCTCGTGCTGCACAAAATCCTCTCCATACACGTTCATCTCCCAGTCTCACCTTGCCCTCATTTTCAGTGGGTAAAGAGACCCAAGAACAGTACCTTGCCAAGAGCCCTTCGAACCCAGCAGACCCCTGGTGAAATAAAAACCACTCAGGGCACTGCTGAAGGCTGGAGGAGCATCTTGCCTTGTCTGGGGGGAGTTTTAAACTCAGAGAGGCAGCAGAGTGCTACCCAGAGGATATGAGAGAAACGAGGAACCACTGTGTGAGGGTGCCTGGAGATCTTGACAGCAGAAAGATGGATGGGCAGATGTGCTGGAGGATGTGGAGCTTATGCACCCTCTACCAAGCAGCCAAGGATCCTGTTTAATCCAACTCAGGTCCCGGTTCCTGATCCTCACAGAGGTCCCCCCTGTGGCACAATGTGCTTTCCTTACCTCTGAACAGGCCAGGAGCAGAGCACTCAGCCTGAAACACTGAACCAGAAGAGGATCCCCAGAAACAGAAAAGACTTGGATCTGCTCACACAGTAGTCCAGTTTGGCAAGGAAGTTGGGAAATGATCCGCTGATAATTGTAATATCCATTACACACAAGGATTTCAATATTTTTAAGATAGTTACTATGCTTTTTCTGCTTCTTTGCTTGTACTCTACATTGTACAAAGGAGACAGGTTTGTTCCAAGGCATTTTTGTTCTCCTGGTTCATTGGCCATGTTTGCCTGGCAAGCAGAGAAGCCACACAAACCCCACAGTATCCAAGGTCTGGTGGCCACCCATCCCCACACCAGAGGAACAGGTGGAGGCTCCCAGACCCAGCCAGCTCATAACTCTACTGTACCACTTCATAAATAATTTTCTTGAGGATTCCTAATCCTAGAGTGATTCCTAACACCTCATGAATGTCACCAACTTGCTTCCAAGAGTTATGGTTTTGGTGAGTGTGCAACCTGAGTGTTACATTCTCAGATCTTCCCTGTTAGTAGAATAATAAACATTAACATTTTTTCAGAAGAAACAACTTTTCTATTCATTTTGGTGGGTACCACGTTAATATTGCTTGATGTCCAGCTTTGACCTTCTTGCTGATGCCAGCAACATCCTCAAAATACAAATGTATTTGCAGAGGTCAGTCCTTGCACTTCATCCCTAACCAGAGAATCCTGCCTCAGTGTGTGGCACTGACAAAGGAGGTCTTCAAGAAAGTCATTAGATAGATTTTCTCTCCTTTCCCTCTTCCCATTCATTATAGAAACATTTAGGTTAGAAAAGACCTCCGAGATCATCAAGTCCAACCTTTGACCACCTTGTCAACTAGACCAGGGCACCGAGTGCCACATCCAGTCACTTCTTCAAAACCTCTAGGGATGGTGACTCCACTACAGGATTTCATTCCAGAAAACTAATGACCTTCATTGTTAAAATGCATGATATTGTCTAAATAAAATTCCATTTATTCTATAATTAAATAATATAAGCAGGAACCCATCTAGAAAAGGAAATGGCAAGGCCCAGTGGATGAAAGGATGAACCAGAGGAACTTTAATGAGAAAACTATATAAAAAAATCTGATTTTTTAAAAAATTAAAGAGTAAAGCCTTTGGAATGAAACACCTTTCCTATGAGGAAAGGCTGAGAGAGTTTGGATTATTCAGCCTGGAGAAGAGAAGCTTTGAGGTGACCTAACTGTGACCTTCCAGGACCTGAAGGGAGCCTGCAAGAAACATGGAGAAAGACTATTTCCAAGGTCCTTGAGTGCCAGGACAAGGGGGAATGGATTGTCAGAGTAGGTTTGGATTAGATATTAGTAAAAAATTATTCCCTGTGAGGGTGGGGAGGCCCTGGCATAGGTTGCCCAGAGAAGCTGTGGCTGCCCCTGGATCCCTGGAAGTGTCCAAGGCCAGGTTGGACGGGGCTTGGAGCAACCTGGGCTGGTGGGAGGTGTCCCTGCCCATGGCAGGGGGTGGGACTGGATGATATCTAAGGTCCTTTCCAACCCAAAGCATTGTGTGATTCCATGACAAGCTGAGGCAGAGGGAGCTCAGAGAAGGAATACCAGGTTGCAGTTTCCCCTTCCTGGGTGCTCTGTCTGTATCTGGAATCAGAACATGTTCAGAATGAATGCCTTTTTTTTTTTTTTTAATGCAGCAATTAGATGTTCAGCAAAGCATATTTCCATCCCAATTCCATTCCCTTCATGCATCCCCCTTTAACTGATCCTATTTGTGTGCAGCACAACTTTTCTGCCATCTATGAGAAGTGTAATTTCTTCTTATGCCACATATGGGAAAACTGTTCTATGATCCAGCTGTGAAAACCTATTTCCTTACAATGAATTCTTTATTGCTGGCAAACATGATGCTCTCACTACTTAAAAGTTAAATACTATCAGCATAATATATCTAATATTTTATATCCAGTATATTATACCCACTATATAATAGACAGTATTTTTTCATATTTATCCTCTGAAAAACAGATCCTCTGATCCCACCCTCACCTAAATGAAATGATGGAGTGCCATGACACTTGTGTAGATCTTTTCCCTGATACTTAACAAAACCAACAATGAAATCAAATGCAGAGAAAAGTATCTCATTAGCTGAATCAGAGAAACTTCCCAGAAAAAACATAGATATTGGTAACATGACTGTTGAATTGCCCATTGTAAGTCACTCATTAATCCTGGGAACAGGCTTTCAGAACTCACCAGCCTTTGCAGCACAAGAAGCTGGAGAGTCAGATCACATTCAAATACACCCCTTTGCCCTCTCCACGTGCAAACACACCTGCCTGCCTCAGCCACAGGCACCAAACGAAGGAATTCCCAATATCCAGGACTTCTAAGTCAGTTCCACAGGAGACTTAAAATAAGATCAAGAACTCAGAGTGGCCGATCTTCACATCTATGACTTTACTTTTTGAAACCTTATTACAGCATTAACTGCTACCACTGCTCCTCAGCAGCTGAGGGGGAAAATTTAAGGACTTTGACTATAATATAAAAAACGTGGCTTTGACTGAAGCAGCAATAAGTAGAATAGCCAAAAAGAAGGGCAATTTTTCTCTGAAGTGTCTCTTTTACCATAGAGTGACTCTAAGCCTTTGCTACTGGCAAGGAATAATTAATTCTAAAGCTACTGAGGGTTTGTAATAGCATTAATTTCCATGAACATTTGAGTGTCATAGACATTTTAATTAAAAAAAACAAAACAAAATTACTTTAAAGTCTGGGTGATTTCAGTGTTTCCATTCTAGAAACACACCTGTTCACTTCAACAAGGGACATTTTCCCCCATCCTCGTGATGGTTCTAAAATGCTCCCCAGGATTTCTGTTCCACCCTTAGGCCCCTGCAAACCCTGATGAGCCCTTGGCCACTACTTGTGTCCCACCTCTGCTCCCATAAAGCTTCCAGAATATCCAACCTCCCCCCTGTGCTCCAGCAAGAGTACTTAGGACACCCTTTCCAAGCAAGGCCATTCCTAGGGCTGGCCCTAGGACAGGCACTCAGGGAACTTTGTAGCTTCCCTCACTCAAATGTCCAAAATCCCCTGTTTCCCATGTTTCCCATGTTCCCATGGCCTTGCTGAAGGCCTCAGAGGAATATCTGATGTGCAAACACAGAGATGAATCCTATGGAAGTGCTGGATACGGTACCAGAACAGATTTAATTAAGACACATGAACTCCAGCATAAGTCACACTCTACAGCAAAGATCATGGAATCATGGAGTCCCAGAGGGCCTTGGGTTGGAAGGGACCTTAAAGCTCATCTCGTTCCACCCCCTGCCATGGGCAGGGACACCTTCCACTAGCCCAGGTTGCTCCAAGCCCTGTCCAACCTGGCCTTGGACACTTCCAGGGATGGGGTGGCCACAGGTTCTCTGGGCAACCTGTGACAGTAAGCTATGTCATATTATATATATATATATATATATATATTTATATTTAGTATAGTATAGTATATTTATTTTGTTATATATAACTATATTATGAAATATATTATTCCTGTTTCTGTTTGAAACAGAAAATTTATATAGATATTTACTAAGTAAAAGGGGGCTCGACATAAAAGAACTTAAAATTCCTTCCACATCTCAAATACACCGAAATAACATTATATGATCTTTTTTTCCCTTCAAGTCATCATGTAGTGAAATTGGAAACCAAGCATACAGCGGGGATTTCACACTGCCTATTTGTTCTGTACCCAATGAATGCATTAGAGACAGGGAGTCATTCAGGCTGCTTCTCCTCACTAATTCAGAGGGAAAAACACTCATTGTATTTGTCAGTGACACAGAATTCTCATTGCCCTCATGCCACATAAAGTAATTTTACAAAATGCCTATAACTGGTATGGAAGGAAGACACACACTGGCTTTCAAATTCCCACAAACCACCTGAGCTGGGCCCAAGTTTCCCTGTAAACTCCAGCAATCCCCAAAGACAATTATTTGATCCTCGTTACATCCATCCACAGGCTGCCAGAATGGGCAATTTGGAATTGTGGAAATTAATAGTTTTAATTAAACCATGAAAAATGCAACCACATTAAATGTGCTGATACACCAAGCTGGAAACAGAGATGGATTCATCCATAAAATGCTGCAAGGTATGATGGCACACTATGATTATTAAAGCTTACAAATCAGTTACAATTCTAAACCCATCACTGACAATAATTACAAGCCTAAAACAAACAAGTCATTTCATTCTCATATCAGGAGAGCTCTCTTCTTAATCTGTTTCTTATCAAGAACTTCTTAAGCAAAAGAGGCTGCACTAAGAAAATCACATTCAAAAAATCTAAAGACACTTTTTTTTTTAGCACAAACCTAAAACAAGCAAAAAAATCTTGAATAAAACTGTATGTGTTTTTTTCTCTACATAACAGTAATGTTATGTAGAAAACATGAAATTCTGTGAAAACTTCACAACCCCAACAACAAGGAGAAATACAAAAAAAAAAAGTGGTAGCACCAATGTTACCAGAAGGCCAAATGCTGGGGGGCACAAATCCCAGCTGACCATAGGAAATGGTGTAGAAATCACAAGAGAAAAATGGGGAGCCTTTGTCACTGAAAATGTGATTTTTGCAAGTGTCTTTGCTAGACAAAATAAATGTCATTCAGCTGCTCCCTCTCTCTGCTCCTGTATTCTGTATTTTGTTGTGGACACACACAGGTATCACAGTCAAACACACTCATGGGAATTTTCCTGGGTGGACACAAAAAATGTCATGAAGGTGCCACCTCCATGTCACTGATTCTCTTCCACCCTCTTTGAAGACTAATGGAAGGAAAACAAGTTCCCCTTTTCTGCTCTCCCAGAAGTCCTGGGTTTGGCTGGGACAGAGTTATTTTTCTTCCCAGCAGCTGGTACAGGGCTGTGGGTTCGGATTTTGGATGAGAATCATGTTGATAACACACTGATGCTTTTGCTGGTGCTGAGCAGGGCTCACTCCAAGCCAAGGATTCTGAAGTTTCCCGTGCTCTGCCAACCACACACGGCAGGAAGAAACCAGGACAACTCACCTGTGCAAGCTCTCACACAACATGTGTGGGTCCCTCCCATGGGACCATTTCAGCCCAGGGCAGAATAAAATGAACAGGTTCTAGGGAGGAACCATGGTCTTGGCTCCCCCAGGTGAAGTGAACTACACCAAGTGACAGGAGCACCTCTCTCTGCCCATACAACACTCATGTACACTTAGGGGACGTTTTTGAGGCAATGTACCCTAAAAATGCTCACACAGCCCAATGGATGAAGGACAGTGGTGTCAGCACAGGGACCCCCTGCCCCTTCTCCTTCCTCAGAGTTTGCCCAGCCCTGCTGACTCAGCCCTACTTCTGTGTCCCTTTCAAGCAGTGACAACCGAGGTACGACAAAAGCAACTCTGTTCCTCCGAGGAACAAGGGTTCTCTATTTATCCTGGGTCTCCGAATTCTCCGGGTTCCCTCTTCAAGACAAGCCTCTTGCATTACCTCAGTATTGTCCTAAAACTCTTCTGGAACCTACCAAAAACTGTATGTGACTCAGGGTTTGTTTTTTAAACTCAGCACTCCCAACACTCACCTTCTCGCCTTGGCAAAAGGCCCAGTAGAATTTAAATTATTTGATTATACAGCACTGAACATTTTCCACACTTCTCCAAATGATGAGCCAAATTGAAATACAGGGTCCACACAGACTCTGAATATTGTATTGTTCATCAAGTGGAGATGGAGAGCAAACCTCCCCAAACCAAAATCTTAGGAGGGAGATAAAAACAAGCCCGTGTCAAATTACAACTTAAATTACATTCCTGCAAAAACAGCGTGAACATTGAAATGGGAAAAACTGCCATGCAAATTATACCAGCTGGCAAGATGTGTTCTTTACAAAGGTCTAACATTCTGAGAGATAAATACTGTGACTTCTTTGGAAAAAAAAACCCAAACATGAAGAATCCCAAACTATTCTACAGCAGTGTGAGCCTGATGACACCCAACAGCCTCCTACTACCCAAAATACAGACTCAATAGCTCAAAACACCCTATTTCCTTCAGACTGAATTTATGAGTACATTTTCCAAGCAATATGTGGGAGGCAAGCACAACAAGTGATTATTAAGTAACAGGATTTGTAGAATATAACCTTTGGGTGCATACCCTATGGCATTCCAAATCATTTCTCCCTGGATTTAACGTAGTTTGTGTGGGAAGAAGCTTCATCTATCCTCTGGGGTTAATGCTGCACTGTTAATAACAGTAATAATGTGATTTGCACCTAAATAATTCCCGTATGAAGAAAAAAAAGTGAATATTTTAAATTTAACAAATAATTCCTCTGGGGCAATGACCTCCAACTGGCAAATACAGGATGAAACTCAGAGACCTGTGAGGCACCTTTGTGCAGTGGTGCTCCTCATCTTTCACAATCCACAAGAGTAACTCACCAACAAAGGCACCCAGGACTAAAACAAACAACGTGAAAGAGTTTGTAAGTGTAAGGATTGGGCTTGGAACCAATTTCACTGTTTATTTTGATGGTGATACTGGTGCACTAAACGTCTTTTATGTGAGGAAACTATTTGAGTCAATGAGTCAATCCCAACATGGCCGTGAACTAGCACGTGTTGAGACAGAGAGAAAGGCAGACAGAACCCCAGGAGGGAGCAGGAAAAGATAGAAAGAGAAATGAAATCATTGTACTGGCCACATATGCTCAAAATCATTGTACTGACAGAGGTGCAGCAGAGGTGCTCAGGTGGGGAAAGGGCTCCTGCACTGTAAAAGCAGCACAAATCTGACACAGGATACGGCTCCTGGCTATCCATAGTCCTGGAATCAACACCACTGCAGAGGAGGTGCTACTAAAGCTCCCCTTTTCTTTCATTTCCCACAGTAACAAAGGGCTGTAAAGCAGGAATGAGCCCACTGAGGCTGGGAATGAGACAGATAACCACTTATGGCTAAATTTACAGCTCCTGGGCGGAAAGATTTCATCAACTGGGAGCTGAAGGAGAAAACAAACAAGTTCAAGGTACACCACAGTAATTTTATGAATGTCAGACCCCAGCAGTCTCCCACACCCTGGTGGCACAGTTGGAAGCATCCTTTAAAACTGTTTTTCTCTCCCTCAGGTGCTGGACAGGGGAGCAGCTTTCCCTGCTGAACCTGCAAAGATAATACGATCTGCTTGGCTGCAGCACCCCGAGGTCAGACATTAATTGTACATACTCTCAACACCAACAATATCAAATAAACCTCTGTGCCCAGGGCTGACCTCAATTTAATTCTCATCAGTAGCCTATGAGTGGATACAAGTAATATCAGCACCTACCTACTCCCCAGATCCTCAGGTTTCCTTTTGGACACACTTTTTCTACATCCAACGCGTGTGGGAGTCATTACAAATCTGAAGCAAAGTAATGTGTAAGAGCTGGGGTGAAAAAAAAAAGATAAAAGGGGAAGACATGAGAATCTGTAAGTAAGTGCAGTGCCTATAGTATATAATATATGTAGTAGCTACTTCTTGTGGCCTTAAAAGAGAGCGATGTTTACAAACATTTGTTTTCCCAGGGGTAGGTTATAAAACACCATTTGAATGGTTTCATATCTGCTTCAAAGATCAGTACAGAAGAACTTCAATAGATAAGGATACATCATTCTGAAACTCAAACTGCTCTCCAAAGTCCTATTAATGTTGTTCATTCTCCCCTGAAGAAATGAACCCATAACTCACTCACAGAGGTTGAAAGGAACACTGTAAAATTGTCGGTATCTCACAGGGCAAACGTCTGCATAGGCAAGATAGTGTGGAATTATGGCACATGTGAACCTCAAGCAACCTTCCTGTTGATATTTAATTACCTGCCACACAACTGTGGCTGTTCCAACTATAAAAGTCATAGAACCACAGTCACAGAATGCCCTCGGTTGAAAGGGACCTGAAAGACTATCCATTCCCACCCCCTGCCATGGACAGGGACACCTCCCACTAGCCCAGGTTGCTCCAAGCCCCGTCCAACCTGGCCTTGGACACTTCCAGGGATCCAGGGGCAGCCACAGCTTCTCTGGGCAACCTGGGCCAGGGCCTCCCCACCCTCACAGGAAACAATTCCTTCCCAATATCCAACCTAACCCTGCCCTCTAGCAGTGGGAAGCCATTTCCTCTTGTTCTGACACTCCAGGTCATTGGAAATAGTCTCTCTCCTTTTCTTCCTGTTTCTTGCAGGCTCCCTTCAGGCCCTGGAAGGCCACAATCAGGTCACCCCAGAGCTTCTCCTCTCCAGGCTGAACAATCCCAACTCTCCCAGCCTTTCCTCCCAGCAGAGCTGCTCCAGCCCTCTGATCCTCTTGGGGCCTCCTCTGGACTGGCTCCAGCAGCTCCATGTCCTTGCTGGGCTGTTCCCAGGGCTGGAGGCAGCTCTGCAGGGGGGTCTCCCCTGAGGGGCAGAGGGGCAGAATCCCCCCTGAGCCACTGGACTTAAGGTGGACAGAGGTCAGGTGGGGTCTTTGCAAGGGACAAGCCTCCTTGGACAGCAAATGTTTTACAGCCAGCAAAAACATTAAATATATCCAACTATTACCCTAATAGCTACGAAGGAATGTGTTTCCAACCCGCTGAGGTTTTTCACTGTCCCTCCTTCAATGATTCCAATCTGGACAGCTGCTGTTGTTGGGTGTCTTTACAACTTTATGTTTGTTCTCTTTGCTCACACTCACAAGTGTCACAATCAGCTTTAGAAAAGCTTTCAGACCAGCAAGGACTGCAAAACAAGGTTCCATTTTCTATTTTCTTTTATGTATTTTTAATTAAGATATTGCAAATATCAGTCATTAGCTCTAAAAGCATGTACTTGTGGGACCTTTCCACTAAAAACCACTAGTGAGCTCACAGCAGATCTTTCCACTGGATCAAGGAATATCTGAGAGTATTGTATCATTTTTACAGATGTATTTATATGTCTGTGCTACAAAACAAGATTATGTGGTTGTGAAAATTGCATCTTTTCTCACAGCACTTAATTTCCAGCAAGTTAAACGTGGCACTACCGATAACCTGCATAATGAGCAAACATGATGTGAAATAATTCAGGGTTTTCACAGCCTTCAGGAATAATTATGTTAAATATATGGTGATTTTAGTGACTGGGTTTCTTCAAACATATCTTCACAACCCCTTCCTCACCTTTCAGGCCTCCAAGTTTTCTGCTAGGGGCCTTGGTCACACACAAAAAAATCTGCTTGTTGTTGTGGCAACTGAAAGCTCACCCCTCCCCTGCAGAGAAACTGCTGACTGCAGGGAGCTTTTATTTCTTTATTAAGGAACTCTGGAGGAAAAACCTTGCAGTGAGCAGCAGGCAGGGGACCTGCAGCTCAATGCAATTCTGTCACACTAGTTTTTTGTGTTTCTGGCTATAAGAAAGAGCCACTGGACATGGGTGTTGTATCCTAAGTGCTTCCTCTGCCATCTGCAGCAGCACATTCATTTACTTTAGGATTGGGAGAATAGAGATTTCATTCCCATCCTTCTGTGGCACTGCACCTTCCTTTGTGACCTCAGGAGGGGACTAAAGGAAGTTCTGAATCAAGGACTTACTTAGATAAGTAACCTTTGTGTCCTTTTCAGGTCATGATAATTAATCTGTATCCTAGGGTTTGCTGTGGGGTTGCTTTTTTATCTCCAAAAGACACAGCAGAGAAACTTGAAATTTCCACATCACCTTCACCATTGCTAAAAAAACCCCCTAGAACTGGCATTTGTCTGCTGAAGTGAACAACCCAAGCCTGTCAGAAACAAGGAGGGACCAAGGACACATCTCTGCTGCAGCAAAGATTGCTCTGGTCCCAGTCCCAGGCTGTTCCCAGGTGTGCCAAACACCTGGAATCACGGAATGATTTGGGTTGGAAGGGACCTTAAAGCTCATCCCATTCCACCCTCTGTCATGGGCAGGGACACCTTCCACCGTCCAACCTGGCCTTGGACACTTCCAGGGATGGGGCAGCCACAGCTTCTCTGGGCAATCTCTCCCATTACACCTCCCACTGCTGATTCTGCACCACTGGGGGAATGTTAAGAGGGATGGAGCCAGTTATCTTTACCAGGAGGTTCAAAAGCCAGCAGTAAATTGCTTCCACCTTTGCACTGGCCTGGATAACACTTCTCAGGGGCACACAGAAATCTGACACCTTTTCCCACAGTAGGATTGGTTGGTAATCTGCCATCTGCATCTAAAAAGAGCCTGAAGTCTTCACATGTCCTGTGGGCTAAAAAGCTGTATTTTTGCACGTGTGTGCATTGTAACAATGGTGTCTGTAAAGGCAGGAAGTGTCTTTTAACTGAACATTTCAGCAGGCGATGATCCCCATTCTGAATGATCAGAATTTAGTGGTGCCAAAGAGCTTTCTGAATTTGACTGTTTGGCTGTTAATTCTGGTATTTTCCACACAACCTTTAGATTGCAACTATTCTGATTGCTCTGAAATGTGCCTAAAATTATACTCTTCAGTAAAACTCATACCAAATAGTCTTATTATGTGTCATCACCATAGTCACTATATCATTCCTTGCCATGTCTGTGCTCTCTGTGAGATCACAAGCAAAACTGGTCACGTCCCTCAGTAAAATAATTTCTGGATAGCTGGAATAAGAGCCGAGAAACCATATTTAACTTTTTATAAAATACAGCAACCTCCACAAAGCACAGACAGACTGATCCTCTACCACTGCTGAATTCTCACCATAAAGAGTTTTGTTTGGCAGTCTCAGATTTACATATTTCCCTCAGCAAGTACCACATCAAACGTGACCTTTGTTTCAGCTTCATAGGCTCCCATCCTTCCCAAATATAACTTTTACCAAGTAGTAAAAGATGGGAAGGGAAAGGGAGGGACAAGGGCACTTCCTGGTTCCCTGGTGCACACCCTGCACACAACTGTATTCAGCTCTCTTCCCAACCTTGTTCCCTTTGGAAGGGAAGTCGGGAGCACGTAGGGAGCTACAGGAGGGTGCTCAGAAAGGCTCTCCTGGCTCCATCATCAGGGGACCAGGACTGTGGGGCACACCATGAACTTCAGACACCTGTGTCCCATCATCAATAGGCACTCCACGGTACCTGAGCACCAAAGAGTGTCTCATAACTGTTTAATCACAGAATCAGGTTGGAAAAGCCCTCCCAGCCCATGGAGTCCCCCCTGTGCCCGATGCCCACCTTGTCCCCCAGCCCAGAGCACTGAGTGCCACAGCCAGGCCTTCCTGGGACACCTCCAGGGATGGGGACTCCAAACCTCCCTGGGCAGCCCCTGCCAAGGCCTGACCATGCTTTTGGTGAAGAAAGAGGCACATTCCCATGTCCTGCTGTCAGCCCTGGCCCTGTGTTCTGCACTGAACCATCAACACCCCCGAACAACAGCAGATCCACAAACCTGGAGTAGATAAGGGAAGGCAGTGGGTCCCAAACCCTCAGATTTAATGACAAATACCAAAAACCACCTGAATTTTAATGCTCAGCCCAGAGCACACTCCAGTGCTCCAGCCCTGAAAAAGAGCTTCCTGCACGGGCTGAGAAGGGCAGGGAGAGAAAAACCAGGGACAGACTGAGCTTCTCTTGCACCAAGCCTCTGTTGGTGGTTTCTGCCACAACCATCCATCTTCCCCTTCTGTCAGCCAAGCACTTGGAGAAGTGTTCCCATGGTCCATTAAGCCAGCTGGAATAGGCCTGGAATTGACCCACTAATGCAAAGAAATCATATTACTCTGGAAGGTACAATTTGTTACAGGACTGCACCCAGGCTGCAAAACCATTGGTGTGAGAAGCATCCCACTCCAGCTCATCAACTATGCACTTGTGGCACGGGCTCCATCTGGGCCGTGCAACAGTGAGCACAGGACAATAACCTGCAGCTGTCATAACATTTGTAGGCACAGCAGCCTGGGGGCCTTAACAGGGTTAAACAGGGCAGTCAGCACAGAACTGTGCATGAACGTGTCAAACTGAACTCTTCAACTCTCCACAGAAGCCTTTCCCTGCTGTCTGTATCACTAAGGGCATCACATGCTCATAACAGCAGGATTAAACACAGTTGCCACGTTCATAAAGAGAGGTGAGATGGAAAACATAAAATAGGAAGCTGGTCGTGTGTGCTTTGCACATAGCCTGGTTAGGGAGGGGAACCAGGGGCTTAGGGCCTGGGAAGAAGTGGGGAAAGATGCTGGCAATGCAGGAAGAGCCTGGAAATAGGGGGAGATCTGTGCAGACAAATGTCAGGGGATGCCTAGAGACCTTGGTGGTGATGCTCAGGACTGGTAATGGAGCAACTGCAGGAACAAAGAGGATTTTCTGTCCGGCCTTTCCAGCCAGCAGTGACCTGCCTGGTGGGCAGGAAAGTCAGGTGATAATAAGCATGGTGCTGGGCTGAGGGTGGCTCACAGGGCTGAGTGTGGGAGAGAATCAAGGAGGGTAAAAGCTCTAATCTCGTTAGGTTCCTAAATAAACCCCAGTATCCAGATACCCCAGAGGCTGCTGATTAACCTGAGACATGTCCAAATGCAGATCCTCCTTGCCAGTGCACACCAGTACAGCACCACAAGCCTGAGCACCCTCCCAGCCACCATCTGAGAGCAAAGAGGAGCCCCATGCTCAGGGAATGGCTGCAGCAGCACAACTGCACAACTGCCAGGAATGCACAAAGGAGAAGCCATCAGCCCTGAATCAGAGAAGCAGAACGCTTGGAGTTGGAAGGGACCTTAAAGACCATCCCATCCCACCCCCTGCCATGGGCAGGGACACCTTCCATTAGCCCAGGTTGCTCCAAGCCCTGTCCAACCTGGCCTTGGACACTTGCAGGGATCCAGGGGCAGCCACAGCTTCTCTAAAGTTTACACAGATACATCCCAGGCAGGTTTTTGCTCAACTAACTAAAGAAGAGGGCACTGTTGGGTAGCTGATCAAAACTGGAAGCCATGGCTGTATTCAGTGTCATGGAAAACTTTAACACTGATTATTATTAGTATCTGGAAAAGGAGACAAATTGGGATAAGCTTCATAAAAAAAACTGAAGGCATGAAAAATATTTTTGCACACAAAAGCCCAATTATTATTTGTCATTGGTTCAGCGTTACAGAAACCTAAATGGCATTCTTTATAAACAAATATTTTCCTTAGCAAAGTTCTAGATGATGCAGTAAATGATAATAACCTCCCTTAGACCGTAATTTCAACTCTTGCCTTGGAGTATATTGTAATAAGAAATAACTACCCTGTCAGGATAATGCTCATGCAGCTTCTAAAGAACCAATCAAAAAACACCAACCAACCCCCCACCCCCCACCAAAAGAAATCTCAAAAAAAGAAAAACCATTGACAATGCCCATTTCAACTTGAGGACAGCAAAATCTAAGCTCAAGTGGCAGAAACTATCAATAAACAAACTCCTAAGAGCAAGTAACAGCTATTTCAGCTTTATTACTTATTTAGAGACTATTCATCTTCAGGAAGTCACTAGACAGACACTATTTCCCATTCCACTCAAAAATAATTCTCACATCTTACCCTCTCTTGGACGTACTGGGATAAAAAAAAAATAGTGAATGTAGAAAAGGCTGATTTATAGAAACATGACTGTTTTTAAAATCTCCTAAGCTTAGTACTTGCTATTAGTTTCAAAAATAGCATCTCTGCATAAAGGTTCTAGCCACAAGAAAGATAAAACATTTAGGGAAATGATTCATTTGTCTTCCCCGTGCAGAAACTTATTCAAACTTTGACCAAAATTGACATGTTCTGTATTTCTACAGGAAATGAAGGCAGAATATGAGCCTGAAGTGATGACATGGATGTCACAGAATCATAGAATGGTTTGGGTTGGAAGAGACCTTAAAGCCCATCCTGTTCCACCCCCTGCCATGGGCAGGGACACCTCCCACTAGCCCAGGTTGCTCCAAGCCCCGTCCAACCTGGCCCTGGACACTTCCAGGGATCCAGGGGCAGCCACAGCTTCTCTGGGCAACCTGTGCCAGGGCCTCCCCACCCTCACAGGGAACAAACAATTCCTTCCCACTATCCCATCTAACCCTGCCCTCTGGCAGTGGGAAGCCATTCCCCCTTGTCCTGTCATTCCAGGCCCTTGGAAATAGCCTCTCTCCATCTTTCCTGTTGGCTCCTCCAGGTACTGGAAGGTCACAATTATGTCACCCCAAAGCT
>NW_016690304.1:493575-573511 GCF_001604755.1 Lepidothrix coronata
TCCTCTGGACTGGCTCCAGCAGCGCCATGTCCTTGCTGGGCTGTTCCCAGGGCTGGAGGCAGCTCTGCAGGGGGGTCTCCCTGAGGGGCAGAATCCCCTCCTGCCCTGCTGCCCACGCTGGGGGATCAGCCCAGGGCACGGGGGGTTTCTGGGCCGGGGCAGGTCCAGCCTCTGCCCCACCAGCACCCCCAGGGCCTTCTGCCTGGGCTGCTCCATCTGCTCATCCCCAGCCTGGATTGATCCTGGGGGTTCTCCTGACCCAGGGGCAGCACCAGCACTTGGCTTTGTTAAACCTCCTGAGATTTCCTTTGCTGTAACACCCCCAGAAGAAAGAAAAGCTTGGATCGTGTCTGAGGGGCCATCCCTGGGCACTCCTGGAGCCAGGAGCCAGCCTTGGTGCTCTGTGCACACAGAAACTGCACCATTATGGGGTAACAGGATTAACCACACCAACTGCACATGGGCATCCCAGTCCCTGCAGGAGGAGTTTCTTAAGTGTCAGCCAGCTTTGGACATTGCACAGTCTCAAAAAAAGAGCAAGGTGAGCTGAGGCCAGTGGGTTCTCAGGTCTGCCAGCTCCCCAGGTCCAATGGGGAGGCCCAAGGACATGAATTCTCCCAGGCAACAACCACTAGGACAAGGGGAAACAGCCTCAAGTTGCACCAAGGGAGGCTGACGTTTGATATTAGGAAAAAGCGGTGGCTTGGAACAGGCTGCCCAGGGAAGTTGTGGAGTCACCATCCCTGGAAGAGTTCCAAAAATGAGAATATGTGGCACCTCACTGTATGGTTTAGTGGGCGTGGTAGGATTCGGTTGAAGGCTGGACTTGATGGTCTTGGAGGCCTTTTCCAACCTTAATAATTCTGTAATTCTGTGACTGCACATGCAATCCAGAAGGAAGGCATAAGGGAAGAAACTTCATATTGCATTCCTGAAAAGAAACTGGAGATCATCTCATATTTGCTGGCAAATGTGCCAAGGAAATGACGACGCTGTGCTGCTTTCGTACAATTCCTCCCCTTGACACTTGAGAAAGGCACCTCTGGAAGGAGCTTAAAGGAGGTGGGGAACCTGGCTCTGAGATAATCACCAAATATGTTTGCAACAGTCCTTAAAGGAAAACAGCAGCAAAAGCCAAGAGTTGCATTCTTACAAAAGAGCAATTGGAACAGTAATGGCAAACCATCTTCAGTCTGCCAAAATAATGAATGATGAGCAGTTCAGAATGCTCAGTGTGGAGGTTGGCATTTTTGTACAATAGTAAAACAGGAGCCTTTAAACGAACCAGTAAATATTATTTGGTTTCACATTTTAAACCAGCTTCTTTTAGTACAGTGCTTTTAGGATTAAAACACGGGCACCTGTCTTTGCAGGAGGAAGTTGGTTTGCTTTGGTTTTCCTGAAGGGAGTATTTTTAAAATTTCTACATTAAAGGTACTCTATGAGCATTTCTATTGTCACTGTCACTATGAAACACTAATTCCATATGAGAAAATAACCAAAGAGACTGATCCTTCCCTCTGTTAGGGAGAAGCTGTGCCTGTCTTTGGCACAACTGCACAATGCCCTCTGCTTCTGCAGGGAGACAAATATTGGATAAGGCACAATCTGGACATCACCAGTACCTCCTTTTTTTACATATCTCTTTGGCAACATAAAGAACACAAACATGTTTCCATACAGTAAGTATAAGTGTAGCTTTAACTTCACTATCTAAAATGTGTTACAGGCTGGAGCAAAACCAAAAATCCAAAATTTAGTTACAGTAACACAAAAAAAACTTTCCCGAGGTTGACAGCAAGGGAAGGGATGGAGAGGAAAATGACCTCACCCCTCAGTTCTGGATTCCTGGCCAAGTTGGAAGCAGTCAGATGGATGAAATAAAGCTTCAGCAACTTTCCAGACACAGCATCACACCTCTAAATGGCATTTCACTTCCATTCTAGGAAGGTGTGTCACATGCCTACTTAATGCCACATATACACATTAAAAATATGTAAATAATTTGATCCCTTCAGGGAAGCAAATATTTCTTATTTATATGAAAAAGCCCTATATAAACTTGTGACACAAGGTTATTTTTAAAAATAATAATAGAGTAACCTTCGGCAATACTGCCAGCACGGCACCAGCATCTCATTCTTAAATGTGAAAAGAGGTGAGATGAAAAACAAGGAATAATAAACAACCTAAAAGCAATCCAAGTGGGACTCAGTGCTAAAAATGGGTGTTCAGTTTTACCAGCTAAGGAAAACAGATTGAATCAAATGCTCTCACAGCCTTAAAATACCTACACCAGAATGCACCAAATTCCTCAGATGGTTTCAGATCCATAATTTTGATGCAGCCTTTTCAAAGCTTCCTTATAAATTTCTCCTTAAACACGCTAAATACATTAGTTTCAGATAAAACCTGCTCCTCAAATAACTTTTGCTATAAGGAAGGAACAAAGGTCAATCACAACTAAATTGGATTCTTCCAACAAAAAGCAGAGAAAACTCTCAGCCGTGTAATGTGGAATTCAGGGATGGGTTGGTTTCAGAATTAATTACAACTGCCAAGACCTCCTCCAAGAAACCAGACTGGAGCAAACGATGCCAATATGTATATTTATAAGGTGCAGCCTAGCCAGGGACTATTCCTACTTTCTGCTACAACCTCTGAAGCCCATTCAACAGATCTGCTGGAAAATCTCTGACAATCCAGTGGTGGGGTTTGTTGGTACCTCCATAAAAGTTGTCCATGTATTAAAAGATCCTGTCTGAAACACCCCTCAAAATGGGGGTGAGGGGGCCTCAGGCACCCATCTCTGCTCCCTGTGAGCAGGGACAGCACCCAGGGAATGGCTGGAGCTGTGTCAGGGCAGGGTCAGGTTGGATCTCAGGGAAAGGTTCTTCCCCAGAGGGTGGTTGGCACTGCCCAGGTTCCCCAGGGCAGTGGGCACAGCCCCAAGGCTGCCAGAGCTCCAGGAGGGTTTGGACAATGTTCTGAGGGACAGGGTGGGATTGCTGGGCTGTCCTGGGCAGGCATTAGACTTGATGATCCCTGTAGGTCCTTTCAGCTCAGGATATTCTATGATTCTATGAAAACATAAATCTTCAGCTTAATACGGTGAAAAGTATTCTTACAAGAACCTATAGGAAGGAATAACAGGCTTAGCAAATGTCCAGTGTGGTTGAGCAATGTGATTGAGTAATTATCATTCTTTTTCACAAAACAGCTTCTGAGAACAATACTGGTTTAGCCTTAACCAAGATTCATGATGTTTTTCATCCCCATGAGCAGTTTGGAAAAATGCTCACTTCATCAAAACACACTTTGATTTACAGACAAGTCCCTCAGGTTACCTGGCAGAGGTGAAAGCCAGGAACTGAACAGACAGGTCACACATCCTTTCAACATCCCCACGATCTTTAACTCAATCTCAATTAAGATAAAACTTTCTATTCCATGGGGTGACTGCTCACAGAAGATTAATCTTCCACATGGCAGATACTCACAGACTTAGTGGGACAGTCCCTCAGATTGGCAGGATCTGTTCCTTGTTCCAGCATTCCCTGGAATTGCCTGTTACAGACAAGGATTTTATTTAGAGGGTTCTACCTTTCTACTAAAGAAAAGCCTTTCTTTTCAGAGACTGTAAGGCAGCACTTCTCTCACTTCCTACCTTAAAAAATTCCTCCTCTGCTACTACAACAGCAAGAATTTTACAGGCCAAATGGGTATTTTAGGTATTAAAATCCTGCTCTACACTCCTTGCCACAGAACAAAAAACATATAGCAATTCTCATTTATTGGAAATCAAATATGTAACTGTCCACTAAAAGAGACATGGAATTTCCAGACAACAAATGACAGGAGACTGCTTTTGGAAGATGTGTTGTTTTACCTGACATAAAGCATATTTAGGACAAATGTGTGAGAAAGGCAGGACAGAAGATTAAAAAAAAAAAAAAGGAAAAAAAATAGGATTACCTTTTATCCCTTCTACAAACTTCTCCTCCCTTCTCCGAGGCATCTCATTATAACTAAGGCAGTATGTCTATAGGGAAATTATATCTAATAGAGATAAAAAGTAAGGTTCAGATTAGGAACTCTGTAACCTTCCTTGGTGTAGCAGTGATACCTCACAAGGTCAAAGGGTCTGGTTCACAAAACACTGTATTAATTTTAGAGATTTGTAATAGCACAGCTCTGCTTTCCAATAGAAACCTCCCATACAACGAACTTTGGTTGTCCATCTGACTGACCAATGTCCCAGGAGACAGAATTGCAGAGGCAACATTGCAGAAGAAACCAAACCAAGGACAGGATTTCCTACGTTTCCAAGACCCTGGGTTTCCAAAATATCCCTATATTTTTTCAAATATATCATATATAAATCAAGCCAAAAGAACGTTTGTATCAGCACAGCTGAGAGCAGGGCGGATATAGGGATCCACAGACTCCACATGAGCCCAGAAATCCTGGGACTGGATTATCCTTTCACTTGCACTGATATCAAAATCTCTATTACAGGATTAAAGTCTTGCAACCTGGATAATATCCCCTTCTGCTATAAATGTTTTGCATTCCCGAGGAATGCTCCCAAATCTCTGCCCTTCCCAGTATTCCCTGCACAGTATTCATTTCAGTAGTGCACACAGGAGATTTTTAAGAAAAAAATCTGGCTTTTCCCAGCCAGGGGAAAGTGGGCAAACACCCCAAAACCCCAGGAATCTTATCCCAGTTTTGCTAAGATGCATTAAAAGAAGCTGGAACATGAACTAAGCTTTGAAAATGGGCAAGAAACTAATGAGCCTGCAAGGTCTGGGCTCTCCTGGAAGGCAGGAGGATTCCTGCTTATGGCTGACAGATCTTCCAAGAACCAACCACAGTTTGTGCTCTACTACAAAGCTCATGCCCATATATCTCATTTCTCATCCCAGGAAAACAGGGGCCAAATCCACCAAGCAAAATAAACCCCTGATACATCCAAAACAACTGTGCAAGAACAGGAATTCTCTCAAATGCTTGAACACTCTGTCAAAGACAGAGACAGAAAATTCTGTGGATGGATTTAGTACCTTGAATTTCTCTCCCGAGGGAAGAAGGACACAGAAAACACGAGAGGAAAACAACATTAGACCCTCTGTGCCATGTTTCTCTTTGTAAATACACAGTGTTTGTATTTTCAGCTTCCACCAGACAGAGGTTAAAAAAAAAATTACTCTGGTCATGCCTCTCCAAGGCAAGGACTGCTCCAAGGCCTGACACACTGGCCAAGCCAGCATTTCAGGAATTTCAAAGCCCTAAGTCCAACTGCAGAAGCTACTGTTGAGCCGGCTTAGAAAAGCAAGAGGTGCGTGTTCACATCTTCAACTGGTTACACATAAAACCTGAAAAATGTTTTCATATTTATAGCAGAGCTTTAATCCTCGTCTATAAACAAACTAAACAGCTATAAAAAGCGTACATAGAAGAATGGGGGCACGGATGTTGCAACATTTCCCAAGGGAAATGAAATATCAGGGGAAGAAAAACAGTGACATTCTGTAAGTCTGCTCTGCCTTCCTCAGCCAGGTGACTGATGCTACTGTTCTGTGCAGGACAGAGTAATATCTAACTGAATTTGCTGCAAATTTATTAAGTCACATAGAAATTTTCTTATGGCAAACTGTACAGTTCCTTCTCATTGTGTGTCTTAGGGTGCTCAGGTATTGGAAGGGGCTGCCCAGGGAGGTGTTCAAGAAACAACTGGATGCGGCACTCAGTGCTCTGGTCCCTGCTTTCTTCAGACCAAACCAAGGTTCTTTGAAAGAGAAAAGCTGTAGTTGTCAGTAGCACCGAGGTATTTATGCTCCCTTCATATGAACACACATTTCAGATAAAAATTAATGCTAGGGACTATAATATTTTATCGTTTTTTACGCAGCCCTGCCATAAACCTAAGAGTGCAAAGAGAAACTTCCAACAGGCATGATTAATTATATACTACATCATTTTACTACAGAAGTATGAAAACGTATCTGTGTTCTAATTGAAATGTTAAAACCCTTACACCAAGCTAACCACTAAATAACTATGAAGCCAGAAAAACAGCTTTTACTTCTGGCAAATTCTCCAACATATTTAATGAGGTGAGAACCTAATACAATTAAATTCCTTGTATTTTAGTAAAGTCTCTTACCTCAGCATATTGCCTTCTGAAACTGCTGAATTCATAATTTGCTGAAATTAAGAACTGAGTTCATTAGCACTTAGCAAGGCCTCTGGCTACCTGCACTCACCAGGAGGGAAAGGTAAAACAAGTTTCACCTCATTAGTAAGCAGAACTTCAAACTTCATTTCATGATCAGAAAATAAACTTCCCTCCTTAAAACCTGGCATGGGGAAAAACTCATTTGAAAGCGTGGACTATGTATCAAGGAAAGCAAATGATGTGTAGAAAAAACTGCAAGAGACTGCATTGTCTCTGACCTTCCATAATTTCACTTCTGCTTTTAACTTCTTATAGGAAATTTGCACTTCAAGACATGACTCTTTGAGTGTTGCAGATTTAAACTCTAATTCACTAACTCAGAACTGTTGTTTCTGTATTTCACGTAATTGGAAAGGTTGTGACTACAAGCACAGCACACAAAAAGTCCTAATTACCCCTCTTCAGATTAACCAGATCGTAGCATTTTATAAGCAGAGAGAAACAGCACCTCAGAAATCCAAGCACCACTGGAAAAGCAGCAAGGTGCTTCAACGTCCTGCTGTCTGACAGAGACACCTGCCCTGCTCCTCTTGGAGCCCAAAAATGCTCCTCATCTTCTTCCTTTCTCTGTGTGAGCTCACTTGGCCCATGAAAAGGCTCCTGTGCTTGTGGTTCACATTGTGCAGGTCACACTCAAGGTCTCCTCCTGAGCAGCAGGACAGGGACAGGAGGAGAGGGAACGGCCTCCAGCTGTGCCAAGGGAGGCTCAGGTTGGCCAGGAGGAGGAATTTGTTGCTGGAAAGGGTGGTCAGGCCTTGGCAGGGGCTGCCCAGGGAGGTTTGGAGTGCCCATCCCTGGAGGTGTCCCAGGAAGGCCTGGCCGTGGCACTCAGTGCTCTGGGCTGGGGGACAAGGTGGGCATCGGGCACAGGGGGGACTCCATGGGCTGGGAGGGCTTTTCCAAGCTGGATGATTCTGTGATTCTGCTGGGGGTCTGGGTCAGACCCAAACACCCCAGCACTTACCTGTCTCGGACAGTCCAGCAGCAAACCTAAGGTCCAACTACACAGAAAGGGTCCCCCCTGCTCATGTATCAGTCAGGATCCACTCCTATTCTCTTTTAGGACACCTGCACTAAAAGGCACGGTGCAGGGAGGTGTTGGAAGGAGGTGTACCTGCAACCTCCTGCCTAAAACCCTTGTAGCTGCAAGTTGGTCTGTGAGAACAGTAAATGCCTGTGCAAGGTGGAATCACACACCTTGCAGAGGTGAGTGTGACCCAGAGAGGATGAGAAACCATTTCTCAAAATTATAGCACTCTAAATCCAGTTTAATAAACTTTATGACTGGGAGATGTGTTTGATCATACATACAACTTTTTGTCATTCTTTCAAACCAGGGTATTCTCCCAGGGCAGCAAGGGAGTCATACAGGACAAGAGCTTTTACTTTTCAATAATCCGCTTCTATATTTACTAGAAAAGCTCCAGCTAATCACGTATGCAAGTCTGACACGCCCAGACAAAATACTGCTCTCTGCGTAAAGGAAGGCTGGAATGCTCACTGAGTGAAACAAAATGCTCTTTTATAGGAATCAGGGCCTCCAAGGAAATCACGGAAGGGAAGAGAATTCCCAAAGACTCGACTGAGACTAACAAATATGTAGGGCGATGTTTACACAAACCCACTCGATCTCAGGGCTGGGTTCTGTGTCAGTCTGTGCAGTTCTGCTGCTGCCTCCACTCTCCAGGTCCCTGTGGGTGATGCATTTGTTTTGCTGCTGCTCTTGGCGGGACTGACTTCACACTGAGGTTCTGCTGAATAAAGTGGTCTGATTTATTTCTGCAGAGACATCAATATTGAAAATACTACCTACTGAAAATTAATAGAGTCTCTGAGAAGCAGGAAGTTATTCTCCCACTGCATCTCTGCAGTGCATCAGTCCGTGCATCAGTCAAACCATGGAAACTCGAGACCTTTCTCACGGGGCGCATGAAGGATTAATGCGGACTCTGGGGTACCAAATTAGAAACAACGTATTTGAAACTAACTCAAGTTTCATGAAAGCTTCTGCCAGACCTAAAAACTGAAGACACTTGAAAGTAAATACATCATGAACAATTTGGCAATATAGGCTTTTTCACTGTGACGTTTAATATTGACTCTGAGAGATCAAAACCCTCCTAAAAATCTCCGTAGTCAGGGAGTCTACTCCCATCACAGCAGCTTCATCCTGAAATTTCTTCAATTCCCTTCTCATCTCTGGCCTTAGAGAGAGTTCTTTCTCTCAGAGAACTCTTTTGAGTTTCTCATCTCTGTGTTTGTACACTTCTGACCCTAACCTGTGACTGCCAGTGGATAACACACAGCAGAAATACTGGATAACCACCTTTGTTCCAGGGCCCAGAAGGTTATCCCTATTCTAACACCATGAGTTCAAGACATGCTAGTGAGCAATTAATTACTCTCTACCTAGTCTATTTAAAACATGATTTTCCTCCAGAACTAAATTACTATAATATAAGGAATTACAAGGGATATCTAATGTAAAATCAACTGAGTGCCTACTCAGTGATTAAAACCAGCTGAAGATGCTACTCCCTTTCAGACTCAGAGCACTTTTGTATCTGACAAATTTTAAGCAGAAGGGATCTGCATTTTCCTGAATTTCTGCACTTTCCCCCCCTCCAGTACCTAGAGAAGGCTTATAAGGAGGCTGGGAGAGGGGCTTTTTCCAAAGGGCATGGATGACAGGACAAGGGGGAATGGCCTTAAGCCAAGGGAGGACAGGGTTAGATGGGATATTGGGAAGAAATTCTTCCTCAAGAGGGAGGTGAGGCCCTGGCACAGGTTGCCCAGAGAAGCTGTGGCTGCCCCTGGATCCTTGGAAGTGTCCAAGGCCAAGTTTGACGGGGTTTGGAGCAACCTGGGCTAGTGGAAGGTGTCCCTGCCCGTGGCAGGGGACGGAACAGGATGGGCTTTAAGGTCCCTTCCAACCCAACCCACACCAGGATTCTGTGAATGTTCTGTCCAGACACACTGGAGATTCCTGCTGTTCTCAGCTGGAGAGACCTTGTTGACCTTGCTGACCTTCATGACTGCAGCAATTTCTTGGAGAGCTCCACCATCCTCTGTAAAGCATTACTTTCACTCTAAAGAAACAAAGGAGCTTTTCAAAATCCTTCTCCCACAGCAGTTCCAGTCTCTGCAGCAATCACATAAATAAAGCCGCATAAAAAGTGTCCAATCTGGCCATTTGGTAATATTCTTAATTGACTATAATAGCAAAGATTTACAGTTCATTTATTTGCATGTAATTTCAAGTGACTCTTCTTTTTTTTTTTTATTTATTTTTTTTAAATGAGAAAACTGGATGCAAATTGAGTTCATAGATATACAAGGCAGTATATACCTGGCACAATAAAAAGGATAAATTTGAAGAGAATATGGGTTTCATTCTTAAATTTGTGAACCATAACATAATGAATGCATCTCATTTAACTTTTAAAGCAACCTGAACAACAAGCCACCTTTTTTCAAGCAATTATTACCCACTGCAATGACAAAAAAGTTTGCAAGGACAAAATCTGTGTTGGATAGAAAAGGCCCAAGTGTGAAAGAACAGATTACACTGACCAACTTCATCCTTCAGCTGTTTCACCTCATCACAGTGAGAACAAAAATCCCACCATCTCTTCCTTCTAGTTATGTTGGCCATTAAAAGCACTAAGAAAAGGAGCCTTAAGGCACAAATGAAATTTTATCCATACAATATATTTAATTATTACTGCAGCATTTAAGAAAAATGAGGTCTTGATTCCATCACGTAATCTGAGCTGTAATAAACTAAAGGACAGGACTACATGGGTGCTTGTGAAAATGCTGTTTTAGGAGTTACAGTCAAACAAAGAGGGAAGAAAACTTATGTACATATAGGCCAGATCTTTTTGATTTGGGGTTTTTTTCATCTTATGATTCAACCCTTTCACCACGCTCCTTGGAAAGCTGCAGAAGAAATGGCCAATGTCTTTTATAGTTCTGCACCATAATGTCCTTTTTTGCTTCACCTTCTCCATCTCTGTAAAATTAATCTAATGCTAATGGCAAAAGCTTTTTTTTTTTCTCCCCAACAAACGAAGGAATTAAATGATCTCAAAAGCTCCAGTGCTTTCCTCGAAGAATACAAATAAATGAAACAACAGCACCATGGAAACTTTTGAAGAGCATAGCTGGAATTTGAATTATTCAAGCAAATCTAGTAAATCACTCTCAATAATCCATCTTCAAGTACTTCAGTAAACTCAAAGGCCAATTAGCATTTACACATTTTCTCCGTGGTGAAAAATGACTTACTATGATCTGGCACTGAGAAAAGAAAGAAAAGAATATCCAATTGCTAAATTAGGTTGTTTGCCAAGAGAATCAGAGCAGGAACTCTGCTGAGCCCCTGGCCTGAGCTCACACACATCCAGCACGACTGACAGACCAACTGACTTGTCCTGGCTGAGGATGAACATCCCACCTGCTCCTCGTGGGCGCCCTTGAACTTCCTCCTGGCTCTGTTTGGTTCTGAGTTTGTTGCTTCGTTAAAGGCAGAGGAAAACAGGGAGCGATAGATTGCTTGCTTTGATAGGGGAGACTGTCCTATTTCTCTTCCCTTGTCCAAAGGCCATCTTATTTGCTGTCCCTACAGTGGAAATTTGCCAGAGCTCTCTCAGTGTTTTTCTTTTTTCTCCTACCAACGGAGGTCTCACCAGATCATAAATTGCCTTTTCCTTCCTATTTGCTACAGATCTTGATTCACCCAGCCTAGTCTTTTTTTCTCTCAATCTTTGAGAGTTCAGTTCAAGCCCTTATATACTAAAACTTCCTCAAAACCATGTACTGAGACATCAGATTTTTTTTTTTCTGTTTTATAATCTAACACTGCAATGCATCCACATAGCACTGCACACTTCCTCTGGGAATTTTCATTTTCTCTGACCCCTGGACAGTGGATCACTTCTGAGCTACTAAATTTTTGGAAAAAGTCATGTTTATATGTGCTTGATTATAAATATTTCCTTTTTAAATACTCTATTCACGAGAAGCATTGGTGTTTTTATCACTTATTTGTATTCATAGGCCAGCACAATCTATCATTTATACGGCACATATTGCGAGTGATTTGACATAAATTTTATAATTAGAGGTTTGGGATAACAGTTCCTGGCTATTCTTGCAAAGATCCTCCGGGAGAGAACAGCTGTATATTGCAATTTTGCTATGACAGCAATGCATGTACAGACCAAATAAAACCGTAACAAATGGGAGAGCATCAACTGTAACTCATAAAATGTAATGAGGTATTAAAAATGCAAACATTGGAGTAGTTTATAACTTTGTCTGCTGCGGGATTCAGTATCAGGAGTATCACAACAGTTAAACCTTATGGAAACTTCTCTACCAATCTCAAGTCACATATTTCTGATAACATATATGGAATAAATTAGAGCACAAATGACAGTGAGTCCAGGCTGAATTTCTGCATTTCTAAACCAATTCTTGCTATCTTTTACCTTTTTTTTTTTCCCCTCCCAAAACTTTCCAACTTCTGAGCTAAAATTGTGTTTGGATCTGAAAAATCTCTGGTTGTGGCATTTCCCTCACCCCCAGAAGATCAAAGTTTGATTCGAGCATTTTTCGTTTCAACGAGGGCAGGAATCCATATTCATTTCCTGCCTAGTGAGAGTGTGCCTGGACACCAGCTCTGTGTCCTTCCCTATTTGTTGCCAGGTTTTGTCCATATTTTGCTCTGTCTCCATAGGACTGATTCATCACTCACTGATTCACCCCAAGGCTCAGAAGGTTCCTTTTAACTGCTTACAGATTTTTCTCTCTTTTAAAATGAATCTCAAATATTTACTGGAGAAGATGCACTCCCATCTTCTACAGGGCCATTTAAAGCCATTTAAACCAATTTTGGTCACCTTACGGAACAGGAGGAAAAAGCCACTGCTGTGACCACTAAATAGTTGCAATGTGCTTTGTACCCACAGAGGAGTTTGATCTGTTTTCCTCCTGTGCACATTGTGTCCTAGAGTGCAAATATAACCATTGCACAGGTTAAAAAAAACTAGATATTTTCTGGCAAGAGTTCCAAACTGCCCTTCCTTCACCTCTGCTCAATTCAGTTTATGCTGTAAAATATCCCACCTCGTGAGCAGACTATCAAGCAGGTATCTCACAGTGCTCAGGCCACGCTCTCCGTGTCCCTCCCGCTCCACCCCTTGTTTTCAGTTCGCTCCCAGCTCTGCCTTCAGCGGGGTCCGAGCATGTGCTGGCAGAGGGGAGCACGTCTGAATGCTCTGCTGGAACCAACCCCACCACACGTGGGGAGAGTCCCCATAAAAACACCAGTGAGATGCAAAGCAAGCCATTTCAAAACAACAAACCAAACGTTAATCAGAAGCAAGCCCAGCTGAGTGAAAGCCCAACCTGAAGTGCCTTTTCCTTTAGGACAGGTTTTGTTCGTCTGTTTTCGGTGTATTAGTGGCAGTGTTGGAGAATCACAGAAAAGACCTCCAAGCTGATTGAGTCCAACCATCAGCAAAGCACCACCACCGTGTTCACCACTAAACCATGGCCTCAGGTGCTACATCCACATGATTTTTCTTCTCTAATATCCAACCTGACCCTCCCCGGCACAGTCTGAGGCCGTTCCCTCTCCTCCTGTCCCTTGTTCCCTGGGAGTAGAGCCCGACCCCCCCCGGCTCCCCGCTCCTGTCAGGGACTTGCAGAGCCAGAAGGTCCCCCCTGAGCCTCCTTTTCTCCAGGCTGAGCCCCCCCAGCTCCCTCAGCCGCTCCTCATCAGATTTGTGCTCTGAGTGCCCAGAACTGCAGACAAACTCAACATCCCTGTGGCATTGCCTATAATCCTGTGCACTCCAGTGTGGAGCCAGACAAAAATTAGGGAAGCTCAACTACTGATCCCTTTGTCAGGAGCTCTCAGTGTATTTCTGACCACAGGTGGGTACCTGCTCAAGGTACTACCAGTTCTAAACCCTCATTTCTCACTTTGGCGTTAAAACGTGTCCCAGAGAAAAGAGATCCTCTAACAAATGCCCTTTTTTTCATTAACTAGTGCAATTAGGCAGCACTCTGCAGACTGCAGGGCATTCCTTTGATACAGCACTGGCTCTTCTGTAGGAATATATGATGTACAAACCCGTTTCACCTGATAAGTGATACTTCAGGCAGCACTAAAACAGTTAAACGCACGTCGCTGCCTCTCCCCCCAGTGCTCTCACTTATTGTGACTCAGGGTTTATCTCTTTAGCCAGACAGGCCATTAATTTTCCTAGGTGTTTATTATCCACATGAAATGTCCTATTCCTCTGGTATCAAGTGTTTTATATCTGTGGCTTCGCCTGTGTGAAATCAGTGAGATGACCAAAGACCTTGATATTATCCTGATGTTATTACTCAATATGACATCTCTATGCCTTGGTCCCCTGAGCATAGTAAAAGTAGTTTTATAGTCAATTTTGTTGCCAAATAAATCAAGCCATAATCCCCTTGCCCCTCCAAGATCCATGATTTTTTTTTCCTGAGGTAGTCTAGGCACCAAAAGACATACTATACGACTGCCTACTAAACTTCAGACTTCCAAAGCAGATGATGAATTGCTACGGTTTATTAGACAACTCAACTTCTATAGATGCCAAATCACATCAAATCTTGAGATCTTATTCTTAGACTGCAATTTGTGAGAGCTTGGTCTCTTCCTCAAGACCACACTTCTAATGTTAAAAGCAGGGTACGACAGTTTTATGCATTAACTAATGTGTAGATTTTCAGAGAAGGGATGGGTGGCCATATGTCAGAGTAAACTGGTAGTAAATCTTTCTCTTTTCCTGGAGGACTCTGGAAGCTTTGTTAGATCTGTGTACCCTCAGAAGAGTAAGTATAACAGCACAGAAACCTATCCTTCAGCTATATAGCATAGATTTCTTTTTATTTTTTCTCTTTTTTAATACATACTCTTAAGTATTCCTTCTCCTGCAACAGGTTGTCAGTCTCTGAGAGATGTAGCTCACAGCCACAGCTTAATTTCACACTCTTCCTCCACATTCCTGGGACTCACCTTTGTTAGCACCTTACTTTTGTCATCTCTCAGTGGTACCAATTCCAAGGACATTTATGCCTTTCATGCCATCCAGCACATTCATTTTTTGTTTCCTTCTCCCTCTTTATTTTGCATAAGCTAAAAAAATCCTTTTCAACCAGAGGCACTGCCTGTGAACAGATCTGTGTCCATCTCTTGAGCTCCTTGAGAGCCTCACTCTACCCAGCCTCACCTTGCACAGTCCTCCCCTTTCCTGCACTGGGGATTATACCAGCTCTGATCTGCCTCCTTCTCCCTCTACCCAAAACAAGATCTGCATTGATTTCAAAGAAAAAAATCCATTTTCTTCTTGAATGGCCAGGAAGTAAACATACCAAGATATGTGCAAAACACATGGCTCCTAAACTGGCTGATGGCAAAGAGAAAGGATAAAGTAAAAGGTAAGTAAAAAAAGCAAGTGAAGGTAAATAAAAGGATAAGCAGTAAGTGAAGGATAAGTAGTAAATGAAAAGGGCAAAGGAAGAGGTTTGTGCTGAAAATGCTCTGATTTGAAAGGAAGATATTTGAAGGGACAGAGAAGTGTTGGACCCTTGGCCACTACACAGCCCAGAGGACGAGGACTGACTTCACTCTCTGGGCACTGCTTCAGGTGAGACACACACAGAGCCAAGGACACCTGAAGAAGCTGCCAGTTTGCAGATGAGTGGACATCCAAAAGAGGAGGAGGATGAAGTATGCAAATGAGGGTGAGTGACTGCAAGGGAATGAAGAATACAACATGCAGCTGGGGCTGCAGCCAGCTGACCCTGGGGCTCTGAGAAGGGAGCAGCCACCCTCAGACACGGCTTTTCCCTCAGGTACAGTCCCGCCTCTACTGGAAACCAGCACTGCAAATGCAGTTGCTTAAATGGCCATTCCAGCCCTCAAACAGCTATTTCTATTTCTAGGAAAATACTTTCAGACCCAGATGGCAGTAACTCAGCCCATACACGGGGAGCGCTGGGCTCGTCCTCAAAAGCAACTTGTGAAAACAAGGAATGTGAAGTGAAAGAAATATGCAAATTGAGCCTTATCTCTGCACCCACACGCTTACAAAGCATACACTCATTTGCCTTAGTATTATCTACAAATGTCCTCCAGTGAAGCTCTGAGCTGGTGCCACACAATTAAAGCCACATCTGTTAAATTTTATAAACTCTTTATCCTGATAACATCACCCTTTTAACACCATGCTTTCATTTAACCAGTTTTAAGCCCACAGACAAATGCATCTGCCACTAAATTGCTGTCAGTCAGAAGATCCGTGCCCTGTTTGCCTTGTGAAGAGCTCAAGACAGATGTACAGAATTTCTCTTGTCGTGTCATTCGACCACACAGACAGGAGTCGGGGGGAACAGCAGTTATTTACCCTTCTCTTTGAGCCCTCCAATATCCTCCACATACTAAAGCTATAACTCCATAAGGAAACCACAGCAAATCCCAGGGTAATTCAACCCAACTCACACAATGACAACAGCTGGAGGACCCAAAAATAACAGATTCACACTGTCCAGACAACAATATGCAAACAACAAAATTAATCCTTCACTGAGAACGGTGGGCAGACCAGGAAAAGGCAAAGGCCTAAATTCAACAGAACTGCAACATGAAAAAACGTGGCACTGTGTGATAAACTGAGAACAAGAAGACAACTAAACTTGCTCACAAATCTGGCATTACTTACTTGGCAGATCTGATTTCTGCACATCATCTAAAAATCAAGCAGCTCTGAAGATAAGAGTAGAAAACAGTGAGACTAACTGATTGTTTTTAATTCTTGCATCTTGTAGCAGAGAGACTTAAAAGGGATTAAACGATGGCAGAAATTATTAATGTCAAATTATTAATGACATAATGATTAATGTCACAGCCACTTAAATGCATAATGGAACAGATTTCTTCAGAGAACTTGCTTTCTGTGAAGAGTGGCTTTGTGAAACCAATCTAAATATTTTTGTCTTTGATTTGTTACAGAGCTTTGTGTGAATACTACACACAGGGGTCTGGTAAAAGGATTCTGAAGCTTCTGCATCACTTGCTATGAAAGTACTACTCTGCTACTTTCATGTAGCTGAGGTTTATCCTGATGAGCTGGTTCAAATGTCCTTTCTGTAATAAATCTCTTACCAGCTGGGCTTCTCTCCTCTGTAACAGTGGACTGTGATAATGGAAACTGCCTGTTTACTCACCTTTTCTTACAAAATAAAGTATCCAACACATCTCAGCCTCACTTTCTATACTGCATGAAAACATTCACTCCAGAAAGGAAGAAAATATGACCTTGGCCTGGGCTTTTTCCAAAAACATCTTTCAAGGGAACAGTCACAAAGGGCACACAAAGCGAGGCCATGGATGCAGTACAGAGAAACTCTTCTATTGAACCAGCTCTGAAAATGCCAAGCACGTGGGTAAGAGAAAGGTCCTGGGCAAAAGCTAAACAGCAATCAAGTTTATTTGCCTTTTGCAATTTTCCAGGTATAGGCATTTATTTTTAATAACAACCTTTATACACTTCAGACACATGAAATTAAGCAAAGTGTCTACAATTCAGCAACTCAGACACAACCCACTGCTGGCATTTGTGATGTCATTAAGCAACAAAATTCAGTTATACCAAATCTCTATTCTTTAATAACCTTGATAGCTGTTATCCAACTAAAAGCACAGTGTCCCAGGGGAGGCAATTCATTGTCTGACCTGCAAATACAGCTCCCAGCTGCCTGTTCAGGTTTTAATTGCAGGGAGCCTGCAAGAAAAGAACAAGGTAACTCCCATGACTGACCAAAAGAGGCTGAGGAGGTTTTTTTATAGCTACTACCTTCGAAGGACAGTCACCTCTCTCACAGGGGTGTGATTAATGGAGACACAATCTTAAAAAAAGGAGGATGCAAAGGGAGTGAGCAAATCTGGTCTCTGTCATAAATGAAAGACACACCACACAGGAAGGATGTGGAGCTGTTGGAGCGAGTCCAGAGGAGGCCACGGAGATGCTGCCAGGGCTGGAGCCCCTCTGCTCTGGAGCCAGGCTGGGAGAGCTGGGGGGGTTCACCTGGAGAAGAGAAGGCTCCAGGGAGACCTGAGAGCCCCTTCCAGGGCCTAAAGGGGCTCCAGGAGAGCTGGAGAGGGACTTGGGACAAGGGATGGAGGAACAGTACAAGGAAGAATGGTTTTAAACTGGAGGAGGGTCGATTTAGATTAGCTTTAAGGAAGACTTTTTTTTACAGTGAGGGGGGGAGGCCCTGGCACAGGTTGCCCAGAGAAGCTGTGGCTGTCCCATCCCTGGGGATATTGAAGGTCAGGTTGGATGAGCCTCTGAGCAACCTGGGATAGTGGAAGGTGTCCCTGCTCAGTTCAGGGGCTTGGACTTGATGGCCTTTAAAGGCCCCTTCCAACCCAAACCATTCTATGATCCTTAAACCAGAACTCACATAAATTATTAAGTACCCTGGCCAAGATGCTATGATCTATATATTATTGTTGTTCTATATTTTACTTCTTCTATAATGAAGAAATAAAAGGCAGACCATAACAGCAACTAAATCTTTTCCCTTGAATCCCAGATGTGAGTAAAGGTGAGGATGATACAATGAGACAACTTGCACATACCCACTCCTACGAGAATCCCCCTCACAGCAAAACAAGTGATCCTTGCAGGGAGTGGGACAGGGATCACACCAAAGAGCAAATAAAAGATATAGCATGGAAAACCAGAGCAATAGGCATGAATGAGAACAACTGTGCGAGGGAAAACTTCCCTTTAAGTCTTCTCAGAGCTGTTAACACATGAAAGACAAGAGAAAATCCTCCAATTGAACTGTGTCACAGTTAAACAGGGGAAGCAGGAATAAAATCTCCATTATGACTCTAGTGTCAAGTAGAAAAGATAAATGGAGAGAAAACAGTGCCTTGCTGTGGATACCTAATTGGAGTCCCTAGTTCTCCCAAATAATTGGCACATTTGACTTCTCCCAGCAGGAGAATATGTGTCAATAATGTAATATTTTAGCCTACTAAAACCTCCAAAGATCAAAAAGAACATTGCAAAGACTTTACAAGTGCAGCAGAGGACAAGCAAAAGTAGTCAGAGGCTTGTAGGCAGAACCATAGAACAAAAGATTAGGAGCTGGCTCCTAGCAAGGCAAAAAAGGGAGATCAAGTGGGAATTGTATTGCCTTGACCCAAATCAGGGAGGAGAAGGGCCAGATTCATGGGAATGCTCTTAGCAAAGCAACCAACTGAAAAACAAGAGGTCATGTGCTGAGGTTTGGAAATGAACTAACCTACAAGCAATTACAGATTTTTCACTCAATGGATTGCTGAAAAAAGGACCCTGGGAAGAGCAGGAAACTATAATGTAGTTCTTTTATTGCAGTCTAAAAAAAAATGGTTCAGTATGAACACAAAATAGTCGCTTGCCACTTTTCTGTTCTCTATGGCACTTGTAAAGGGGAAAAATAATCTACAATTCCTTTTAAATCAGAATACATATGGATTTTCTGAACCCTATCAGCAGCTGCCTGAAGCTCTCGCTCTTCCCCAGCAGCCCAAGATCAGGTTTATATTTGACTATCACATGTGACATCAAGTAAGAGACATATTCAGTGCACTTTATAAAACAAATACAAGTGAAAATGAATACCCTTATCTTTACAGAGATGATGATCTTCTCCCAGTGCGATTATTGAACTATCCTACTTATCATTTTCACTTTTCCAGGACCTGTCATAATGTTGCCAGAAATTTTTCCATTACCTGCCATGTAAATTGAGTTCAGGCCTACACTGTCTTCATGTTTTTGGAAATTCTGTGTTCTCTGAATCAAATTGTTGCTGAAATGAATGAAAGTTTTTTTGGATACAGGGAAAAGAGTATTCTAAATGTCACAGTCTTTTTTCTTGTGAGTTTAATTTTTTTAAATCAAAGGAATTGTCACCTATTAATTACATTTTCAGCTCAGCCTAACAAGAACATCATCTTTGCTCCTACCATGCCTTAGAATTGAATTCCTGAGCAGTATTGAAATATCCATATCTGATTATCAGCAAAGAAAATGGACACGGCCTTCATTTTTTTCTGCTATTTTCTGGGCTTTAGGATGCTAAACCCCGTACGTGACAGAGCATAAAGGACTGCCAAGTGCCTGTAAGCAAGAACAGCCAATGCATCATCCCAAAGTGGACAGGCAGGAAATAAAGGATTGGAATAGTCCTCTCAGGACTCCCTGTGCAGTCTCTGGCCACCACTCACCCAATCATCAGTTAAACACTTCCTCGATTTATCCAGCTATATATTAAACACAAGAACATTTTCTGTGCCTGTGCTTTTCCCAGTCCCTCAAGCTCCAAATAACCTCTTTCACCTCTGGAAGTTCAGTTCCTTCCACTGCTTCAGCCAGTTTCCTTCTCCCTGAACAATAATCAACCTAATCTTCTGCAGTTTTCACAGAATCCCAGAATGGCTTGGGTTGGAAGGGACCTCAAAGCCCACCCCCTGCCATGGGCAGGGACACCTTCCACTAGCCCAGGTTGCTCCAAGCCCCATCCAACCTGGACTTGGACACTTCCAGGGATCCAAGGGCAGTCACAGCTTCTCTGGGCAACCTGTGCCAGGGCCTCCCCACCCTCACAGGGAAGGATTTCTTCCATATCCCCAACCTAAATGTCCCCTCTTTCAGTTTGTACCCATTACTCCTTGTCCTGTCTCTACAGTTCCTGATGAAGAGTCCCTGTGTGACTCAGTTTGATTAGTAATTCCTCATGTGAGGACATACCAAGTGCTTTCAGCAGGTCTGTGGATGGACAGAAGTGTCTGTGAGGTGTGTAGGGTTACATTTGCCTCCACCCACTCTTGACTTCTGCACTGCTCCCATTGCTCCCTCTGGATGGATGGAGCTGAAATCTGTTTCTCTTTCGTTTGCTTTGCAGATGGATATTTTGCAACATCCAAAAATACCACTTTCTTTCTCAATGTCTTGGAAGCTTTCCTAACACTGAACAGGCTTTTGGGGTGGGACTCCTCTCAGATGCCTGGAGACTTTCCTTCCTCTTCTTCGACTGCAAGTTAGAAACAGATTTTCATCTCTGGCCTAAAGAAACTCTTGTCCCCTCCACACACAGCTTGATTTGACCCCTTTGGCATGAGTCTGAATTAACTAATGGCCTCGGTCACTCTGAATGCAACCCACACAGAAGGAAGACACTTCTATTTTTAGATGAAGGTAAAACAAAACAAAGGAAGAAAAAAGACCACAGAAATACTGTATTCTTTACTTCCCATCTTTCTGCTTTGCTTTCTCTACTCTACAAGAAGCTGAGGCATTCCAGACACGAGCTACTGGAGGCTGGGATTTGGGAACTGGAGCTTTAGAGGGGCTTGTTCTAAAGAATTTGCTGTTTCCAGTATATCCTTGCAATCCAGGCAAAGTGATTAAATGTAGACATACGGTGTCAAGAAAATTTGCTCCAAATAATGCTCTCAATGCAAGGAAAAAAAAAAGAAGCTAATCAATAATGATTCAAGTATAAACAAAGGAAATATAAAGCTTAAGAGTAAATACCTGATAAATGAAATTTTAGAAACCACAATGACAAATTGAATCACATTTCTCAGAGAAGATGAGAGGACAGTGGAGAACTAAACCTTGGTAAAGCCTGATGACCAAAAAGAAAGGCACCCAGCTCCCAAGCACAGTGGAGAGCAGACAGTGTTTGAACATGGTGATCACAAGGAACCTAAAATCCTACAAGGAAAGAGTTTTGATGAACTGAAATTAGTGGAAATCAAAATGAAATTCCATGAGAAAATAACACAGATGACTGTACAGGTAGATCAGCAAACAGCAACAAGTACACTCAGCACCTGGCACTCGGTGCGTGAGTGTGACAACTGATGGCTTCATTTACAGAAAGCCACTTGTCACAGACACTGCTCACCCTGAAGGCTCAGGGGAGACCTTTTTGCTCTCTACAACTCCCTGCAAGGAGGCTGTGGCAAGGTAAGGGTCGGGCTCTTCTCCCAGACAACAAGCAACCGAACAAGAGGAAATGGTCCCAGGTTGTGCCAAGGCAGGCTGAGGTTGGATATTAGGAGTGGGCTGCCCAGGGCAGTGGTGGAGTCACCATCCCTGGAGATGGTCAAAAAATGACTGCATGTGGCACTCAGTGGCATGGTTTAGTGGGAATGGTGGGATTTGGTTGAAGGTTGGACTTGATGATCTTGGAGGTCTTTTCCAACCCTACTGATTCTATGACAGGGAAAAGAGCAGCATTGATTTGGGCATCTCACTACAGAAGGTGTAAAACAAGTACAAGCCACAGCACTTGATGGCACTTAAGGGTGTGTCCTGAGTTACACAAAATCACAGAGTCACACAGTGACCTGAGTCAGAAAGGACAAAATCACAGAATGTGCTGAGTTGGAAGGGACCCACAAGGATCATCAAGTCCAACTCCTGGCCCTGCACAGGACCATCCCTGAGAGTCACATCCTGTGTGCCAGAGGATCATCCAAACCCTCCTGGAGCTCTGGCAGCCTTGGGGCTGTGCCCACTGCCCTGGGGAGCCTGGTCAGTGCCAACCACCCTCTGGGGGAAGAACCTTTCCCTGAGATCCAACCTGACCCTGCCCTGGCACAGCTCCAGCCATTCCCTGGGTCCTGTCCCTGGTCCCCCCAGAGCAGAGCTCAGTCCCTGCCCCCTCCTCTGCCCCTGCCCAGGGAGTTGGAACTGCAGTGAGGTCTCCCCTCAGTCTCCTCATCAGCTGAACACACCAAGTGCCCTCAGTGTCCTCACACGGCTTCCCCTCAAGGCCCTTCAATATCAATAGACAGAAAGGAGCAATAAAATTTCTCAGAGAATTCCCAACATTCCTCTGCATTCACACAAAAATTAGTGTTAACCTCAGTCTCCAAAATTTGTGTATCCTAAATGTCAAATCTCAATTTCATCATTTTAAATTAAAATTAAAATACAATTACTGCAATTGTTAACCATAAACAGGTGTAACATGATTAATTATATGTAAGAGGTTTGATGATTAGGATCTGTAACAACGAATTTGCTTCATTAATTTGAAGTCTACTTTTATTCATTTTTGAGATGATAATTAAAAATCTTTTTATCTACTCTTTCTGAGGAAAACAAAAGGAGAACACACTGTGCCAAATGCAGGTTCTCTTTCACATAAGTTACTTCCTGATATAAACCTTCTGCAGTCTCTCTCCTTAGTTTCACACATCCAAAATGAAATAAAACACACTTTCAAAACTTAATGACTGGTACCATTGTAACACCCTATTTGTCATTCACCCATTTTATCAGCTTGTGTGGGAGAAACTTGGAAACACTGAGACTGCTTAACAAGAAAAATTAAGGTCTGTGTTCTTCCTCAGTTAATGACAGTATCATTTCTTTGCCAATCATGGCTTTCCCACAGTTCTCTTAAAATAATAACATGTTTAGGATATTTCAGTAAAACATTTAATCTAAAATCCTTTTTCTTCAAGAGCTGCTTGGAAGTGCTTTTGCCTTTGCATGTTTACAGGGTAGACCTGGATACGGGCACGGCAGGCAGGGAAGGAAAGCAGGGTACCAATTCTTTGGCAGAGCTGTACTAAAGGCATTTAAAAAAAAATAATTCTTACAACGAAATTGAAAATTATATTATAGCTAAATTATATCTTTATCCATCTATGGACTAGATTATAGAAGCTCCTACTGGTAACTGGGAGGTCTTAGTTCTAGGCCTGTGTGGCCTAACCCTTCCCTGCTGGGATAACCTCAAGTAGCCAAAGCCTTGGAAGCAGATCCAAGGAACTATCCTGATAAAGAACCCAGAAGTAATCTCTTCTTTCTCCCACCAGTGTGAATTAGGTTTTTTTACCTCCCGTGGCTTCTCCTCCTATAGAATTTTCCCACCTATAAAATTGTTCTTTCAGCCTTCCTATACCCTCAGAACCCTCTGAGCTGACAGAATCTACCTTAAATCTACAAATATTTTCTCCTGACTAGTTCAAACCTGGTGCAGGCAGAGCACACTCAGATTTGCTGCAGTGGATGGCAGCACGCGGGGGTACAAAGACCTCACTGAAAGGAGCAAAAAGCGTTTGCTGGTTGTTATTTCCAAAGCTTGGAGTCTGATTTTTTTTAGTCTCAAGACCTCCAGTTGCCACCAGGTTCCTTAAATCAGTCCCACAAAGGGACATTCCAGAAGTGGCTGTTCTCTGAAGGTTTTCAGGAGGGTTTCCCAAGGTTTCCTTGGAGAAAGGCATTGGATTGTCTAATTACTGCACTGCTCCTGGAGTCGTGCTCATCTGAAAAGCCAATCACCTGCTCTCAGAGTGTCCTGGCTTTTGCTTTAGTGCTCTTGATCCCAAGTGAGAGCTCTGCAAACAACAGCAATGATCAGGTTATAAAAAGCCATTCCCTAGTTAAGCCGTTCTAAGCATCTGGAACAACAGCTGCCTCCCCACGTTTGCACAGCAGTTTCAGTTTGGAGATTTTACTTATTTACCACTTCATGCAACGCATGAGTTTATTCATGCAATTCCAATTGCTTCAATATGACTCCATTTTCCTTTCATCACGATAAAACCTGCCTTATTTCCTACAGCCCACACACATTTGGTGCATCCTCCTCCTTGCATCAGGCCAACAAAGCTCCAGTTGTGTACTACACCTACAAGCACCCACTCCCAGGGCTTCCCCCCTGGAGTACTTGTCCATGCACTATCAACCTGAATTTTAAGTTCACACATGATTTAACTCTCTCCTGCACAGCACACAGAGAGTTTTGATAAGCTTAAACTAAGGCCTGACTCTAACTCTGCCACAAAACAAGGTGTCAGCACCATCGCAGGACTGTTTGCTCCGATGTTTTCCTCCTGCCATGAAGGCCATCCTTCTTCAAACCTGAGCACAAGTGACGTTCAGCAGGGCTAAAGCTGACAACATTTCTCTTCTTTTTTTTTTTTTTTTTTTGGTGACTCAGCATAATGTTTAAAAGATCTATTAGTAAAAAGAAGATACATAAAGAGGAGGCTGAAACAAAGGCTGATAAATGGAGGGGGAGTATCAGAGACACCAGTCAGGGCTCTGGTTGAGCAACCACAGCTCAAGAAATAACCTCACAGGAGGCAAAATTACGAAAAAGTCGTGTTTGCTGCTATTTTTCTCCTCTTCACAAATTCAGCACCCTTCTTATTAGCTTCTTATAGGACTAAAAATGATCAGATGAGAGAAACTCCACATATTCACAGACACCTCCACCCACCCACAGAGCCCCTTCCAGAATTTCCCAGCTGCTGAACAAAATGCCAACGGTTGTGTTCTACTCTTGACAGTAAGGACTGTGGCACCTATCCCTCCTGCAGGTTTTAAAAGCCTTAAGGTATGATATTTTCTTCGAGCAACATATTTTTTAAATTACTATTTATTTCTAATCTCAATCTCACCAAATACCACTATAAATTAGAGGGTATAAAAGCAATGGCTTGTAAAATACTGCCATGAAAAATAGAAGTTATTAAGAGCTGACTGCTTTGCTGATTATCTGATTCCTATAACCCAAACAGTGGAATGTCCCTGTGGTCTCTCAGCCCTGCTGACAGAGAGAACCTCTTCGGAGGGTTGTTCATTTACAATAATAAAATCTTGATTTTACCTGCTCTGAATTTGTCAGAGAACCACACAAATGTCTCAAAACAATTGGATTTTCCTCATGAACTGGGTGTATATAATACTACCTTGAGAGCATGCTGTGAATCTGGAATCTCTTGATTTTCCAATTAAAGGAAGAAAGGCTTTTAATTAAGCCAACTTTTGTATTAATCAGGTTTGTAGACTGTGTTTTCCTAAATAATAGTAATGAATGCACCTCAGAGAGCGAGAAAAGGCACTACCTCTGCAGAGAAGCCACGGGACACCAACATCCAGCAAACCTACAAGGTCATCAATGTGAGAATTTTTTCTTCAATACGAGTCTGATTTTAAAAGTGTATTTACAGAATTAAGATGCAGATGATTATTTTAAGCAATAGGCTCAATAACAGAATAACCACAAACATTTTGAGCTGCCAAAATTGAAAAAAATAGCCACCTAATTCCAAAGTGACAGTCCACAGTAATTTCTTTTTCAGAGCATGGTTGTAATTACATATATTCTTTTTTTAACAGTGACTTAGCTTCACCTTGTCGAATTTCAACAATGACCTGCTGAACTCTGAAATCTGGAGCCCAGGGAGTGTGCTCTGAATGCCAGCTGCTCCTGTGATCGATGCTGTGATCTACAGCATCAGCACTCCTTTGCCACTTTAACAGAATAATGTTTTTTCAGGCAGGGTCAATTTAACACCTGGTTTCAGCTCTGCTTTCAAATCATCAATATAATGTGGATGGAAACCTGCCAGCGCAGAAAGTCACAGTCCTACCTGTTTTGGTAAAATATTTTGGGGCTTATTTATCCTTAATACAAATATAGACATAAACATCTAAAGAAAAGCTGGAGTGACAGGACACAGGGAATGGCTTCCCACTGCCAGAGGGCAGGGTTGGATGGGATAGTGGGAAAAAATTGTTCCCTGTGAGGGTGGGGAGGCCCTGGCACAGGTTGCCCAGAGAAGCTGTGGCTGCCCCTGGATCCCTGGAAGTGTCCAAGGCCAAGCTGGACGGGGCTTGGAGCAACCTGGGCTAGTGGGAGGTGTCCCTGCCCATGGCAGGGGGTGGGATGGGATGAGCCTTAAGGTCCCTTCCAACCCAAACCATTCTGGGATTCCATGTAACTCAGAACATGGAATGTAATTCCTCTTTCCCCACCCCTCCCACCCTCAGTTTCCAGACTGACCAGGTTATTTCCCCTGTACTCACCAGGTACAGTGTGCAGTGACCTCCTCCAGAGCACTTACAACGGGAAGGGTTTCTTCCAGTCATGGAACATGATTCGGTTGAACTAGTTCATCATTAGTTTATCCTGAGGTGTGACAGTTTATTTTCTAAATAAACTGTGGGACAGTTTAAAGGTTGTTACAGGAGCTGGAGATTGCAAAGAAGATTTGCCATAAAACGGAAATTGCAAAATGACCTGGAATTAGCCATATAAAATGTATTTCTCCCCTGGTTTGTAACATATCCAATTGTACTCCTGAAGCTCGATACTACAGGTAAAGAAAGCTATAAAATATTAACTGTATTCATTAGGGCACACAGAGAAGGTTTCAGCTGACAGGTTACCAAAGCAAACAGAACTGATGTTTCACCTCTAAAATGCAACAGATGCTGTGTGCTGCTGACACAGATCCACGGGAAACTGTCGTGCTGGGAAACAGCTGGCTACAATTCCATGCTTGTCATCCTTTGTGTATGAGTTCGCCTAGACCAGCAGATCGCAGGAAGGACAAGGAGATGTTGGACCAATTCCAGAGGTTACAAAGTTGCTGAGGGGACTGGAGCACCTCCCCTGTGGAGACAGGCTGGGAGAGCTGGGAATGTTCAGCCTGGAGAGGAGAAGGTTGTGTGGAGACCTCACAGAACCTTCCAGGGTCTGAAGGGGCTACAGGGAAGCTGGAGAGGGGCTGTTCATTGGAACTGGAGTGACAGGCAAGGGGAAATGGCTTCAAACTGAAAGAGGGGAAATTGAGGTTGGATATACAGAAGAAATTGTTCCCTGGGAGGGTGGGGAGGCCCTGGCACAGGTTGCCCAGAGAAGCTGTGGCTGCCCCATCCTTGGAAGTGTCCAAGGCCAGGTTGGACAGGATGTGGAACAACCTGGGATAGTGGAAGGTTCCCATGGCAGGGGGTTGGAACAGGATGATCTTTAAGGTCTCTTCCAACCCAAACCATTCTGTGGTCACAAATGATCTCAGAGCTACCTGCACTGTGTCAGTTCATCCTAAAGAGCTTCGAATGGATGCACTCAGCTGAAGGAAAACCATGAGGAAATCAATGCTCAGGACCCTCTCTTAAAAGCCTCTCTCCATTTCAAAGCAAAGAAAATCAAGCCATTCAAATCAGAAGCTGGAATAATGCTGTCAAATGATCACCTTGGAGAAACACAGGCAGCCTGCAGCTGAAATGCAGGGTCTTGATGCTACGAGAAACCTTGAGGCCAGGAAAAGTGTTTTTACAGAGTGGATTATCAGTATAAAACATACCCAGTCTTTACCAAAGTTGTTAAAGCCTAACACTAAAGCAACCAAAAGAAAAATTGCCTCAAAAAGAACACATTGTGCAAGCAGTCCTCCTCTTCCTTCATTAGTTTTCCAGGGAAGCCTGTTAGAGAATTAAGTGCTCACACATGCCAGCACTCTCCTGCAGTCACTCCTGCACTGAAGGGACCTATTACAGCATTTCCACACATTGAAAACAGTAGGTATTGATGCTCCTTCAGCAGCCTGTACTCTATGGCTCGTTTCATTTTTAACAGAGAGCCCCTAAATTACAGCATCTCTGTTTTCAAGGAGATCAGTAAATACTCCCAAGACACCTATGATTAAATTTAGGAATAGCACAAAATATCTCGAGCACTTGTGCTTACAAATATTTTCTTCAGTAGCAAAAAGAAAAATTATGAGTTCACTGAAGCAAATTTTATGCAGGTACACTAGAAGGCCACGACATTCAAAGGTGAGCTTTGCAAGAGATGAAAAAGCCAGATACAAGGATTCTGTGGGTAGTCCTGACAGCTCTTATTTCATCTCTGACTGTAAAAACTGGGAAGTTTTATTGATGTCTGGTAGAGTGCTCGTGCTCCTGCCCAGCCAGGGACATGTAAAGGCACCTGAAGGCCTGTCTGGCAGGTCCACAGAGGTTCTCAGTTTCAAAACACCAAACTTGCGGGGAACAAAGAGTAAAAGTGCTAAGGTTGGTAGGACACTTGTAAAACACCCCATTAAAGGGCAGGTGCAGTGAGGAGCAGGAGGGAAGGAGGGAAATCCGGATTTCCTGAGGGCTCCTGGTAAGTGCCAGGAGCAGCTGCTCACCCCTGTGTTCCATAAGCACACGATTTTATCCCAGATTCCTTCCCCTGCCTGCAGCTCCAGCACTTCCATGCCTGGGACACGTCAGCTGTGACTGCACAGAGAGCTCAGCACTCACACACAGGCCCTGGAAGAGCAAAAACTGAGGTCGTGGTGTGCCTCCTCAAGATGATCAATCCTCCTTTAGAGAGTTTACCATGGAGCACTACAATCAGCTCCACAGGAAACGCAGCAGGGGCTGATATTTTCTCTTCAGACCTCACTGCTCCTGAGCCCTGTTAAGGTGTCACAGTCAGCACATCACAGCTCTCAGCCACAAAGTGGAAGACTGGGGTTCACTTCCCTGTTTTCCCTGAGGAGAATCGAAGGCACAACTCCTGGTGCCTTCTCAGGGAAGCCACACCCAATCTGATGATGTCCTTATGACTATAAGAAAGTGAAATCTGCTCAGGAAAGCAAAAGGGAATAGAAGAGGAAATATGAGTTTAAAGCAAATATAGGAAAATTCCCCCTTCCTTTTGGCCAGCGGTAGGTTTCATGGTGACAGGTATTTGGTTGTGGTAGCTTATATCTTCTGTCTTGCTGTGTATTGAAAAACTTTGGAAAACAGCTAAGTTCTGTCTGAAAAAATAATCAGAACCTTTGAGAGTGAAGGATTCAAACAGTGTAACAGTCAAAGCTGAATTGTCCTTCCCATGGGAACTCTGAATTCCACAACAGCTTTCATTTCTTCACAATATTTAAGACAAAAGAAATGAAAGAAATTGTTCTTATACTGTCAGGGAAAGAGGATACATCGTGAACTACTCCCTCAGGGACAAAGTGGGTGTGAGAACCTCCAACGTGCAAACTGCATGTGTTCCAGAGACTGCAGCTTTCCACATGCAAACGTGCTAATAAATGCATGTATTTCAAAGAAAACCAAGAAAAAGGATGACAAAAAGGTCAATAGCTGACAAGAAACTTAAAAGTTTTCAATACACTTTTTGCCATCACTGCATTTTAACCAACCAGTACCTATTTTGAGGAGGAAAAGCAAGGAAGCTCATCACAGGGTCCCAAATATTCCCCTCTGTCTGAAATACTAGACAACAACTGCAGGCCTAAACACAGCAGGTTTTTATCAAACACTGGCAGGTTTTAACTAATTATATTCTAGAAGAACCTTGTTACAATTAAACTACTCAACCAATTTTAAGAAACATCGATGTCAAAAATGAAATATTTACCGGATTTCAGCTTCACAGCTGATTTTATATTTTTTCATGGAGTGGGTCCTATCCAATTTATGAATTGCACTTACTGATTTAAAATATACAAAGAACCAAGACATACCTCCACCCCCATCCTCTTGATATTCATAAAACTGCACTCAGGATCTACCTTCAGTTGCCTTATGTTGTACAATACTCTTGCAAGGCAACTCTCTAGTTTCCTCTTTTGTCTACGGAATAATCCATAGAAGATTCCTGGAGGGAATCACTGAGGAAAACAGATCCTTTTATGAGCCTTCCTTGAAGCTATGTTACTACAGCAGGTTTCTCACGAAGAAAAGGGTAAGGAGGATTATTGCTCCCTACCTGCAGAGGTAAAAGGGAACCTTACAAGGATACATAACAAAAGAAACGACGCCGATATTTTTTCATATGACACGTTAATATTCAAAGTTTGAAACACTCAGGTAATTTGTCTCACTTCTTCCCGATGCAGAAGTACCCCTAAAACACCACACACCTCCAATGAAAAGTTTAAGCTCTATTCAGCAACAGCTCTGGTTTTTTAAAGCAAAGTGCCCTCTGTCCACCAAGCATAAAGTCCCTGATAAGAAGCCTAACTTACAGCCAGACAGTAGCTCCTGCCATGCTATTCCTTAGCACAAGTGCCAGTACATTTTTCTTTATTTTCTCCTTTGCTAATAACACTGTCCCTCTGCTGATCCTGTGGGGATTCAGCTCTGCTAGTATGTTTTTATTTACTGAGCCCAGGTCAAGGACTGTAAGACAAATGTGTCTTACCAAAAAGGCGTTCCTGCATTTGCTCAAAGGTCAGGAGCACAGAACACACACGCAGCTTTTGTGGGGCCCACGGCTTCCTGAACATCAGTATCACTGCCTAAGACAACACTGCACTTCCTGCAATCCCAAGCACCAAGACTGGAGGAAGCTGGCAGAAATGACGTTCTCCCTCACTGGGTAAGTTGTGCTTTTGACAGCACAGGGCCTGGAACTGGCAATGAGACTGTCCTGCTCCTGTCCCACAGGAATGGCCATGCAGGGGCTCTGCTGCACAGCTGAGCCTGCAGGGAAAGGAAAACACTTAAACCAGCTCAGTTTGACATTGCTGGGTCACCCTGGGGCTGGACAGTGACACCTTCAGAGCCAGGTGTGGCAGGAACAGCCTCCTGCTGTGATCAGGCCAGGCCACCACCAGCAGCTGCCCCACACAGCTCTGGGTCACTGCCCCGTCTCTATCTATCAAATTGTTGCATATGAAGAAATGCAAATTTTGGAGCCTTAACTGGCTTCACAGAGAGCACTGTGGGGACAGGAGGAGGGATGGGAGCCTACAAGAATGAGGGAGAGACTATTTATAAGAGCATGTAATGACAAGACAAGGGGGAATGGCTTCTCACTGCCAGAGGGCAGGCTTAGATGGGATTTTGGGAAGCATTGTTCCCTGTAAGGGTGGGGAGGCCCTGGCACAGGTCCCCCAAGGAAGCTCTGGGTTCCACCCCATTCCACCTCCTGCCATGGGCAGGGACACCTTCCACTAGCCCAGGTTGCTCCAAGCCCTGTCCAACCTGGCCTTGGACACTTCCAGGGATCCAGGGGCAGCCACAGCTTCTCTGGGCAACCTGTGCCAGGGCCTCCCCACCCTCCCAGGGAACAATTCCTTCCCATATCCCATCTAACCCTGCCCTCTGGCAGTGGAAAGCCATTCCCCCTTGTCCTGTCCCTCTATCCCTTGTCCCAAGTCCCTCTCCAGCTCTCTTGGAGCCCCTTCAGGCACTGGAAGGGGCTCTCAGGTTTCAATGGAGCCTTCTCTTCTCCAGGCTAGAACAGCCCCAGCTCTCTCAGCCTGTCTTTCTAGCCCATCTGCTCCAGCCCTCCTCTGTGGCCTCCTCTGGACCTGTGCTTTTTGTGTTCAAAGGGACATTTTTATTACAACAATTTTTCTTTTATAATTACAGTGCCTAAAAAAAAAAGACAACAGGATAGGATAAAAACAAATCCTCACAGACACTAAGGAATACTGTGGTCAACAAGTTGAGAGTAGGAAAAACAACCCCACAGGCTGTTGTGTTGCCACTATTACTGGGGGCCAGCACTGAGGGAAGATCAGCTCTCAGAGCTGAATTAAAGAGTTGAGCTGAACCAGCTGCACTGCTCCACAGCCATGGATACAACCCCGACAGAGACAGCAGACTATCACATTAATTAAATATCAGTGATGAGACACTGGGGAAGAATGCACCCCACACACAGACGTGTGCAGACTGAACAGAGGCATTTTTTTCCTTGACATTATCTGCAATTCCATCTTTCAAAACTCATCATGGATGTCAAACCAGAAGATGCTTCAAACATCCTTGACTGCCTTTTGGAAAGTAATTAGGCTGCTGTCTTCTGAGAGCAAACATACTGTGGTACACTACTGACTGTACAGCTCCAGCCCAGGGAGCAGCCCACGATGTCTTTCAGATCTGCCCCACTTCGGATGGATTATATTCTGTGCTTTAAATCAAAAATGGTGTGGGCTTTCCAGCTCATTAGTAAACTGGATTTCGGTAAACATCCTTAATTGTAAGCATTAATGTATGTTCAATCTGGAAAAGAGAAGGCTTCAGAGCAACCTCATTGTGGACCTGCAGTATCTGAAAGGAGCCAACAGGAAAGATGGAGAGAGGCTATTTCCAAGGGCTTGGAGAGACAGGGGGGAATGGTTTCCCAAGGACAGAGGGCAAGGTTAGATGGGATATTGGGAAGGAATTCTTCCCCGTGAGGGTGGGGAGGCCCTGGCCCAGGTTGCCCAGAGAAGCTGTGGCTGCCCCTGGATCCCTTGAAGTGTCCAAGGCCAGGTTGGCCGGGGCTTGGAGCAACCTGGGCTAGTGGGAGGTGTCCCTGCCCATGGCAGGGGGTGGAATGGATGAACTTGAAGGTCCCTTCCAACCCAGGCTATTCTATGATTCTATGATTCCCTTTGCATTTTGGTATCCCCTCACAATTCCTAAATGCCTGTGAGACCTGGTCACACAAAGGAGAACATGTGCCCTCTCACTGTCTGTGATTATCTGTTACAGGCACCCAGGTGGGATGCAGCAGCCGTGGTCACTAAAAAAGGTTGTGCTGGGAGGATTAGAAAAGAAACCAAATTCCACAAACAGTCTAGCAAAAAGAAAAAAAAAAGGGAAAAAAAAAGAAGATAAAACCAGCTGAGAATGACAGGTTGTTACCACAGTAAAATGAAAGGAAAAAAAAAGGAAAAAAAAAAGAAAAAACCTCACAAAATATTTCTACTTATTGGCTTCAACTAAAAGAAAGTGAAGCAAGCCCTTGAAATCTTGAGCTGCATGAAATGTTGTAACAAGATCATCAAAACAGCAACTGTGCCAGGTGTTTGCCACAGTTCATTTGAGAGGTGATGACCCTGATGGTCTCATACCCAGGGATAGCAGGGTTTCCTTGCATAACAGAGGTGGCTTGATAGAAAATAAAGTACTGTGGAGGGTTCTGTTTCTGACAGAGGGTGACAACAACCAACCCCCAGCTCCTGCTCCTGTTGGTCAAAAACACTTCCTGTTGGTTTGCTGTAAACGAATATTTTTTTTCCTTCGCTCTCCTACAACACATTTATCACTGACTGCAACAACCAAATGCTGGGAGACAAGAATTAGCTTTTGTGAGTGACTCTGGTTAGGAAGAATTGAGTTATTTGTATTGTAAACACTCACTTGAGAGCAGCCAAACAGCCACCTCTGAAGCCACAGGCACTTCATGGGGCTGGAGAGAGAGAATGGAGGCTGGCTCAGGGTAAAACCTGCTGCAGATCTGCATCCCTCTTTCATTCCAAGAACAAAGGAGGGAAGGGATTTAAAGAGACAAGTATAAAAATGTCGCTGAATTGCATGTGACACGTTTCAAGGCTCAGTCCAATCTCTTTTCACTTAGGTATAAAAAAATAGAGAAGTTCTCATAATGTCAAAATGAAAAACCTCAGTGTTATCATGTTCTTGATCATCAGTGACATTCAAAAATGCTGTCTGAGAGCCCATCAAAAGTTTATTTATCCTCTATTCTCTCAAAAGTGTGTTTTAATATTTTTTGGCAGCTTTATGAATCTGGAAACTTCATCTCTTTTAACAAACAAGCTATTTTGAAATAGAAATTACAAGCACGCTTTGGGGCTAACTTCAAATGTCCATAATGAGTTTAATTTTGTGAAGCAAATCTTAATTATTCCCCCCCTCCAGAAACTGTAATTTAGCAAAACTCTTTTTAACCAGGATCTGACAAGTTATGTACAGAGATGGTAATTTTCAATACTCTGTGCCAACCAATCACCTCACTCACAAAACTGGGAGTAAATTTACCTGGCTTTCAGCTGGAACAGAGAGAATCCTATTCATTAATACTGGATACCAGCATAGACACAGTCCCTATTTTCCATGGTTTAAAATGGATGCAGTTCTCCAAACCATCAGCTCAGCACCTCCTCAACTGCCTGGCCCTGCCATGGCAGGTGCTTTCACACAGCACCACCAAAATCACATTTCTTCAGCCAGGCTTTGGCTACCTGGCCATGACTCAGCTCTGGAAGAACAGGAACAGGCTCACAAACATGGAAGTGCCATGGTTTGCAATGGCAAAACCAAAACAGCAACAAAGGGGAATGGATTTAAACTGAGAGTAGAGTTAGATGGGACACTGGGAAGGAATTGTTCCCTGTGAGGGTGGGGAGGCCCTGGCCCAGGTTGCCCAGAGAAGCTGTGGCTGCCCCTGGATCCCTGCAAGTGTCCAAGGCCAGGTTGGAGAGGGCTTGGAGCAACCTGGGCTGGTGGGAGGTGTCCCTGCCCATGGCAGGGGGTGGAATGAGATGGGCTTTAAGGTCCCTGTCAACCCAAATCATTCCATGAATCCAAAGTCACACCTGAACATGGAAGGGTAAAATCCACCCCACCTACTCTCTTGACAGCCTTTGGATTGCCTCTCCACAAAGGTCAACTCCAAATCAACCAACCTGCTTATGCTGGCACAAAATGTGTACCTGTAATTCAACAAACCCTTATTTTTTTACCTTTTAGCTAAACCTTTAGTAATATCTGTTCCCAAAAAAGTCACCTTCTGAGAGACTGAAAGCAAAAAATACACTTAAAGGAATAATTTACTAAAGGAAATGAAAATCTATGCTTATTTAATGTAATTAAAGACCTAAGACAGAAGCTGGAGAATCTTAAATACTCAAAGTTTCTAACATATGTAAATTGAAGTGACTGCAGTACCTGAGACAGTGGCAGCCATCCTGTACAGCACTGAGCTTCTGAAAGCTCTGTGTCTTCCCAGGAATGCAGAGCATATATTGGGATGTTGAGAATTTAATGAAAGGGCTGTTTAGGGGAAAAGGAGATTGAAAGCAGAGGAAGAGTTTATATCTTGGTCCTCAGAGTGTAAGCCTCAGCTCCTTCAAAGGAGGGCTGTACATTTTAGCAGTGCTTTAAGGGGCAGTGCTTGAGTTTCTTGGCAAAGCAAACTCATCTGACTCTGGCAGTAAATACACTGCAGGCTTAAAACTGTTATTGGAGGTTTGTCCAAGTGAGGTTCTCAGGAATAAAAAGCTTCAGTAAAAGCTCAGCAGCTTTAAAAGAGCAATGTCAGTGTCTGGTATGATATATGAGCATTTACCCCCAAATCCTACTGACTTAATTCCAATGCACTCCTTAAGGGAAAGTATTTCACACCCTCACAAAGTAAGACCTACGATACCAACTCTGTGCTGAACGTGCAGAGAGCTTTCCTAAAAACCACCACTTTCAATTCAAAGCTCAATTTATTATTGCTACTGCTTCTTGAAGCTTTTACAGCACCATCTTCCCAACCAATGGCTGCACTGACATGCACCAGAATGCTACAGCTTCAAACTTTGACATATATAAGTAATGAAGCACCAAACAAGGTACAACACACAAAAGAAATCCCTCTGTCTTCACACACTGTGTAGTGATCTAAGCACCTGCTGGAAAATAATCCATCAAGGAAGAAAGTCAACCATAAAAAGAGATGTCACCACTTTGCTTTGGAGTCAGAAGCCGAAAGGATTGTCAGGAAGCAGCTGTGAAGCTCACCTGGAGACTCCCATGTAAACCACTGAGCCACCCCTGCATTTTGCTCCTCTAGGAAACGATCAAAGGTCCCACGTGGTCAAACACAGGACTGGGAACCTCACTGATGGGCAGCTCCTTGGGTCCATGGAATCCCAAGGTAGTGGAGAGCACTCACTGCTGGTCAGGACCAGACCTCTGCTGCCTTTAAACAGCAGAAGGTGACTCCTCTGCAATGTTATATTCACTTCATTAAACAAATAATTAAACTCAGTAACTTCTAAGCAATGCCACTTTGTAAAACTAACTGGCTTCATGAGAATAATTAACGTTTCTGATTAAACAGCAAGGTCTTTACATTTTTAACTTCAGCATCGTGCATTTGCTCCCGTTCCCACTGGAAGTCAATTTTACAATTCCCACTGACTTTAGCAAGAATGGAATTAGATCCCAACATATTTGCATGTCGAATCTCTTTTCTTGCAGTTACAGTGCTTTCACCCATGACATGTGCAATTTAATGGTACATTTTCCATGAAAAAGCAATGCTTCATTTTTTTGAAAGGCAGCAGCAATCAATAACACTGGCCAAAACAGGGCAGAGAAATGCTAAAAAAAACCCCCCAAAACTGACACCTGCAGTACTGAAACTCTACAAAGTTTGTCCTGATAAGAAGAAAATAGTCCACACAGGTGTTTCCCTCACAAATTTCAATAAAGATTTCAAAGTCTACTGGAAGAATACCGAGAACAGGAGACAGGAAAAAAAGCACAGAGATGTGTTCAGAGGAAATGTAGGTGTGCTTCCAGCTGGGAACTTGTTATAACCCCAAAGCAAACCACAAGCAGAGACAGAACTATGGCTCAACACACTACCAAACATCAAACATCTCACCTGAGCCACAGCAGCTGCAGGGATCCAGCTGGGAGAGGGCACCCGGCTCGGTGCTATTTCCACATGGAAATTAATATGATGCTGCAGGGAAGTGAATCCAGTCACTTCATCCACAGGTTTGGAAAAACCCCACAATTCTGCTCAAATACACACATAGAGCCTAAAGAAAAACAGAAGGGTTTTCCTCACTCACAAAGAAATCTTCTCTTCTCCCAGGGAACAAGTGACAGGACAAGAGGAAATGGCCTTAAGTTGCACCAGGGGAGGTTAGGATTGGATATTTGGGAAAATTCCTTCATGGAAAGGGTCGTAAAGCATTGGAAAGGCTGCCCAGGGCAGTAGTGGAGTCCCCATCCCTGGAGGGATCCAAAAGATGTGTGGATGTGGCACCTGGGACGTGGGTTAGTGGTGGACATGGTGGACTGGGTTAATGGCTGGACTCAATGATCCAAGAGGGCTTTTCCAGCCTTATCCCCATGACTCTACTAGACAGGATTTAACAATTCCCAGGACCAGTTCCTTTGTAAGAACCGTGGCCGGAGCAGCTTCATTCCCACATATTGCAGGAGCAGCCCTTGAGCTGCATCTGTGGCTGAACACAACCACCAGAGGAGAGCAAGGAGAGCCAGGGGTCACCACCACTGACCATGGGCACAATCACCCGTGGAATCCCTTCAGATTTTAGGCAGGGTTTGAATTAGTAAGAGAAAATGTGTGTTGCTTATCTATTATGACCTTAAGAAGAAAAGCCATTTGAAAAGCACTACTAATTTAATAAATATCAATCCTTTCATTACCAAAAATCAAACCTGTGAGTGGCCTGTGCAGACATGTTTAATTCACCTCTCCAAGGTCCAGAAATCAGGAAAGAACTGAAGTCAGTTTGATGCAGCCACAACCTCAAAACTACTGATGATTTTATTTTATACAGTAAGTTTAACTTATTCTGTAAGTTTATTTTCTTCAACTCCTGAACAAGTGCAGCTGATTTGTCAGTGGTTTTGTCCCTCTACCTCTGCAGTCATTGCCTTGAATCACAGAGGCACAGCATAGAATGCCTCTTGAAGCAATTCTGCTGTTGAGCTCAAGTCCTGTGAATCATTTGCAAGATTAAAAATAAAACATGAGACATTTCTGGACCATATATTGATTATTTAATTATTTTCCATTTTAAGTGCACACTATTTTTGGCACAGAATTTCTGTGTTGGCTGGACAGCACAATTAATCTTCCAAAATACCAATATGTTGAAAGTCAATTAGTCAGATGACAGCATTAATGTTTAGATTCTTTGTTAAACACGATTAACTTTTGAGGTTCTGCAATAATATAGTTATTCACCAAAGCAATCTTCACCTTAGCACTGATAAGTGTTTTGAACAACTTCACCTTAAAAAACAAACATTATTATGCTGTTTAGGAACTCAAACACATAAAACACAGAAATTCCCACATTATTAGTGCTGAGACCCAGAAAACTTTCCCAGACCAATTTCCAGAGGAATACAACACATGATGGAAAGTCTATTTCCACAGGCCTGGAGTGCCAGGACAAGGGGGAAAGGGTTCCCACTGCCAGAGGGCAGGGTTAGATGGGAGAGTGGGAAGAAACTGTTCCCCGGGAGGGTGGGGAGGCCCTGACAACAGGTTGCCCAGAGAAGCTGTGGCTGCCCCTGGATCCCTGGGAGTGTCCAAGGCCAGGCTGGCCGGGGCTTGGAGCAACCTGGGCTAGTGGGAGGTGTCCCTGCCTATGGCAGAGGGTGGAATGGGATGAGCTTTAAGGTCCCTTCCAACCCAAACCGTTCTGGGATTCTGTGGTGGAGGGGGGGAATTACCTGATCATTATCCGTACTCTGAAGTATGTCACCTTTATTCTGGAATTTAGGAAGTTTATTACTCTGATTAGTCATTCCTTTGAGTTCAGCCAATCCGCGCTGCTTTGCCTTCTCTCCAATTACGACACTGGGATGTTTTCATGCAGTGTGTGGGTGAGCTGAAATAAATTCTCATTACTGCCACAGACAGAGCAAGCCTCAATATCCAGTCCGCTTGTTTTGCAGGACGCGGATGGCACACAGCAGGTGGAAGGTTGTTTGCTCAGCTGGCAAGGGAAGGAGCAGATGGCACACAGGGCACACCAGGAGCACAAGGATCCTGCACAGCAGCACCAGGCTCCCACACCTGCCCAACCTCTGACAGCTGGGAGGTGACACCACACCAAGAGCAAACCTCACAGGCTTTTCTCCACACTTCTCACTTTTGGATACTCAAAGCCAAGGTACTGAAGACCTTTTTAAAAAATCCAATGAAAATTATGGAGGATCGTGGAATTTGTGAGAACCAATGAGGGGATGCAACAGAGGGAAGGGGGGGAATTAGTGTTGAGAAATAAAGCGTTTCTGCAAAATGTTCTCTTTTCTTCCAAAATGAAAGAATGGGCTATCAACAAAAATCAAGGGGGGAATGGAGGAAGAGTCACTACCTGAACACGACATTTTAAGGATGAGACTGAGAGGCAAACAAAATTCCATGTAGACTCCAAGTTCCCTGATATTCAGGATACCATTCCAACATTTTCACTTCTCTCACTGCACTTTAAATAATCAAATATGGAACCTGGATCCACAGAATCATGGAATCTAGTTTGGGTGAGAAGGGACCTTTAGGACCATCCAGTTCCACCCCCTGCTATGGGCAGGGATACCTTCCACTATTCCAGATTGTTCCAAGCCCCGTCCAACCTGGCCTGGAACACTTCCAGGGATCCAGGGGCAGTCACAGCTTCTCTGGGCAACCTGTGCCAGCTGGACAACCAAACCAGGATTTGACCTTCCTTCACAGGGAAAGTGTGTTCATTATTTATAAGAAATCAGAAAACATACACCCCAAACCACCAGTGTGTACAGTTTGTTTTGCTAACCATGGCTTTAAACTATTTTGTGCCACCACAGCTAATTGGCACATTTTCTTTGCAGAGTAAATAGATCTTCAGAAAACTCATAAATCAGCCTGTGTTTGTAAGCAACATTTCCATATCCGATATTTTCTATTTTTGTACAGAAAAATCAAGCTGTTGGAATACCCAAACTCCAACTGCACTCATCCATGGCTGGGTCAGCTGCTGTTCAGGTGGAAAATGCCATCAATTCTTCCAAGACAGAATCTAAACATATTTCTCAATAATTCAGCTGTTTAACCAAAAAATAAGGGGAACATCATCTAAGGTAGAAAGGGCACTTAGGCTTCCAGAATTTTGTGAGAAATCCATTTTTGAAAATTCCACTTCAGGACCTATTTAACCATTTGTAACAGCCAGAACCTGAAAATTTCCCAGATGATAGCTACAAGAGTTTTCTTAATTCCAGCAAATAGCATTCCAATGTTGAGGTTTTCCCTTTAAGTGGAAAACCAGCTCAGTATTCAGTGGGGTGAAAAGTCCAAATATATGTTCATTGTGAGTATCTATCCCAGATGGTTGGGATATTTATATGTCTGGGGAAGTTGCCCACAGAAGCTGTGGCTGCCCCTGGATCCCTGGAAGTGTCCAAGGCCAGGTTGGACGGGGCTTGGAGCAACCTGGGCTAGTGGAAGGTGTCCCTGCCCATGGCAGGGGGTGGGACAGGATGGGTTTTAAGGTCCCTTCCAGCCCAAACCATGCTGGGATCCTCTGGAATTTTGCCCACGACGTAATTACAGAAGGGAGATTTTTGTGTAGGATTTTGAGGACAACTTAGTATTCTTTAGTTTCAGGAATTCCAATATCCATGCATGTAAAGGCAAATGCTTACAGCTGGAAAGGTCAGGGTACACCCACACTCCACATCTTTGACAGAGATAAAACAAATCCAAGACAAACATGGAATGGCAGCTGACTCCTGGATCTGCAAGAGGCTGCCCACACAGAGCCAGTCAAGCCTGACAATCTGGCCCTCCCAATGCTGTGCCCAGATACTGCATTTACTGTGCATTTTCCACATATGGGAAATATATATATATATATATATATATAAGAAAAAAAAACAGTACTGAACCCCAGTGCTGCCATAAGTGAAGAAAAGGGCCAGACACAGTAGTGAAAATTAAGATAAAGTCAATTCTGATGTATTAGTTTTACACTAACACAAGTGGGGTTAGGCTTCAATGCCAGTTGAGCCTTTAATCAGGAACTGTTCTTATTTGCAGAAATCTCAAATACCTGGAGTGCTTGTTGAAGCTTTTCTTCATTTTTTTAGCTTATAAAAACACAGCCTTATGGAAAACATAAAACCCCCAGACCTTCTCCCTGAGAGCTTTAATGAAAAACACTTGCCAAGGTGAAAGGCTCATTGGTCCATTGAAAACCTGCATCATGATGTGCTTTAAAGCCTATTTTCTGTCTTTTTTGGTTTCTGGATTAATTGAATTCTGCTGTTAAGACTCAAACTAGCATTCCTTTCTTGAAGCAGCCATTTATACACTGACTCAGGGAATCGGTTTATATTCCACGACCTTGAGAGATTCAGTCATACTTGGGTTAAAATGGAGATTTTGGGACCTAAAGCTGAGCCCCACAGGTCAAGGGTGCTTGGAGATCAGACTCTGCCTCGCAGCTCTCTCTGACACATGCACATATGAGGGGGAAAAATAATGAGCCTCCATCCATTTAACAGACTGATAGCTTTGAATGCCAGGAGGTCTTACTTTGATCCTTTAATGCTCTATTATGTAATAAGTTTGCCAATAGTTCCTGGCTTCAATCTTAGGAGTTTATAAATAAATATAAACACAAATGCAGTCACCCATTGGTAGGACAAGAGTCACTTGTTTGGTTGCTTCTGTTGTATATCTACAGCTGATGTGATCAATGTAGAAGATATATATATATAAATATATATATATATATACACACACACTAAAAAATTATTCTATAAATCACTTCTAGTGATCAAAGTACAGCCTTTTTCTTTGCAGGTGTGTCACAAGTCCTTTCAATTAAAAAAGAAAATTAACAAACAAGTGAGAAAGCAAAAGATTCAGCAGAACTCCATCCATAGGCCACCAGAGGACACTGTCACGTCATTCCCAAATACCAGGAAACTAATTTTTGCTTTAACACCAGTAAATCAAATTTAGATAGACAGAACAACTCTTCATAGAATCATAGAATTCCAGAATGGTTCGGGCTGGAAAGGACCTTAAAGCTCATCCCATTCCACAACCCTGCCATGGGCAGGGACACCTCCCACTAGCCCAGGTTGCTCCAAACCCTGTCCAGCCTGGCCTTGGACACTTCCAGGGATCCAGGGGCAGCCACAGCTTCTCTGGGCAACCTGTGCCAGGGCCTCCCCACCCTCACAGGGAACAATTCCTTCCCAATATCCCATCTAACCCTGCCCTCTGGCAGTGGGAAGCCATTCCCCCTTGTCCTGTCCCTCCAGGCCCTTGGAAATAGTCTCTCTCCATCTTTCTCATCAGCTCCTTCAGGCCCTGGAAGGCCAACATTCAGTCACCCCAAAGCTTCTCCTCTCCAGGCTAACAATCCCAATTCTCTCAGCCTTTCCTCCCAGCAGAGCTGCTCCAGCCCTCTGATCACCTCTCCATGTGTTAGTTGTATGCACAGCCATTAAACATGATAAACAATTAACACAGGATCTCAGAACTGTCTGGGAGTCTTTACACCACACACACAAAATAATCACAAATACCCTAAAAGCTCTTCCTCAGAATAACATGACCACAGCAAACTCCCTCCTGCCTTCACAAGCCAATGCAGCTGACAAAGCACTGAGCTGTCTAAAATCTCACCCACTGAAGAACCAATTCCACCACAACTCTCATGGTCACAAAAGGCAACGAAATAAATCTGGTTCCATTTGTTTTATCTGTGGGTGCTGGTAGTTCTTTAAAACATGCAGTCTGAGATTTAACAGGTCTTTATTAGATATGCATTTAGATCAATTTAGAGAGGATCCATGTGAAAAAAAAAATTGAGAGCTGCTTATGCACAACTGCTATAACATAAAAACTATTTACGTAGAGCAAGTGTGTTCCACATCATGGATGTAGAACATGTTTTAGTGAGTCAGTCCTATGAAGAGCAGCTGAGGGAGCTGGGGGGGCTCAGCCTGGAGAAAAGGAGGCTCAGGGGGGACCTTCTGGCTCTGCAAGTCCCTGACAGGAGGGGGGAGCCGGGGGGGGTCGGGCTCTGCTCCCAGGGAACAAGGGACAGGAGGAGAGGGAACGGCCTCCAGCTGCGCCAGGGGAGGCTCAGGTTGGACAGGAGGAGGAATTTGTTGCTGGAAAGGGTGGTCAGGCCTTGTCAGGGGCTGCCCAGGGAGGTTTGGAGTGCCCATCCCTGGAGGTGTCCCAGGAAGGCCTGGCCGTGGCACTCAGTGCTCTGGGCTGGGGGACAAGGTGGGCATCGGGCACAGGGGGGACTCGGTCTGAGAGGACTTTTCAAACCTCAGTGATTCTGTGCTTGGTTCCACATTAACAACATGGAACAACAACAAAAAAAAGAGATAAAAGGATGAAAACAAAAGCACAAAAACAGGGAGATAGAATTAGGAGTTTTTCTGCTTCAGCTAAATACTTTTGCTTCACAAATTAACACTTTCTGCTCTTTCTGTATGTGCTAAAATACAGATGCCCCTAAATACAGATGTCCCTAAATACTTCAGTTGTTCCTTGAAGGCAAGGAACACTGGTACTGTGCTGACACAGCTAAGCACCTATGGTTACAGTGAGATGAAAAGTCCCTCTGACAGGTACAGACACACTTTTTTAAGCAGTGATTTATTTTAATGCAGCCACTTCTTGAAGGTGTAGGCTTCCCTCTTCCTTTGCAGCTCTGGTGTACAGCACTTACTTCAATAAGCTGAGTGCATGCCTTAAATGATCCAGGTTATATGAACTCATTAAGTGAATACTCTCAGCACTATTTTTCCCATCATCTTTGGTGGCTCAAGATTCACAATCTCTCTTGTTAAGTTTAAGAGTGCACTTGAATTGTTAAGTTCATAGAAAATTGTTCTTAGGTTAACCACACACCCTGGATAGCGCTGCTTAGTGCTGAGCATTTTGTATTAGAGGAATTTAATGAAAAATAAGCATCACTTCTGTGTGTTCTGTACAACTGGAATATCTGCACTCACAATAAAGACAAAATCACCTCTCCCAAGCTAAACCTACTCCCCCTGGCTTAACTCACAGCTGTGTCAGATGACAGCAGCAACAGACCCTTCCCCACACTGTGCCCATTTCAGTTGCAACTCTCATGAGAAGTGATCAGTCATGTTTTCCTTTACTTTCCTTTCCTTCCCCAAAAACTGTCTCACTCCAACAAAACTGCACATTCACCTTCCAAAATCAAAATAATGCATATTCATTCAAAAATCTAGACAAACAGTGAAGACTTTGGAAAGACTGGAAAGCAGAAATCTCTACACAAAATTGTCACGAGACGGGAAGTCTCACAGAGAGGGAGTGATCAACAGTTGTCCTTCAAAAATACAAAGGAAACTGAGAAGATGTTGCCACCGCTTCCAGAAAGCTGAGAACACAGATTTGCTGGAAAATCTAACAGAGTTTAGACAGAATTTTCTGTGGCATCTGAGTCTGGGCCATGGGAAGTGCCTGGTTCCTGCTGCATCTGTGTGGCCCGAGCTGAGGCAGCAGGTGTGCAGGCTCTGAAGTGTTTCCAAAGGGAATTAGGCACGTCCTCTCAGGGTGCAGCTGTGCTGGGGCTACATTTCCCCATCCTCTGATGCTTTTCAGCACTTGTCCTCTGAAAGATAAGCCTCCCACAGATCTGCAGTGAGAAAAACAAGCACTCCTGGGTTTGCTGCAAGATCAGCCAGGTCAAGTCAAGCCTTTACAGAGCTGTTCCAGACTCGACTGCAGCCCCTGATCTCATTAGATGTGCGTCAGGCAGGGACTGCACCCGGCCCTCTCCGGAGGTCCCTTTCAAATTAAGTTATTCTATTATTCCCTGATCTGTCACTGTTTAGACTAACCCAAGTGACTCCAAGAAACTGGAGTGTGTGTTCCTGAAGGCCAGATCTCCCAGGAGTCACACATCCAAATGGCAAAAGAGCCGGAAAGAGAAAGTCTGCACAGCCTTGGCTACTGTTTTCCCGTGTACTGACAATCCCACCTATAAAACATTGTTATGATGTGATCATTTAGAGCACAATTTTAACGAAAATTCTCCACTTACTGTGTACATGGAGAGAAAAATGAATATGCATTAAGATGTTACCTAAACAGAAGAGCACAATGCTGTCATCAAGGAGGTGTCCTATGCCCTGGGGACTCTGAACGTGCAGGTGAATAATGTTATTTACATTGCAGCTGCAGGACTAATAGTCTATAATGATAAATGTTAAATTTGGTAGGAATATGTTCTTAGGTATAATAAGAAACAAAGCAAACAGGAACATCATTCCCCATAAGATTTGAAAGGAACTTTACTGGTGCTATGGCGTTAGAAGGTCACTGCCTTCTCTAAAAGAGCAAGCAGAGATCAAACAGGCCAGGCCTATTTAATATTTTTAGATTCTTAAAACTAGTGAAAACTGGGATGGATTTCTGACCCACACTCTTTCTTTCTGCAGGCAACGAGTACAAAAATTGACTCTCCTGCTGTGCTGCCCTGATGCCAACAAACATTTCCAGCTCTGACACTTCTGTGACACTGCCTGCAGCTGTCAGTGGGCCTTATCCCACACAGCAGATACCCAAGCAAGATTATGTCTCTGAAAGGACACTGAATCATCCCAAACCTCCTTCATATAAATTGGTAAAACGACTTTCCCAACACCTTTTTACTATGCATTTCACCAAAAGGGTTGATTTAAACACCGATTAGCCTGTTTTGCAATTATAAAGGCTTTGCACTTGACAAGATCTGACAGTATCTCAGGCTAATCTCAGAGCTCCACAATACTTGTAGAGCTGAAAACACTCCACAAAGAAATTATTTGAAAATCATTGAAATCCACAATTTTGCTAAAACATGAGGAACAGAAGCCAAACTTCAGGCTGACATCAAAAATTCATTGCTTAATGACTCACCACATCTTACTGAGTTGGACTGATAGCCAGTATCCCTCAGAGCCGCTCCTAAAATGCTTGTACCACAGGGACATCCACCCATGATGCCATCACTCAGCTGCGACACGGGCCTAGGCCAGGACTAGAAAGACTAATGTAGAACTGGCAAACTGCATCAGTCTCAACTGAGCATGGTAAAGAAAAGCAGGGGGAAAGCAATCCATAACCATGGAATCACAGAATCATGAAGGCTGGGAAAACCCTCCCAGCCCAGGGAGTCCCCCCTGTGCCCGATGCCCACCTTGTCCCCCAGCCCAGAGCACTGAGTGCCACGGCCAGGCCTTCCTGGGACACCTCCAGGGATGGGCACTCCAAACCTCCCTGGGCAGCCCCTTCCAGCCAGGTAATTCAAAAATACACTCACAGAAGAGAACATCCACTCCTTGCTCCTACAGTCCCTCAGCTGTGGCCAAGCACACACCAGGAGGTGACTGCGCTCACAGGCAGAATCTGAACACCGGCATTAGTCCTCAGATTTTTCATTTCCCTTTCGTTTTTCATTTCCCTTGTCATTTAAGATGCTAATGCCTTTTTTACATTCTTTAAACACTGTGTACAGCCCCGAACAGATTTAAAAGCAGGCTGGGGTAGAGAATAGCAGAGAAAGAACCAACACTGTACTCGGAGAACTTCCCACCTGAGGCCACTAATGGACTTAATGCATCAAACAGCACAGCAGTGCCCTGGTTATCAGCAGCACCACGTTACATCCGAGTTGTTCTCCCCACAACATGGAATAGTTTGGATGAAGAGTGCTTTGTGGCAAAAACCAACCAGCCCAACATGCCAAACCCAAATAAATCTTGTTAAAATACGTTCTGTGGTCTCGTTACTATGAACTGAAAGCATTTCAAACCCCTGGACCCCCAAAGACACATTAGGTGGATGTTCTCAGGTATCTCTTCTAAATGCCTATCAGGTAAGGACAAAGGGCAATGGGCACAAATTAAAATACAAGCAAGTACAATTCAACAGAAAAATACCAGGTTTTGCTGTGAAGAGGACTGAACACTGGAACAGGTGACCTCCTGGAGCACATTTCCAGGTGTTGGCCTGACACAACTGGGCTTGGTCTGGGTGATACAATTTCTTTAAACAATTGTCGAAATTAATCCCCTATTTGATGCATTTTGAGCCATGTACGTTCTTTATTAAAGAAATAATATTTACATGATGCTCTTTATGGGTTTTTATGTTACTTAATACTTTGTGTCTGCTTCACATAGAATCCTTTCTGAGCTTGGGAGAATACTTTTATGGGTGCAAACAATTGAATTCTTTCATAAAGTTGCCCTTGATAAGTTACCCTCATCTAAAAGGAGTCCATGATCAACCACCAACATGATTTTTATTATTTCCAGTATGGAGATAGGTCTGAGAGGACCACAAAAAGTCCTGAAAATGTAAAAATGTAAAGTTAAGCTTTTGGTTGAATAATGACTATAAAAGACATTCTGCTGAAAGCCTTCCTCAGAATACCCAAGAATTCAGGATTTAACATCATACACTCTGATGTCTAATAAATCAGCACAAAAATATTCTTTTTTCATGTAACAATGTGTGTATTTAAAGCACAACACTGACATTCACTGGTTTTCTAGAGTGGCTAGGACAGACTGGACATTCCCTTTGATTTCAGCAATTTCTGATCACAACCAATCAAAATAGAAACTGTGTAAAAAGTAAAATCTCTCACCTGAAACCAGACACCATGCCAGAGACAGGCTGGCCTTCCTACATGAATCTCTCAGGCAGAAGAACCTTCTGTAGATACTCTTACCCCTCCAAGAGCCTGACTTCTTCACATATTAAGTTACTAAAACTGACAGAACACGCTGTCAGCTTCATTTCACCAGATGCTACCTGACAATTCCCACGTGGAATTGGGGAACTGCATCTTGAAGGGGATGTAAAATCACAAAAAAAAAAAAAGATGAAGAAGTTGTCAAGTCAAATCATACAGGCACAGAGCTCATAAAGGAAAGTGGATGCATTTATTAAATTGACTTTAGTTTCCCCGATAACAGAGGCAATCACTGAGCCACTGCCCCTATCAGTGTGACAGCAATGCCATGTCCCCATGGGAAAACATGCTTCCATGCCTTTGAAATACTTGGAAATGTTGGGGAATGTAAAACAACATAAAACCTTTCCCTTCAAACACTTCCCCCTCCACTTAGTTATAGTATTAAGAAAATAAATGCCTGTTAAAAGCACGAAAGGAGAAATCAATATTTTCAATTGAGGTACATCCTCCTGTAATATCCTGGGCTGTTCCTAATGTAAACTTGGAAAACAGTGAGGAATATTAATAATTTCTAAGAATTCTGTCAGATTAAAAAGGAAAAAAACCATAGTTTCAATAGAAATTATTTTCATACTTACACAGGAATTATTATCTGGATAACTTTAGTTCCTCTGTAAATATCTAGTGTTAAAGTGAGTGAGAACTTCTTCTATTGCGCAAAACCTGAACTTTTACCTTCAGAAATACAAATATTCCCACTTAATACCACAGCGTTCCATAAAATTTAGGTTCCCACTCTTTACAGTACTAGGGATGTTTAGGACTGTAGTTCAACATGTAGCTGTGGAGCAAGGCTGGAGCAGGTATTCTCTGAGCTCCCCTTACATGCTGATCTGAGGAATCATCAAATGTGTGAGAGAAAAAGGCCTAAGCAGGGACTATTCCTCTGAGTCACCAGCAAGAAAACAAATATCCCAAAGATAAAAATTCTTCTTCTTTTTTTAAGCCTGACAAGAAGTCCTGGCTATGCACCAGCTCTTCATGAAAATCAAGAGACTGAATATTTTCAGCTATAGGCTGAAATTACCAGTGGAAAACAGAAAAAGAAATGGAGCTTCTCATGAGCAGGAAAATGAAAAGAGGAAGAAAAGCAAGCCAGAAGGAGAGGGACTGTTAACAAGGGCCTGGAGTGACAGGATAAGGGGGAATAGCTTCCCACTGCCAGAGGTTAGATGGGATAGTGGGAAGAAACTGTTCCCTGTGAGGGTGGGGAGGCCCTGGCCCAGGTTGCCCAGAGAAGCTGTGGCTGCCCCTGGATCCCTGGAAGAGTCCAAGGACAGGTTGGACGGGGCTTGGAGCAACCTGGGCTAGTGGGAGGTGTCCCTGCCCATGGCAGGGGGTGGAATGAGATGGGCTTTAAGGTCCCTTTCAACCCAGGCCATTCCGTAATTCCATGATGGGGAGGAAATTACCTGATCATTGTCCAGAATCTGAACTACATTTATTCTGGAATTTAGGAAGATTATTACTCTGATTAACCATTCCTTTGATTTCCACTCTGCTTTCGTCTGCCTGGGGAAGCAGTGAATTAATTCCTTGTTTTGCTGTGCTTGGGTGTGCAGCTTTTGCTTTCCTCATTAAACTGTCTCTACCTCAGCCCATGAGTTTTCTGGCTTTAACTCCTTAGGTTCCCTCACTACCCACAGGGGAGTGAGGGATATCATTTCTCCAAAGCTCTTTGTGCCCTGCTCTGAACTCCAAAATTCGTTCCAAGAGAAACTGAATATAACAATCTTGCCAGAATGCACCAGTAGTTGTAGCCAATAACTGCTATGACAATTAAAGCTTGAAACCCCAACCCTGGAAGCGTGAACATGCATCTGAAACAATTGCCTCTCACTGCACTCCTTGGAATTCTGTTATTCCTAGCAACATAGTGCTACCAGGGGACATATGGAAAACTTCCTTGCTGATGGCAGCTCCTGTCCTCCAAAAGCCCAACTGCAGCATTTGTCTGAGCAGAGGACGAGAGTTCTCGTGTCTGAAGGCTTCTACATTCACATTCAGAAGCCTTGGTCATATCTGAGCAATGGTTTCTCTGTTCAGTGTGTAAGGCTGTTGAATGTGTCAAAATAAAATCAAGACAGTGAGAGAACTAAAAGAACAAATACTTGCAGCTCCCCAGCCCTCTCCAGGCACTCACTCACTGCACAACCACAAGTTCATGGTATGAAAGGCACCGTGTTAACACTGGACTGCAGCAGATGATCATGTACAGCTTCCAAGGTTTATTCAGCTTTCTGGAAGAGGAGTAATTAAACCTGTTCCTACTGATGGAGACTCCCACCTGACACATGAGAATCCCCTCGGGCTCACACATGTACTAAAAGTCAGAGTAGTTTATCTCCAAATACCTAAAGAATCTGTAACCAGCATTCCCTGTCCATTTAAAGGTTGCCCTGAAGTTAAAGATGTCCCTGCCCATGGCAGGGGGTTGGACTAGATGTCCTTTCAAGGTCCCTTCCAACCCAAACCCCTGTGTGATTCTGTGAAGAGCCATCACACCATTAGTGCCTGGTGTCCTGGGCACACACAGTGACACCCTCGGTGTGTCACAGCAGGCAGCTCCAACACAGAGGATGAATCAAACAGGCTTTATCCAGCTCTTTTTAACTTGACCTTTCTCTGCTAAGTTTCAATTGGCCTCACACAGAGGCAGCAGACAGAGGACCTGGGGAAAGCTTCCTATTAATAATGCAGACTTTCCCCACATGTCCCAAGCCACTGCTGGGCACACCCAGCGGGATTCCTGCTAAACAGCCCTGGACTCTGGGCATAAATATGCTCTTCTGCAGCCCCTCCCCCCACAGAAACACACACAGACCTCTCTTTTCTCCAGTTCAAACTTGGAAAAATAAACAGCAAACAATTACTGCAGTTCTGATTTATCATGGGATCCTTAAAGTTGGGAGAGAGCTTGAGTATAGATGTCCAACTGTTAACCCAGCACTGCCATCTTGGCAGGGGGAGGTTCAGGCTGGATATTAGGGAACATTTTTGCACTAAAAGATTGGTTAAGCATTGGATGGGGTGGAGTCACCACCCCTGGAAGTGTTCAAGGTACGAGTAGGTACAGGACTCTCTAATATGGCTTAGCGGGCATGGTGAGATCCAGTCGAAGGTTGGATTTGGTGATCGTGGAGATCTTTTCCAACCTTAATGATGCTATGCTTTTATGAATTATACTGGATCCCACCACCCACTGCTTACACTAACCCACCTTAAGAAGCTTTTTAACTTTGCTCAGGACATTTGGCACTTCACCGCTCTCGGAGAGAATCCCTGCCGTGCTCCAGTGCTCCACAGACCCACCCTGTCCTGCTCTCCCAGCACCTCCTGAGAAAGCATCTCAAGAATTCTTATGACCTTCACACCCAGGGGAGTTGTCCACGTGTTTGAAGCACATGTGCCAATGGAAGTCACACAAAAAAACAGAGAGGGAAAGGCGTTCTCTGCTTCAAGTACATAAAGTACCAAAATACAACCGGAGGATGCAAGGTCACTGCCCGGTCCTCCCTTAGTGCATCTGCTCTTGGGAAAACATCATCACTAAGTCTGTCATGCAAATAAGTGAACATCCCATTGCACTCCTAATTATCTAATTAACCTCCTTCGAGTAATATCTCACAATCTTATTTCCCCTCGGCACCCAGGAACTGCTGCTTTTAGGGAATTCTGCATATAAGGAGTTATCAACATATTCATGCAGTCCATGTTTTCTGCTTTAGAAAAGAAAATAAATTGGGTTTCTGTTGTTTTCTTGTACTATGCTCAGATGTATGCCAACCTCTGACCCTGACAGGGACCAGGTCCTTTTTACAAACTTCTAGTGATTTTCTTTATTAAAAATAAGTGCTATACAAATATGAACACTTGCGACCACAGAAGATCTGTGATATTCTAATAACATTTGCTAATCATTTTCATGTCCCGCATAAATCCTTTAAAGCTCAGTTTTTCACAACTGGATCCCAACACTTATCTTTTTTTAACATCACTGTTTTCAAAATGTCAAATTAAATGTTTAACGATCTTGTTGACACCCAAAAGCTTCTCTGCTTCCATCAGATAAAACAAAGTGCTGTTAGCCCAGCATCAACCTCAAAATGTTATTAGCTTTGCTTTGCATTTCGTGCAGGTGCCTTAAATACTACATGCAATTAACAGCCTTTTGATCTTCAAAGGCTGATGTGCAGGGGTCTGTAACCTTCCCTGGGTACCAAAGTCAGAGGGACATCTGCTCTTGGATTAATTTACCAAAACCCAGACAATTCCCACTGATTTCATAATATCTTCTGCATTAAATACATCTGGACTTCTCATAGCCAACATGAAAGAAGACAGTAAATCTTGGTTTTATCTTGTGGTTTAAAAACATTCTGTAGAATATTTTTAGACTAATATTTTAAATAATCAGAACTGTTTAGCAGTCTAAAATCATGCCAATTAATACAAAGGTCCAATTGCCAACAAATGCTGAATTTTCCAAACAAAAGTCCCTGTTTCAGGCACTCTCATTCTTCTTTTAGACAAGACCTCTTGAAGGCTGAATGGCCACAGGTTTCAGGTCGGCTCCAGAAGTTGAGCCAATCACTTCAGCACAGAAATTAGGGTTGTAAAATGCTGAAACCATTCCCAGCTAATCAGATACGTGACCGTGGAAAATCTAGAACATTCTAAGCGTGATTGAAAATGGAGTGATACCACACTCTACTACACTGGGGTTTGTTACTATTCAAACAACATTCCTTTGTCATTCACAACTTACCAAATTGCTTTGCTGCCAACCTCTTTGTTTCAATCCAATGCCCAAAGATCAAACATAGCCCTAAGCACAAAACCCTTCCTAAATTCAAGTGAAGTGCACGTTGAGTATCTGAAGGCCTTTTAGAGCTGTGAGCTCTATTGGCTCTGCACAACACAAATGAGGGCAGAGCAGCCCCTGTTTATAATTCCATCGTTTATATATCACAGGAAACACATTGAAAATTATTACCCTGAAAAAAACTACAATGAAATTCAAAAGAGAGTTTTACTCATCAGAGGAACATGTTTGTGGAACAGACTCTATAAAACAACAGTTGGCTAAAAGCATCAGCTACCAGTCAGATGGAGCTTGGTTTTCTGCAAGGAAGTACAGGGTGTGATTGCTTTGAGGGAAGGCAGGTGGAAATTCATGGTCTTCACAGTCCTTTTGAAGGAAAAATACCCCAAATCAATAATAAATATTCAAGTACTCCTGAAAACCTCACGTATTTCCAGAGCCCTGGCACCGAAATGGAGAAATCCATCACACGACGAAAACTGCATTTCAGTGGGAGAGGAAAAAATGTGTTGGGCAAAGAAATTCTGTGGGAGACGAACAGTAGTACAGTAGTTGAAAGAAAAGAAAAAGGAGCATAAAGCCATCTTAATTTCATTAAAAACCACAATACAGAATTTTGTATAGCCTTAAAAACTCTTGATTATTCACAAAACAGCCAAAGAACGAACAGATTTCATATGTAAACTATAGATAACGCTTAGGGTAGCTCCATGATTGTGCTACTTCCCTGGTTATTCTACTGCTTTTCCAAATCTCACAAAGTCCTTGCCTCATAAACTACTGACGTGCTTCCAATATATCACCCCCATCATAATCTGCTTATAGACCTTTATGGTCTTTGCTCATTTAAAACCAGTTTTCCTACTTGCTGGTACTGACAAAATCCAAACCACTGGCTTGCTCAGCACTTGGTCTCAGTTGGGATCTTCAGACACCACCCAAATTATTAAAAATAAACACGTGGCCCCGAGGAGACTCCAAACCACTTAAATCTAAAAATCACATGGATTTATTGCCTTCCTGTGCAGGTGGTGCCGAAACTGGAGAAGCCTGTAGACAAAACAGACCTCAGAGAAAACTCAAAATCTACTCATTTTCTTTTATTTTAGAAAAAAAAAAAAATTCAATTTCCCTCAACAGAATGCTTTCAAACTAATGGTTCAGTTTTTTCCCTCTAAGTGATATTACGCAGGACTGTGTTCTCTTACTTTTCACTCCACATATATCCACCTACTCCCAGATGCTTGCAGACATTCCAGCTGCAAAGAAGTTTCTCCTGACATAATTGTGAAAAATTACAGCTGTAGATTTTCTTCTCCTGTTCCTCTTTCGCTTCTATTTTAAAAAATAAAACAGTATTTGATCCAATTTCTTGATTTCCTGGTTCAGTTGAGTCAGCTGGTTTTGGTTCACAGAGCTGGAAATTGCTATTAACTGATAGTAGAAATGAATAGACCAAAAGTATTTTTAAAAAAAGAACTCGTGCCAAATTTACTTTTTAGTTTTAAAACCTAGATTTGCTTAAGTAACCAAATCCTTTTTTATTTTCATATTAGCCAGAGGAAATTTGAGAACATTTGGCATTAGCATCTATTAAATGAAAATTACAGATAAATTACAGTTCAGAATTTGCCTATATGCTTAAAATAGATTGGATAGCTCTCAAAAGATTTGAAACATTCAGTTTGGGAATAAGCCATAACTTGAGAGCTGAAGGCAAAATCAAACTTTTCAAGAATTTTGTGGAAGCATCTTCTGGATTCTGTTGAAGATGTGAAGGTTTCAGCTCAGTTTTTCGTGCTGTTTGTAAATAAGCACTTGGATCCTCTGTCCATCTTTAGCCTGTCACAGAAAAATTTAACAAATCCCTACACTGTCCCTTAGAACTCCTCTTCCTTTTTGCTGTGCACAGGAGGTTGCTGACACATCACAGCCATCACATCCCCCCACGTAGGCACAAACCCAGCTGGCCATTCTGACCTTCCATCTGCTCCCACACAGGAGGTCAGCAGGAGCTTGGCTTGCCAAGGTAAGGTGAGTGAAAGGATGACCTTGTTGGATGCTTTATCCAAACCTTTCTTCCCTAAGGAAAAAGCCTTTCTCAGGTACACCACAGATGTGAAACTATGTGCTGAGAAAGTGAAGTTATATAGGACTGGTAAAGATACCAGAAACCATTCTCACACAATCATGGAATCACAGAATGGTTTGGGTTGGAAGGAACTTTAAGCTCGTTCCATTCCACCTCCCTGCCATGGGCAGGGACACCTTCCACTAGCCCAGGTTGCTCCAAGCCCCGTCCAACCTGGCCTTGGACAATTCCAGGGATCCAGGGGCAGCCACAGCTTCTCTGGGCAACCTGGGCCAGGGCCTCCCCACCCTCACAGCCAAGAATTCCTTCCCAATATCCCATCTAACCCTGCCCTCTGGCAGTGGGAACCCTTTCCCCCTTGTCCTGTCACTCCAGGCCCTTGTTCAAAGTCCCTCTCCAGATTTATTGCTCAAGACAAGAACGTGATAGGAATACATTTTGCAAATCATCATGGAGATTGCTGCGTGTTTCGTGAGGAGGAATCAGCTGCCAAGGCAGCAGGTATTGCTGTTTCTTGCTCACCATTGCTCTTCTTTCCTGAAATGGCCACGTGTTCTGTGATGACATTTGTCTTAATTGTTCTTTTACCAAGTGAAAAATGTTACAATGGGTGGAAGAGCAGAACTGAATAGGTGGAGGGTGCCATCTTCACTTGTTCTGCTGTTATCAAACACATGAACAAGCAAGTGTCTGAATTAACAGAGCATCAAGAAAACATAGAAATGATTGATTATTAGTATAATTACCAAAAATGTTAATCCACAGCCCTCTTCTCCCTCTATTCCCTTTCACACTTTTGCTTCCAATTCCACCATAACATTTTCTGTTACAGTGTGAGGACTCTGTGGATGTGGCACTCCACAATATGGTTTAGTGGACATGGTGGTCAAAGGTTGGACTTGATGATCTTGCAGGCCTTTTCCTACCTTAATGATTCTGTGATTCCATGAAATCAAAGGGCTTTGTTGTCCTGCAGGCCAAGAACAGCTTGAGGATTGAGTGTCACCCACCTCCAGAAAGCCACTAGACAAGGAGGGGAAGTACCCACCAGGAGAATTTCCCATGATAGAACAATTTTCACAAGGGCTTCGCTGATAAGAAAAGATGTTCAGCAGCTCATCACCCCTGCCAAGAGCCTGTTAGTATTTAGATAAATGATAACACCTTACACTTACAAATAATAGGTAAGGATTTTGAACACTGCTATTAGAAACTTCATTTCCTGGAGGAAACTCTGATTTATTTTATAACTCCGATTTCCTGGAGGAAATAAGAGTTATAAAAATGTCTTGAGTTATCATTTATTCCTCCAATACTAATAAAACACAAAAGAGTTCATCCAAAAAGTTGTGACAGAAAGAAAGCACACATTAAAGACTCAATTTTTCTTTCATTTTGGTTTAACTACAAAGGACAATTATGCAACTTCCATGGGAGTTCCTGCTACCCTTCCCAGCACTGCAACATGCACCTGCTTACAATTCTGCTGCCATGAGAGTAAAAATTCCAACAACACAACTCGTATCCCGTGGCAGAATCAACATCTGCAAGTTTATCTGTCTTTAACTATGTTTCTCTAAAATGCTCCAAAAATTCCCAAAGTTCAACTTAACTTGGTTTGCCAGCCATCAGACAGGGTTCCCAGTTGGAGAGAGCTAGCCATGAAAATGGCCTAAGTGGCACAGCTGAGAACACCAGGCTGGAGCAGGGAATAGGGATCAGGAACACGGACAATGAATTCGTTTGCAAATCAACAGAAAGAGACAAACACTCAAAGAGAAGGGGGAAAGCAATGCAGCTGGGTAAACTGGGAGGCAAAAGGAAAACGGGAACATGTGAACAGGGAAAAACAAGGATGGTTTGGAGACCTTGTATCTGTCCTTACAGGAGGTTTTGTGCTTAAATTTAATACTCTCCAAGACAAGAAGAGAATCTCTTCAGCTCACTGGAATGTGTCACAGCAGATGGACACGGGAGAAGCGCTCCAAGCTGCTTTGTTTTAACAAACCCCACGGATTGCTCCTGCTGTTCCACACAGAAACACGGAGGTGAGCTCAGGGGGGATTTCTCACTCAGCAGAAACCACCACGATATTTGAACTGGAACAGTCAATCCTGGCCTGGAGACACTCGGGCATACAGTCACTTATCCTCTTTGCCATTGGTAACACCAGAGCAAACCTGCACCCTGAACTGGGCCTTTGAAGTGCTGGCTTAGCCCACAAAGCACCCCCAGACAGCCCAGGAGTTCAGACCTGCCCACGCCCCACCAGCCAGCCCTCGTGCTGCACTCACCCCACCTGGTGAAATACCTATTTCCCACCGTTTAGATGTCAGTCCTAAGCTCCCTTCTACTCCAGCAGCACTTATTTACAGACCTACACAGGAGCTCAGCACACTTCCCTGTGTGTTCTCGGCCTGCTGATGTTCTCTGCTCAGAGATCCGAGGCTCTTGGGGAATAATTGTACAGGATGCTGCTGAATCACAGGGTGATGCAGGCTGGAATCTCAGATCCAAGCCCCCATAGTCCTGAAGCAGGACTACACTATGTTCCTCAGGGTGCCAAATGAGTTTTAAATCCTTAGCTGGCGATCTCACAACCTCTCTGAGCAACCTGGTTCCAGTGCCTTGCCACCTCCATTGTGAGTTTTTGTTCAATATCTAATCAGAATTTCCCTTGATGCAATTTTGGCTGGATATTACAAAACAGCTCCCTTAGAAACTAAGTCTTAGTCCCTAACCTCAGCCAATAAGGAAAAACAATATGTTTTCCATCTCTATTGCCCAGAGGAGTTTGCCAAGGATCCTGTGGATCCAACAAACCATCAAACCAGAGAACAGTTGACAGAATAATGTTTTTATGTTCCTCTGACACAGGGAAGTTTGGGAAAGCAAGAATCCTCCTTCACAGGTGACTTCTCCAAGGATCCCTCATAACTGCTGGCAGAAGGGGCTGTAGGATAACCAAACAATACTTAGTTGATAACAAATCACCAGAACCAGGTTACACATCAGTTTTTCTCAAAGACCTCACCGGTAAAACAGTGAATTACCCCTTGCAATCCCTTACTTAGACATGTTTCTGGGTCAGAGAACGGAAAGGTGGCAAATTCAACACTAAATCACTTCCAAAAGCTTTGGAGAGACCAAGAGAGCTACAAATGGCTGTGCGTGCAGTCTGCACCAGGGAAACTGGGAGGAACCACAGGGACCAAGAGAATGGTGCACATGGGGACAGGGATTCAGGGAAGGACAGAGGATGCTCATCAACAAAATGAAGCTGCTCCCAGGACAGGATGGCATCAAACTGGGAAAGGCACAACTGAGAGAAAATATAAAAAAAAGTCCATAAACAAGCAAGACACCACAAAAAAATACTAAGGTTCACAGTCCTTTGCCTTCCCCAACTGACACCCATGTGTTCTGAACATATTATGCTATTCCAGGATTTTCTGGTATAAAAAAAATCTGTAATAAAGTAAGTTTTTTGTTCGTTTGTTTTTTGAATAAAAGGATAAATGAAAGAATTCTGAGAGTTTCCTGACCTTGAAATTTATGAACGAGCAATAAGAGAAATCAAACCACATGGAAAAGCTTTTAAATGGTATTAAAAAGGCCAATATCCAGATGTGTAAATAATGGATAAACCCACTACAAGTAGGATAAACCTATTTGTTATTTCAAAATTCAGGCTGGATATCACAAAACACGGCACCATCCTGTGTTTGCATTAAATTTTTAATTCAGCATCTTGGAAACACCTAGAACAAAAATGTTCTTGAAGGACATTAGGGTTACACCTATGGAAATCCACTGTAGTAACAGTTGAAAAAAAACCAGAAAGAGAGAATTAGACTACTAATTTACTCTTGAGCTGGTTCTTTGAACGTGTCTTTTGTAAATTTTAATACACATTTGTTGTCCATATCCCAAAAAAGGCACTTGAACACAGTGAGGGGGTAAGAGGGTGCAAGAAACTGCACATAACTGTGACCAAGGTCAATGGAATAAAAAGACCTTTCCACACAAACAAGAGATCTTGAGAACAAAGTGTTGCCAGGAGAAAACAAAGACAGAAGAGTTGTAGAAGTAAAAGAATAAATGTCTGCCTCCTCCCTGTACCTTTGAAAAAGGAGAGTTAACAGTTCATAAGAAGAATAATAAAAACCTGGCCAAGAGCCTGGGATTTTACTGCTGCTCCAGGTTCTGAGAGTTACCTGAGGCTACAGGAAAGCAGAGCAGGAATCAGAGATAAGGAGAAGCCGGAGCAAACAGAAAGCAGGCACCAGAAAGCAGGAGACAGCTCAGAAACCCCTGCAGGACATGATGCACATCATCCTTGTTCTGTAGGAACACAGCAGCCTAAGCCCACAAGAGCAGTTATCCCCAGCTGCTCTCAGGGGGGTGACAGAAGGCAAAACCCAGGAATCAGCTGCTGACAGCACAGCAGTTCTGATCTCCAGCCCATGTCTATCTGGGGTTTATACTTTCAAGATTTAACTTAGTTTACACATTTATAGGATACTAAAACATCACATCAAAATGCCATTAATTTCAAATTAATGATCTCATCACTCCCTGGTGCTAATAGAAAAGAGGATTCTACATAGATATATAGAGCAATATTTATAGAAAAAATTATTGCTGGGTGGGGGTCGGGATCCTCTCCCAGAGAACAGCAACAGGACAGGAGGAAATGGCCTCAAGTTGCACCAGGGGAGGTTTAAATTGGATATTAGGGAAAATTTCTTCATGGAGAGGGTCAAGCACTGGCACAGGCTGCCCAGGGCAGTGGTGGAGTGGCCATCCCTGGAGGGATCTAAAGGACATGTGGATGTGGCACTTGGGAACATGGATTAGTGGGCTGGGCAGTGCCAGGGCAACAGACAGAAAGGGAAAGTTGGACACAATCACTTAATTACACACAAAGCAATTGAAATTTCTATGCGGAACCACAGGAAACTACTAAGACTTCCTCAAAAATGGTAGAGTTTAAGGGCTGCCTGTTCTATGAGAATCAAGAAGCTCTTTGGGCAAATTATCATAAAAAGAATAAGGAAAGGAAGAAACTGGGTGTAAGGCAGCAACAAAACATGGGAAGAGTACCAGATCCATCAGGAGACTGTATAAATAAACCCAGGTAATCCAGTCTTAGAGTAACCAATATCCCTTCTATTTTAAGTGGATAGAGCTGGAATTCCATGCCAGAGCACACATCCATTACAATGTTGAAGCAGCACCTGAGGAAATCATCCCAACCTTACAAAGAGGCACAGGATGCATCAACTCTAGTGCTGAGGAAAAAATACCTGCAAAAACTTCCCAAGCACCAGGAGCCAAGACTAGGCCGGTACTGGATAGACCAGGATTGGCACCATGGTTTGTTCTGTACATGTGCCCATCAGATGGGTTGTGGGGCTGGGAAGTTGCCCACCCACCCCTTAGATGATGACCAGAGTCACGATTCATCTTCCTTTTTTTTTTTCTTTTTTTTCCATTTGTTTTAATTACAGTTCAACCACCGCTATAAACCAATTCATTAAGAGCCTTTCTCAAGGAATTCCCTCAACATGTAGTCCCCTAAAACTAGGACCGTGCTCCCAGGACAACGAACATATCAGACCAAAACTGATTCCCTCTGAGAAGATCTGTTTGTTGGAGCCACTTATTCCGAATTCGTGCAACCTTGATCATTTCTGTAGGAGCCAAATTGATGAGGATTATTCTCCATTTGGAAGCAGCCCTGGGTGCTGATCCCTCCTGGTAATGGAACAGAAAGGCACTGTAACAGTGTGGGTCTGACCACGGCTGGGAGACAGCTCCTGACAGCTGAGAAATGCTGGGGGGGGGGCTCATCCATCATTCATGCCCTCTGCAAGCTGGAGTTTTGGCAGAGTGAGCTGGCTCACCTCAAGCCTTTGGCACCAGAGGGTTTTTAGACCAAATTTAGGGAATGATGCAGTCATTCAGGGCCTAAGTGTCTAAAAGAATACAGCCACAGACTCGGCCCCAAATATAATATACAATGTAGGCAGAAGGGCAGACAAAACATACATAAGTTCCATACATATGACAAGACATTCTAGAGAGAGGTTGCCTTTTTTTTTTTTTTTTTTGGGGTGGAGGTGGGGTAGAGATTATTGAATTAATTTCCAAATTGGTTTTCTATAGATGACAAAATAATTTCAAGTGTGGTCATATATAAAAATCTCCTCTGCAGTGCTATATCTCATCACACTGCTTTGATTTCTTCCGTGGTCTGCACTGCCTGGAACTGGTTAAGTAGGAAAACACATTAGGATGAACAATCTATTTTCTCTATCTAATCAGGACTTCTTAAGACAAGGCAAACAAAGCTAGCAGCATATTTAACTCTCTTCTAAACAAAAGCGCTTTGAGAGATCACTTGTTTTGCTTTCTCAGTTTTTGCAGTGATTAAGGGTCGATTCACGTGACTTCTCTTTGTTTGCACATCGTTGTCAATCATGGGAATAAACTGTGGGCTCACAAGCCTGACCTCTTGAAACAGCTGCTTTGGACTTTAATAACTACACAGCAGCTCTTTCCAATGAAGTCTTGATGTGGGTTTGCAAACCCACCTTTATGCCCTGAGAACGTCAGACACGTCTAAACCTTCATTATCTCACAATACAAAATTACTGCTAAGTACTCTGGAAGTTCACCTCCCAGGATTAACACTCAGCTGGAATTTGTCAAGTGGTTTGTACGACCAAATTTTTATTGACTCTGTAGAAGCAAGAACTTGATTAGGTAGAGAGAGTCCCTCAGGCTGAGACAGGAGGTGTTAAATATTGCCCTACCCATTCCAATTGAAATTTAGGCACAATACACTTCACTGAATTCATGGAAAGGAAGGTGGTTACAGCCTGTCACATCAACTCCAGGGAGTACTGAACAGACAGAGGTTAAAACAGGATCTATTTGACCTATTGTGTTAAATTGCTACCACTGAAATAATAAAGCAATAAAAGACTTAAAAGTTATTTATAGCTCTCATGTCTATTCTGCCTCTGAGCAGCTGTGCACATTCTTGGGGTTAGCAATGAAAAAGCAGCATTGGAAAAACTGCTAAAAATAGGAAGTCGGGTGATAAATCACTCACTGCTATGCAATTACGAAAAATTAAAAAAGAAGAGGTGCTGTTCTAGCTGGGGGCTCATTGGTTTTGCCAATTAGAACTCTCAAAGTTCCCAACAGATCAGCTTTTTCATAGCAACTTCTAAGCTTCTTTTATCACTACTGTGATGTCAGGCAGTGATAACATTATTGGGAAACAGTAAAGAGGAGGTTTCTATTCTAGAGAACCACAGACAAAATCTTTGATTTTGGAAAATGTCCTAACCCAAGATTCCAGCAAATAACTTAAAAGCATAGTGGTTTTCAACATAACTAATCCACTGAAGGAAATTATGCAACACTGTTCTTCCCTGCCACCACTGTACTATCAAGGCACCAGGAAACAGATTTAATGAATCTTTAAATGACCCTTCTCCCAGAGATCATATTAACAGTGTGGTCACTGTTGCAAAAAATAACCTTCCGAGAGTCCTGTCAAAGCTATTGACAGTTCTATAAAGTTTTACAAGCACCATGCTGTTGTGTGCTCAGAGATACAGTATTTGTCTTGTTAGAGATCATTAATCACGGAATCACAGGATGGTCTGGGTTGGAAAACACCTCTGAGACCACTGAGCCAAGCATTAACCCAGCACTGCCTTGTTCACCCACGTCCCCAGGGGCCACATCTCTGTGTGTCCTTTGAAAACCTCCAGGGCTGGTGACTCAGTGCAGAGATCATAATTTCTGCAGAAAGGCAAACTGAAACCAATTCATTCCCTTCAGGGACAGGGGAGCAGATGGATGGTGGGACACGGACACCACCACCACCGAGCAGTGTCACCTTCTAGCCAAGAAGGACTGCCCAACCAAAGATTTCCTTTCCTCTTGGGAGTGCCAACTGCTCCTACACAATGACAAGACAAAAAGATGGAGTTTGTCTGTTTGGGTTGGGATCAACACACGGGAAGTTTCCTGATGGGTGGAGACCAATTCACACTTGAACTGAGTGGACACAGACTAATCCCCCAGGGGTGAGCAGTCTAGACTCCCTGTGAGTGCATAAAAACCAGAAGGGCAGAAAAGGAAAAAGGGAAAGCAGAAGATACTTGGTTGAGGTTGAGGAATAAGTAAATGATTTTTGGACTATATCTAAGAGGGGTTGGAGATCATTCACACTCAGCACTAACTTGTGGGAGGAAAAACAAAAAAAAAAGGAAAAAGCAAGCTTCAGATTACATGCCCATGCAAATGCTCTTAACTTTAAAAACTACTGCATTACACAATTCCCACACTTGGCTTTTCTAGATCCCACTGAGAATAAGATATATCTACATTCAAGTTAGATGTTGCCAATAATTTTCAGTTATATTCTTACGAGGTGAACATAAGGTTTAGAATATGCAATCTGTCTGACTTGCTGGGATGTGTTAAAGGTACTAACCTATCAGCTCCATAAAACTTTTGGAAGTGCAATGATATGAAACTGCATATTAAGCTGAAAAAATCATACTGATCTGTATTTTAGAAAATATATGCTGCAGTCAGCATGTCCACTAACCTCCTATTATTTACACACAATTGGCTGTAAATCTTTATAATGTGTGACCCAGTAATCTCATCTACAGCACCACCAGTAATCCAGAGACATCAGCAAATCCTATGCATAAATTGTACCACACAGTACAATTAAAGTAACACAGTTTGTGAGAATCTGGGAGCCTAAACTGGCATGCTTCCACATGAAATTATCATCTATTTAGTTTGAAAAAGAGCTCCAAGATCATCAAGTCCAAATGTTAACCCAGTCGTGCCAAGGCCACGACTAAACCATGTCCCCAAGTGCCACATGGGTTCCCCTGAGCAACAGAAACCTTCATACACAACACTATGGTAAGAAGTGTTAAGGCTGTGACATGACAACTCAAAGTCCAAAAATTCTGAGTAAAGTTCATAAAACAGCTGGTCCTCATAAGTCATCAGTGCTCCAAGGAAAGGATGTGAATTCATATGCACTGAAAATGTTGCCCCTTGATCCTAAAACTCAGTGTGCAAAAGAACAGAACTGAGAAGAGAATCAAGCCCATTTTAATGCTAACTTTCCTACTGTGTCCAGAGGCAAAAGTCTTAATATTATTGCAACTACTGTTCTTTCCATAATTTGCTAGAACCCTTTTGCCATGTAAGCAGGCAGACAGAGCCAGCCCATCTGCAGTGGGAGATTCCAACCCAGAGTGATTACATTGTGAAATACTTTTTCTCATACACTCCCAGTGCCCCTCAGAGCACGTTTGCTGCTGCTGGAGCCTCAGTCCAGCACACTGCTTTCCCCAAGAGAAGCACTGCTCTACTATTACAATACTTGTAGCATTGCTCTACTATTACAGCACTTGTGACTGATCTAATTTTGACGTTTACCACTTTCTACTTGTGTCTTTTCACCAAACCAAGCACCGGCTTTACGAGGTTTTCCTGCAAAACCACCTTTCTTTCCTTGTCCCGGGTTCCCGTGTGTTCACCCCCTCCCAGTTCTGTGTGTCAGTGCTGCCATGCCCTGACTGCACAGCCACTGAGGGATTGAACAGGGTTATCTGTTCCCAACCCCTCAGCTGTAATATGGAAGGGGGAAGAGAATCTGTCCAGCAGCTTCACAGATCTTCTGTACACCAGCCAAATTCAGCAGCATCAAAAGCACAGCACACTCTGTATCCAGCAGTAGCTCCCCACACGTCGCGTCGCACTGCCCATCTGGAGCCCAGAGAATGTCTTCTGTGTCAGTATTTGACAACTCAAAACACTTCCAAGTGCTTCACTGATTTCCAAAGACTGACAGAGACCTCTGATTCCAGCGGTGCCTGTCAGGAGAGGATGAGTTTGGCACCTGTACAGTCCTGTGCATGCAGGAGTCCCTGGATGGGGTGTTTGAATCCTAGAATGCCTTGGGTTGGAAAGGACTTTAAAGACCACATAGCCCAACCTCCCTACCATGAGCAGGGACATCTTCAACTAGACCATGTCTTGCTCCCAGAGAGATCTGGAATGGAAAAGTTTAAATCTATTCTTAGCAAATGATGCACCAGTTTTCAAGCAAAGCCTCAGCTGATGTTTCTGCTCCCTTATGAAAAACAGTTGGAACCTTTTTTTGCCTTCTAAGTGGAATAATTGATTCCTTCAAACTTGCAAAGGAAATGGTGGCATGGAGAGATGGGAAGGAAGAGATGTGGGAGCTGAGAGAACAGCATGACAGCATTTATTACACAGAGCCTGAAAGGCAAAGGAAAAAATTTTATCCCTTCCAAAACGAAAATAACGAACAGATGATTGAGATTTGCCCTCCGTCCCTACTCTTAGTACAGTCCCTCCCTTCTGGAACCATGAAAGTGAATTCCAGTATGTCTGTTAAAAGTCACCTGTGCCGTACAAAGCTCTTCACCTGCCCTCAGATGGTTGATGCTTTGACACTGCTCCTCACAATCAACTGCAGGGTCAGAAACCTGCTGATACTTTTAACTACCTTTTCCTTGTACTTTCCACTGTGGAGCTGCCCTCAAACCCAGGGACTGATCTGTGCAGCCAAGTTCTTCCCTAGAGGATCAAATTCCAAGTCAAATCAAAGAGGGAAAAGCTTTGTCTCAGATCAGGAACCGCAAGGTGAAAAAAGGAAGAAAATATGATGTCATCGGTTCTACAGTTTGGCTGGGATTTATATTGGGATTTTGGAAGCTCCTACAGGGAAATACATTACAAATGGGTCTCCCTGGAGTTCCTACATGTGGATTTCTCACCTTGGGTCTTCAGTGGTTGCTGCTGTCCAGGCCTGAGTGAAAATGCTCTGGTCTTCAAGTTTGACCAGGGGAGGTGCCCGTGTGTTTTGGTACTACCCTCACGTTCAGCAGGGAGGAATCCACACCAGCCCTGTTTTCCTGCTTCCTGGCTCTTCCAGAGTAAGAGGACATTCTGCAGCTGGCAATGCAATCCAACAAACAGTTTGGATGCTATGCTGCTTATCAGAAGAGGAAAAGATTTCACAAGGCATACAAATGCATAAGGCAAAACAATCCATGGGTGCTCCAGTCTAACACTGCTGGATTCCCTTCAAGTGATATTCTGTTTAACCCTTCTTCCCTTCTTTCTGGGGTAGAGGGGACAAGGACTCTTGCCTTGATCAACATTTATCATTTAAACTAACACTCCTAATTTTCTGTTGATTTCAAGGTTTAAACTCACAATGCAAATCACTTTTTCTATTACTCCACCTCTTCTGTTATTTAGCTACTGCTTTATCTAGCCTTTGCTTTGCACACAGAACTCCCCCTAAGCAACCCCTGCATCAAAGGCTAAGTCCATTTTCCCATTTGTTTTCCCCTAGTGTTTAGGTGACTCAGATTCTGTGATCAGAATTTACAAAAATTTACAGGTCAGGGACTTGGACCAGTGACAGTTTCTTTTTTCCCTACTTTTAATACATTTTTCTTCTATAATCATATGCAATTTTCCCTTATACCCACAACAGTTTAGACAACCAATGGTGATGGCATCCACTACAAACTATATGCAAATGCCTTTGAATTATAAGGAGCAGTCTGACAAACTTCTATTGCTGCAGGAAAATGCCTTTGACCATTTTTCTTTATTTTTCTTTCTCCCTTTGATTACTTTTTCAAATCTTTCTTACACATTTTGTCGCCTTCTCAAACCACTGCCTCATCTGCAGCTTATGATTCAAAGCAAGGTACAATCAATACTTGCATTTTTCTATTCATTTATATTTCATTAACTGCTACACTTTATATTTCTGCTCAAAGCTTTTGCAGTTGTTTCACTTTTTAGGCCCGTTGGGGTCTGAAGAAGGACAGGGAAGTTGTGCATCAGTGATGTATATTTTTTCTTTCTACCTAGTTGCGGTCTGTGTTATTTTCATAATAAATTCTGATTTTATGTCCCCTTTCCCTCGGTTCATCCATAGCACTATTAACTCTAGATGTTCAAATCTCATGTGACAGAACTCAAAAAGATCATGTTTTTTTTTTATGGAAAAATCCTCATGTGCTTCAAAATAGATTGGGATTTTTGATTTTGATAAACTCTCCCTTAACACAGACTTTAAAGATCAGCAGATAACTGAGCACTCATTATCAAAAACTGTTTTGGACACAGTTACAGCTAAAATCTTTCCTATAACATACTAATCACCCTGTAAGGGCACTGCTAATAACCAATAATTTAGCTATTGAACCAATTGTAGAAGTGATGTCTAAAGGTATTTGAAGGCTTTCGGTATAATCATCCATATTCTCCCAGTCACTATTTTATAGAGATTTTCTCCTGAGCCAAGCATTTCCCATGCTTGCTTTCTGCCTCTGTGCAAGCACTTAAAAATCATTTAAAAATCTCCAAATCCTCCTAGTTAACACCAGAAATCTCATCTTACTGGAAACATTTTTGTGGACTCAGGAAACTTAGAGCCCAGCAGCTCAGAGGTGGAAGGATGGCTTTGCACTAAAGATCTTTAAATGCTTCAGATGAGATTAATGTGCAAAACAGCAGCTTCTCAAGTGGATTATAATAAGCACTTGTGATCTCCTGGCACTCTCAGCCAATCCCTCCTGTGCCACTGCACTCCAGAGTTTCCAGGTATTGCTTGGAGAGCCTTTTTTTAATATCTATAAATACGTAAACCTCAAAACACAGTTAGTTTTGCATGATTGCACTTATCGCTTTTGTGTGTGATTTAATAAAATACAGGCCTTGATAACAGAATTGAAGACTGGAGGAATACTAGAATTCCTCGGTTTCTCTCCAGAACTTTTTTTCTGTCAGTAAACTACTGGTCAGGGACAAGAGTTCACTCTCTGCAAGACAAAAAGCTTCACACAAGTGTCTATCTGAGGTCATGAGACAATCAGATACAGAGATTAAATAGGATGAAGATGCAGAAACCCAAAGGTAAATAAATATTATTATTAGATTTTAAATAGGACAGATCATAAATATGAGTATATTAATATTGAAAATTAATAAAAAATAATACTAATTGCTTACTGGACACAGGCACACACTACCCAGGCTCCTTCTCAATGCTGTAACACCAACTAACATTCGAATAAAGAGTCAGGTTACCAAAATCACAAGCCCCAGAAAACACTGTCATTTTTATACATTTCTAACTTAAACTACTTTGAGTTATTTTCAAGCTTTATCATAAAAGACTAGGTATATGCTGCTTTCATTTCTTTGAATCCTCAGGGACTTCTGTATTCATTTTATTCCCTTCAAAACAGAGCTCTTTAAAAAGCAAAATACCTTAAGAAAGCTAAAATTCTGTGAGCTAATACTGACGAGTCACAATGATGTCTACACCCACATATAATTTGTTAAATGCCATGAGATGACAAAGGGAAATGTAGTACAGATTTTATAAAATATATTTTCCAGAAATAAAATGCATTACAAAAGAGGGGAAAAAAAACCCAAAAAACAAGACAAACAAACAAGCAACCAACCAAAACCAAACACCCCATAGGGAAAGAAAGAGGGAGAAAGAGACAATGCTGGCATGAGCAAAAAATGGAATTGGAATCATGGAATCACTGAGGTTGGAAAAGCCCTCCCAGCCCATGGAGTCCCCCCTGTGCCCGATGCCCACCTTGTCCCCCAGCCCAGAGCACTGAGTGCCACGGCCAGGCCTTCCTGGGACACCTCCAGGGATAGGCACTCCATCTATCCAATTAGTAATTAGCAGGATAATTTTATATTACTAAGCTAAGCTCTTATCTTCCAATGTCTACACTGAGAACAAAACATACTTGGTGACAGTAATTCCAGTCTCTCCCCAAACACGGAGTTTCTACCTAAAGAAGGCAATCAGTTTCCTCTTTAAAAAATGCACTCACATGCACAGTCCTGGATTTGCCACCACTTGCTAACCGAGATAACTTGGGAAAACTCATACAAAAGGAATGCATTACATTCCTTTGCCTTTTCTTCTCTCCCAGATCTCAGCCTGCCACGCTCCTTCAGGAAAACTGTGTAGCAGGAGGAAGGAGTTCCCTACCCTTACTGCCCTGATTCTGCCCCAGAAGCTCTAGGTATGTCTGTCTCACACATCTCCATTTCCCTGCTTGTAGATCCTGTGTGTCAGTTGACACACAGACATATTTTTGCTTCTTTCTGGACATCACCTGTGTTTTTTCAGGTGTTCTCACCAGCTCTCATTTCACACTCTATTCAAAGACTGCATGTTTAAGGAAAATTGGCAAGGAAGTCGTTATCCACACACCAGTAAAAGTTACTTGCACTTGAACTTCCCTACCTACATGTTCCAATAGGAAACACTTTGGGGTTAAAAGATTTTAAGTTGCACTGGCTGCATTTTAAAGGAAAAAAGAAAGGTTACTTAGGTATCAGGTATTTCTCCCCTTTATTTCCAATTTGAGGTATTTAAATAGCGGAGTTGAATGCTTTGACCATGGACAGACCCATGAATCAAGGCAGTGCCCTGAACCTAATTTTCAGCATTGTATTTTTTGGGATAGGTTTTGTCTGTTTTCATTATTTCATACTTATTTTGGCCTCTGTGTTAATATACCAACACCACATGCTTGTTCTTTTTTCCCCTGCCATCACATTTTTAATATAATATACATGATATAATATAATATATGTGACATAATATACATATACCATTACTTTTCTCTGAATTAATTTTTTCTTGATCTTGGAACGTGTCTTCTTACCCCTGACTGTAAATCCAATCTCTGTCAGGTTTAACAGGATGAGATTCAAGATTTACTGGGTTCTGAACCACAGCCTGGTCTTAAACCTGATTTTGGACTGCTGCTTGAATAGGTTTTTTTTAAAAATCTTCTTTCCAATCTCTATCATCCTCTGACGAGCTGCTTGCTTATGAAAAAGGATAGTTTGATTAAAGATGGGTATTTTTCCTACACAGCACAAGTAGATAATGTACTTTAAAGTAGTTTAAGATTTCATTATTCATACTAGTGAATGTGCCCACATAAGGACTGCTGCAGTTACCACGAGCAATGAAAATAAATATTTAAATATATAACATTTAAGTTCAAAAAGAAGCAGCAAGTTCAAAAGACAGGAAATCATGACTGCAGCAAGGTCTTTTTTCTGTTACACTCTCTTCATCCTTTTGTTAAAAAGAATGGGAGTGATATATTCAGGCTGGGTTTTTCCTTAGCTTTATACAAGTGTCTGTTATACAAGGGAGGGAAATAAATGCAAACAGAAAACATGATAAGTGCAAAATCATATAAAGTGCTACCACAGCCATACAATCACAGAATCATTAAGGTCAGAAAAGACCCCCATGGCCATCAAGTCCAGCCTTCTACCAAATCCCACCACTAAACCACGTCCCCAAGTGCCACGTCTACTCATTTTTTGGACAATTCCAGGGATAGTGACTCCACCACTTCCCTGGGCAGCCTGTTCCAATGCTTCACATGTGAAGCACTGGAACAATGGTTAAATGTGAAAGTTTAACCTTAAATGTGATGGAAATTTGTCAAATAAAAAAACAAAACAACAACCAAACCAAAATTAGGGACTTAATAAAAAAAAAAAATGACTGTTACAATTGCTCAAGCCACATATTACCAGTGGATTGGCAATCAGCCCTCTTAAAACACTCATTTTGCATAGCTTACATTAATTTATAAATAAGTGGTTTCAGCATTACATCTAACATCCCTCTTGCTCAGCACACGGCAGTTAGAGGTCTTGTGAAATCACGCTGCTAAAAACCTAGCTTTGCTGGGCACAATTCATTGATTGCCTCAGAAACTGAAGAAAATCCTTGTTCCCAAAACATTTCCAGTGGCCTGATCACTGGGATCATTTGGGAGTTGTACAGATCCAGTACCTGCTAAAGGCTTTACCTGCTATTTGTGACTTTGATCTCTTAGGGTATGGAAATCTGCCCACGTTGTTGAACATCCCAGATGTGAGAATCAGTAAACCCCAAGCTGAGGCGACGCTGGGGATTTCACATCCTGTTCACAGGTCGTGAAAAAGTTGTTTTCCTTGTTTATCCTTTATAAAAGCTGGGACTAAATGAACTTTTAAGCCCTTCTCTAAGATACTAGGATGGGGAATCTGAGAGTGCACACAGTCAGTAGGAGTTCAGACACTCTGTGCAAGGCATATTTAAAATACCAGATTCGCCCAACAGCTCAACTACCCCAGTGGTTAAGTTTCACAGATATTTTTCATTACATTTGTCTGCAAATTTGCCTTGGGTATCACACTTGTCAGCAGAATTTGGGGCTTTTTATACATCAAATTGCGACTGTCAAACACAAGTTTCATCCATGTATTTTCTCACAGGAAAAACAATTTATTTTCTTGTACATCCCATATCTACTGGTTGGTCATGCCGGGATAGTCCAGCTTGGATTAGTCTTCCATGTGCTGTAATGCCTTAGGCCCCTAAGGGTTTTTATTTTTCTAATACTTGTAAGTTTTATAAGTAGTGGAAGTAGACTCTAAAAGCAGCATCCCTTTCCCTGTAGCACCCTTGTTTACATATTCCTTAACCCTCTTACCCCATTCTATGCTCCCTATATCACTCCTACCCCCGAATTCAGTAGAAATGTTTAGGCAGAGCCCCTTAGTAACAAAGCAGGAAAAGATAAATATACATTTAAAAACGTATTTGTCAGACTGAGATATAAAATACAACAAAGGTATTGGAAGAGATTTTTATATTAAATGCCAATCTCCATCCATAGTAAGAGAAATAAAAGAAGAAATACAAGAAATACTCAACTGTGACCTCACTGCCTAGGTTCTTTTGTTAAAAAAACCCAACATACAAAATTTGCATCCAATTTTAGGACAACTAATCACAGACTGATTTATACTTTCAAACCACGTCCTTGGAATTTTTCAGGTATCAGAAACATTTATTAGGGACATTGTGTAGTTGTTTATACAGGTTTGATGACACAAGGGTCGTGAAAGGAGATGGAAAATTGTTATCTATGACTCCATGCCACCAGTCTGTCAGTATATGGGCAGTGCTGTCTGTGCAGCAATGCCCCTCAAAACCAAGCAAACTGCATAACCTGTTCCTACAACTGAGGATATGTAAAAAAACCCCAACAATTTCACAGAGAGAAGGAGTTGGGAGGAACTTCAAAAAGGAGACCTTTATCCATAAGCTTGTTTTAAGCATAAATTATTACACTGTGGCATATAGAATGCTTGCCAGTATGTACATCTGACTCACCAGCTACTCTCTGGCAAGACAGAACACTAGATTAGGATCACAGAATCCTAGGGTGCTTTGGGTTGGAAGGGACCTTAGAGATCATTTAGTCCTGACCCCCTGCCATGGACAGGGATGCCACTCACTAGATCAGATTGTTCAGGGCTCCATCTAACCTGGCCTTGAAAGAAAACTCAAGTAAAATTCAGAAGATTTTAAGATTTAAAGGACACAAAGGACCAAAATGTGGGTGTCTCCTTGCTTTAAAGGAACATGAAAAAAACATTTTAGGATTTTACTACTGATCCTACTTCTGGAGCTGTCTATTTTGCTTTTAAAAACACGTTACCTATTTTCAGTTCTGAAAACCAAACTCATCCTTACCACAGAAGCACTGCTACAGAACCACAGTCATTTATATTGGAAAAGACCTCCAGGACCATTGAGTCCACCCTGTGCCTGATCCCCAGCTTGTCACCCCGTGCCATGGCCAGGCCTTCCTTGGACACCTCCAGGGATGGGCACTCCAAACCTCCCTGGGCAGCCCCTGCCAAGGCCTCACCACCCTTTCCAGGAGGAAATTCCTCCTCCTGGCCAACCTGAGCCTCCCCTGGCACAGCTGGAGGCCGTTCCCTCTCCTCCTGTCCCTTGTTCCCTGGGAGCAGAGCCCGACCCCCCCCCGGCTCCCCTCTCCTGTCAGGGACTTGCAGAGCCAGAAGGTCCCCCCTGAGCCTCCTTTTCTCCAGGCTGAGCCCCACCAGCTCCCTCAGCCCCTCCTGCTGCTCCAGCCCCTTCCCAGCTCCGTTCCCTTCCCTGCACACGCTCCAGCCCCTCCGGGTCTCTCCTGTTGAGGGCCCAGAACTGGGCACAGCCCTCGTGGTCCCTCAGTGGTTCCAGCACAAGGACGGGCACTGCCCTGGGCCTGTGCCCACACCGTGGCTGGCACAGCCCAAGTGTCACTGGCTCCCTAGATCCACAAGCTACTGTTCCACTTAAATTTTCACCAAGAACAGGCTAATAACTTCGTGGAAGCTTTGGCTTATTCATAACAATGCAGCCCTCCTGTTCCAAAACATCCTGGGGGGGAATAGAACACACTCCCTTCCTCCATACCTCTGACAGTCTGCTTTGGAAAGATGAACAGCTCCAAAACCTTTCCATGAACACAAACATAAGAGGTTTAAGGTGGTACTGTTGAAGAAACACTCTTCTGGGCAAATAAAGGAATGACTGAACACTCCACCTTGTTTGCAACAGACAGCAAGGGGACCCTGCAGGCCCACACAGCCACGGCAGATGAATTTACACTCTCCTAGATGACTTTAAAGGATGACAGAATCACTGAACAGACAACTGACCTACACTACAGATTTCTGCCAGCAAATCTGTGTACGTACAGGATGGGAAAACATCCTCTATTTGCAATCCTCAAGGCACAAATGCACTCCCAGTGATTGAAGAACAACCTCTGCTGCTTCAGCCTGTGCTTCAAAGAGCTCGTATGATGACGCAAATACTACAGATCATCTGTTTCGGTTTGTCACAGAAGGCTTGGCAATAATATGAAGAAAATTGGTTCTGTTTCACAGCAAAGCGAATACATGAGTATGAGTAATTAATGCAATTTTATCAAAGATGAAAATGGGTTGGTATGAAATAGTCATTAAAGGTACATCTGGGAGAGGGTGTCATTTTGGCGAGAAAAATTGCACAGATGTCATTGTTAGTGTATATCCTGCACTTCACAACTGTGAGTGAGTAGAAAAGAACGACTGCACATTGACAGCATTCAACCAGGAGGCCTATTTTATCTGGCAAAACCAACTCAATTGGAGGACTTACCTCCAGGTACATGCTGTTCTAAGCAACATGGCAGTTTGAGGCCCATACCTGATTACTTTCACAAGGACAAAACGTGATGATAAACAAACCTCTCTGATACCAGCCAGTCCATGAAGACACAGAAATGCTGTTCCATGAACAGAAGGCAGACAAAAGAACAGTTATCAGCTTCCTTACAATTTCTAAGGTTGTTTCCCTAACGAGGTAGTTGAGGACACCCAGGGACCTTTGCCTATCTCACCATCTTTCTCTGCTGGATTCAACCCCACCTCATGTTTCTGATGATCCTCTTAAAACTGCAACCGACCAATGCCCTAGATTCCCCTGGCAGTCAGCCCTCAGAGGAAAGCTGTGTTGTTAGAGCTGCTAGTACCTTCTAACTTAGTTATCCTCTACCAGTTAGGGAACATGTGGGATGAGGAGAGCAGCCCTGAAACCCTAACACTTCAGATTCAATCCAACAGATTCGAATGGCTAACACTGAATTAACGAAAAAACCTCCCAGTGCAAACCAAACCAAACAAGACAAAACACCTGCCTACACCCCCTGCTTCCCTGGCTTACCCCAGGGAAGGGATTGGGACCACGGGTTCAGCACACAGACAAAAGCACCCATGACTGAGAGAGTCAATCTGACCCAGGCACTGCTGGGTCCTGGTTTGAGACCAGCATCTCGTTTTCATCTCAGCCACACAGACAAACTGGGAAACCAAGAGCTCTGATCACAATGTCAGCATGTGTCAAACATGAATTTCCACATTGCACAAACTGTCTCTCAAATAACACATAATGTTTCAAAAGAAATTCCAGAAGAATTTCATGTTCAGAATATTCCAATCAATTTATAAAGCAAAAGCTGAAATCAATTTCCAACGTCATTATTTTAGTTTTGGTATCAAAATGAATCAAAGATGTGGAACAGGTTTGTGCATTTATTTATCTACATGTTAAACACATCAGGTTAATGTGCCTCCTTTGAACTGGGCAATTATAATGCAGCAGTTTGAAAAGAGGTTTTAGGGCCCAGACTACAGTTTTCTTAAGTCTCAACAGATGGTTCACTGGATTGGTCTGGAATGCAAATACAAGCAAAAAAAAGGACAGAAAAAAAAGGCACTGTGTTCCTTCAATATAGTTGCCTTTTAATGTATTATTACAGCCCAGCATCTACTAATTACAGAATTAGAGAATCAGAGAATGGCTTGGGTTGGAAGAGACCTAAAGCACATCTTGTTTCACCCCCCCTTCCAGCTCTGGTTGACTTTGGGGTGTCAGCACAGCACTTTGCAGCACCTCAAGTGCAGTGTGTGCACAGGCAACCAGAGCATCCATGGTCACCTTCTGCAGTGCCAGGAAAACACAAAGCATCACATGACACCCACCGGATATGAACGTTAGTAACTCTGGTGTTTCTCTTGCAACACGTGAAGGCCAGCACTGCAAAATGACTTTAGCACCTGCCAAAATCCATTCTTTCCCCAGGTGGTATTCGGGCTTGAAGCATGGGTGGGGTGGACAGCAACCATCTCTCCAGATAGGCCATTTCGTGCCTTAATGCAAGTCGTGTGCTGAAGGTGACCCCCTCCCCACCTGACAAGCAGAAGATTCCCTCCAGAACAGCAGAAGATTCCCTCCAAACCTGGATTCCCATAAAAACCTCTCTCATGCTAAAAGTACTCAGGCCTGGCTTGAAAATATCATTTCATATCAAACAGACAACCATAAAGAAATCAGACATCTTAATGACATCATCTTCCTCCAGACGTGCCACCGTCACTACACGCGCACAAGAGTTAAAAGATTCTTGAGATCATTCCAGCCCCAAATTAGATCAAGCTTTGCCACATACAAGATTAGAGGAGAGAAAAAAGGCCATTCTAAATTATACTTAACAATGACACATTGCAGTTTGAGAAACTCAATAACATAAATCAATACTAAGCTTCTGAGCTCTCTTGACAAGAAAAACCATCACATAATTACAGAATCAAATGAGAGACATGTTCATATTCTAAGTATTTGCATTCAAGTTGATATCAGTTGTACTTTAGAAACAAATATCTCATTTACAAGCTAATTTGAGCAATATAACCTGCCAAATTGAGCCTGAAGCCTGAAACCCAAAGTCTGCAGGAAGGAACTAGTCCTCTAATTTCCTGCATGACTGGAGACACAAAAGTAAGACAAAGTGTCATTTTATTAAGGCTCAGAAAACATGTTTTTAAAACTAAGGGGGGGAGGGTTAATTCCTTGGCTTCCAGAGCTTTTAGAAACAAACACTTGTTTAGAACGTCTCAGTGATGAGGCCTAATAGGCTGAAGGCAATCTGTGTTAATGGAGTCTGCTCTGGAACTGAAAGGATTTGTTTCTCCCGGTGCCTTAAGCCCGGAAATAGCCAATATCTTTTTTTTTCAACTTATAAAGAAAAATAAATATAGGGAGGAGAAATTATCAATCCATCTTACATGTCATCTTATTTAAACTTAAGACTATTTGTGTGTTCTAGGGACTTTTGTTGTTGTCTTGAATTAAATAATTGCTAGAAACCTAAAGATAGGAGACTATTCCTGCTCTAAAGATGCATTTCATGCATTGCTAAACTCCTTAAAAAAATTGAGGCAGTATTTTGTGGCTGACACAGTATCATCTGTGTAGAATATCAGGGCATGTTTGAGTGACTAAATTGAGAACCTACCAAGCTAAAACCTCTTGATATAAATAGCTAGTAATTATCTTAACTGATTTTTAGAAATATTTAAAAATGAAAACTCTTTAGCTTTGTGAGCTATGCAGGCTGGTGAAAACATGTGCCTCTGTAAAATCAGCATCCACAGGATGCTCTTGGTATGTGACAGGAAAGAGACATTTTCATACAATGATTGTCTTTGCTCAGGGTGGATTAAAAAAAAAATAAGAATACTGTATCACGTTTCAGTGCTACATTCATATAGACTTTTTTCATGTATTTGTTACAGAGATCACTCAGCTCATGCCTGTTTCTATGACTGATGACTGTAAATCCAAATTCTGCCTGCCAGTTCTTTTGATTTCTCTGCATTTCTTCTTCTTAGTGCTACTTGACCACCTGAATACTGCTTCAATTATGCCACGTGTCTGTACCAAAGGTACAGGTCTATCAAAATCAAAGGCAGCTGAAACCATCAGCACAGACATGTGCTGATGGAGGTAATTCTTCATCCCACATGGTTCCACCCAGGAACCAAAGTGGCTCCTTCATGGGAATTTCCAGGCTTCTCCCTATTGGAACGGGACAACTGAGGATCACAACATTAGTTTACTTATTTATTTCTCTGATGAAGATTTCCCTGAATGCAACTACTAAGGAAACAAGACCACTCTGTTCATTATTTCCAGACATCTGCCCTGGGAAGCAACCTAACAAAAGAATATTTTCCCATGACACTCCCAGCATCTTACGATCTGTGCTTGTCTGGCTGTTTGTGGCTCCATGGTGCCCTTCTCCCCAGACTTCTGCTGTCTCTAGACGCAGACACTAACATACAACTAGCCTTTTTTGTCTCTAGTAACACCACAGTGCATAAGTAAAAGCCCAGGTGCTGATCACCCGGACAAGGACCAGTGTTGGCACAATGGGTCTCTTGGTTTCAAAGTATTTTACAATTAAATAAATTGCTTAAACATTTTTTTTAACATTCATTTTAAAGTTCAATGTGTTTCATCTGACCTCCCTTCCTGTACATTAGGACATCTCATTGTTTCTCACACTTTTAGCAACTCATTTTAACAGTTCTTCTTTTTTTCCCGTCTAAATATGGAATAATATGGAATAGTAATTCACAACAGGCTGTGTTTACCTTGTTAGTCCCCAGCTTTAAAAAGAAATACAAGAAAATGCAAGAACCAGAAAGAAACACCTTTAGGTTCATAGCTGTGACAACAGCAGATCAGTGTTTGTTCTGCTATCTTGACTTGAGTATCTCTTCTATGATCATTTCTTCAATTTATTTCCATTACAGAACACCCGTCAAATCTGTTACCCAAATTATTGGGTGTCCATGTGGTGTCCTCCAACATGTGAAACCACCACTTGTGCAATCAAAGCGAGTCTTCTTTGAGAAACACCACATAAAAGAAGATTGATTTTCATCTTGGAAATGTCAGACTCCTGCCTATAATGCTCAGCTACATTTTTCTGAAACAGCAAAGTTCAAAAAAGAGGCACAGACCTGACAGATCTCCGACACCTCATGATAGATGTGACAGGTCTTCTACTTTACTGCCAGAAATGTCCTCCAACAGAATGAGGCAATCAATGAAGAATAATAAATCTATCCCAGATCGTAGGACTATTTTTTGTACATGCAGAACAGAAGCAACGACACATTATTTGTACCTCTGCAGATAATAAACCATCACGCTAACTTTCTTTAATATTATACCAGTTAAACAGTTCATTTTTTATCTGCTTTATCTGTTCAGCTCTTCACCATCAAAACTCCTAACACACATTTTTGCATTACTATTGTAGCGGATTAAAAAAAAAAGAAAAATCCTGCTAAAAGGAGAGTTTTTCTTACCATTTTTTCTGGTCCCTCTGTCAGCCCAGAGAGCGACTGCTGCTCCAAAGGTATCCACTGAATTACGTTCCCATCATCCTAGAAGACATTGTTGTTGATTAATAGTGAGTCAAAAATTTTACCTTGAGTGCACAGTGCAAATACATTTCATTTTCCTTTTCCTGAGAATTCTCATGTTTGAGATAAATTACAGCAAGTTTGGAAAAGTTAATTTGACATGCATAAATCAAAGCTTTCTAGAGAAAGAATTGTTTTGATTTATAATGTGCCTTCGAATGTATTCTACCACCTATCCTTCAAGTAACAGCCTTGATTTCAGCAAGAGGGAATTTACTCCAAAATATGTATTTCCTAAGGTCATTTGACCACAACACCAACAAAACAAGCACAGCTATGCCAGCTCAAACTTGCTGATTTAAAATACATGAGTCCATTTAACATTTTCAGTACATAGGCTCAATAAATCTAAAAACTGTTGCATGACTAGATTGATGGTTACTTGTGCTTGTGTACGATTTCCAAAATACATCCATGTATCACTGTCATAATTCTATTTCTTCCATTATTTTATACATTCATAAGCACACAGACAATGTTTAATATTGTGGTAACTGGGACAGTTTGAATTAGGCAAAGCACACACACAGAACAAGCAGGTACGTGACTAAAGCTCACTGAAACTGGGAATTAATGATATTAGGATTTCCAGGGCTAAAGAATCTATTTATTCACACACAACCCCAATCATTTAGCTTTTCTTAGGCTGCAGTTTTAAAGGAAAACCAGGGGTATGACAGAGTAGGAATGTTCTGGCACTCTCACACTCTTGCCCCTGAAGTGCAATGGCTGCATTTATAAAGAGGTTGAGTAGTGCCTGTGTAAGGAAAAAGAAGCAAAGTTTCTTTTGCTTTGGTGTAAACGTTAAATAAGTATATAAACATGTAAGTCAGACACACACCTGCAACAAACCAAAAGCAATAGGTAACATGAGGCTCCCACATTTAATTTGACATGACATCCTTTGAGGGTATTAAACGGGTGAAACAGATGCAGTTTGAGGGGGCCATTCAAACCAATTCCCACTTCACGCAAATCCCTGCCAGCCCAAGCTTGGCCTCACACAGCAGGTTCCCAGCTATCCACCCACGGGTGCCTCATGTCCCCAGGGGTGTGGGGCAGCCAAAACTCCATCTGCAGCAGCTCCTCACACACCCCTGACCCCCCCCTCCACCTTCCAGGTGTCCTCGATCTGCCCTCAGCAGAGACAGCCCCAACCTGCCCTGGCAGCCCCTTGTGTCCCCTCACGCATCCCACTCCTGCCCCTTTGCTGCTGCTCGGGCATCCCCCCAACCGGGCTCCCCTTCAGGGAATGCTGGAAAAGAAACTTGAATTTTGCCTGGAAAGCTGTCGGTTGCGGATCACTTTGCAATGCCCCTCGCAGCTCCTTCCCCGCAGCTCTCTCTTCTCCTCAGGCAGAACAGCTCTGCCCCGGTGCACAGCGAGGCACCCACAGCACAGCCTGCCCTGCCTCAGCAACCAGCACCTGTGTACACGGGTGATGGAACAGCAATGGCTTAGGGAAAAGATTTGTCACAGTCAATCACAGGAAACAAATAAATACCATGAAAACTCCAGAGAGCAGGAAACACCAAGGTTATAATGCCCCCTCAGCAGGTTTGCAGGTGACACCGAGCTGGGGGTGCAGTGACACACCTGAAGGACGGGGCCATCCAGGGGATCTGGACAAGCTCGAGCAGTGGCCCCTGGGAATCTCAGGAGGTTTAACAAGGCCAAGTGCTGGTGCTGCCCCTGGGTCAGGAGAACCCCTGGGATCAATCCAGGCTGGGGATGAGCAGATGGAGCAGCCCAGGCAGAAGGCCCTGGGGGTGCTGGTGGGGC
>NW_016690304.1:573817-581106 GCF_001604755.1 Lepidothrix coronata
ACAGGGAGAGACACTATTCAGAAGGACCTAGAGTGATAGGACAATGGGGAATAGCTTCCCATTGCCAGAGAACATGGTTAGATGGGATATTGGGAAGGAATTCTCGGCTGTGAGGGTGGGGAGGCCCTGGCCCAGGTTGCCCAGAGAAGCTGTGGCTGCCCCTGGATCTCTGGAAGTGTCCAAGGCCAGGCTGGATGGGCCTTGGAGCAACCTGGGCTAGTGGGAGGTGTCCCTGCCCATGGCAGGGGGTGGAACGAGATGATCATTAAGATCCCTTCCAACTAAAACCAGTCTGTGACTCTGTGATAAAGTAAAAAGAGAACAGTAACAGAGACCTTGAATTAGACATGTGACACCATGTTTGGCAATGTACTATAAGTTTTACTTGAGTTAGCTAAAATTGTGTCCTTAGCTTATTATAATATGAAAACCACACCTCTAAAGCTCAGGCTACCTGCCCCCAAGTCAAGCCCCTGACCCACTGGACATGCACAATAAACTGAAAATGCATTGTACATTTAAATCACAAAAAGCCTGTCCTATAACCATTGCACAGGCACAGCTTTAGAAATTAGATTCACAGTCCACACAAGAAAATTGAACTACAGCAAGATTATGATACACTTTCAATGAATTATAAAACGTTCCCATGACAATCACTCTAATCTGTGCAGCTCATCACTATTTCTAGCAAGCAGAGTTTGATTTTTTTCAAGTGAAAACAACAATGCAGTTTCTGAGGAAATTCAAATTAGCAGAAGTTGTGCAGCACTGCTTTGTAGTTGTTTCTGACAATTATTAAAATAATTTAATATTAAGTGCAGAGGGAGGAGACAAAAAGTAATTCAGACAGCTATTTCCTTTCAAGCTTGATGATATTTTCTGTACAGTGTTTTCTCTGAGATCAGTGAAATGCTCTGAAGATGCTGTGTAGGCAACATTTAATCTAAAAACACAGGAATAACTTTAAAAATATTAAGATTTTATTTTCTTTCTAGGAGCTAAAATAACATTTGGATTGTTCTTTAATTTTTAATGATATGAAAATATTTTGCATTAATATAATGAAGTTGCTTATTATGACCGAAGATATTTTTGGATATTTCATAACTGGCATAACAGTTCACCTGCTCATCTCTAATTTTAATGTAATACTTTTAATTTCTGTTACAAACATAATTTAAAAAAAAAAGTTAAATATCAAGTCTAAAATTGGTGCAGTCTTGCAGCACCATGCCATTTTTTCTTATTTTGCCATCACTAATGGCAGTAAAACCAGGCTTTCCAGCAGCACAACACTATGACCTGTTGGATCCAGATAGTCCAGAGGAGGCCCCAAGAGGATCAGAGGGCTGGAGTAGCTCTGCTGGGAGGAAAGGCTGGGAGAGCTGGGATTGTTCATCCTGGAGAGGAGAAGGTCCAAGGTGACCGAATTGTGGCCTTCCAGGGCCTGAAAGGAGCCAACAGGAAAGATGGAGAGAGACTATTTCCAAGGGCTTGGAATGGCAGGACAAGGGGGAATGGTTTCCCACTGCCAGAGGGCAGGGTTAGATGGGATACTGGGAAGGAATTGTTCCCTGTGAGGGTGGGGAGGCCCTGGCCCAGGTTGCCCAGAGAAGCTGTGGCTGCCCCTGGATCCCTGGAAGTGTCCAAGGCCAGGATGGACGGGGCTTGGAGCAACCTGGGCTAGTGGGAGGTGTCCCTGCCCATGGCAGGGGGTGGAATGAGATGATCATTAAGATCCCTTCCAACTAAAACCAGTCTGTGATTTCCTGATGATTCTATGAACACCACAGAGTGTGAGGGTGCAACACAACCCCAAAGTTGACATCAATGCACTAATGGCAACGAGCTGCACTTGGTGCATATTATGAATAGTCAAAATGTAAGAGCAGAGCAAGCTGTGACTGTGACAGCCCAGAATTCATGGCTCCTGGAGAGCTTTATTTTTTCTCTTGTAAGGTGCCTGGGCACATGCTTGGAGATGTAAGAAGGAATGCTTTCCATCTACCATCATCCCAAGACATAAGCAGGTTGATACTCTGCAAACTTGGGTAAAATGCAAAGTCAAATGTGCAGAATTACTTCTGGAAAAACAGACCATGGAAGAAATGACATGAAAACGCTCTGTAATCCATAACTATTCATGTTCAATTGTCACTCCAGTTCCAAAACCTATAAAGGCTCACCAGATCTAGTTTTCAGTAATTACATACTTAACTACATTATATTGATTAGCCAAGATTTCTTTAAAATCTTTAATTTATTATTAGCACAACTTAGATTTTCCAATTTGTTCACAGTTATTCTTAACAGAGGAGGAAGGAAAGATTATTGTCTGCACAAGAAAAGGAGAAGGGTGGTTCCAGTTGAAGCAAAGGCCTGCAGAGATCAAACAGAGAAAGTCAAACACAATCTTCCAGCCCCCTGATGATCTATTGACCTTATTTCTGCACATAAATAAGCTGTAGCAATTTAATTCCAAACCCAAAATTACGGAAACCAGACAGATTTTTCAATACCTGATTTCATGCACTAATAGAGACAACACACCACCATTCCCCCATGTTCCAGCTGAGTGATTTTTCTTGGATATCTTCTTTAAACATCAGAGAGTCAATGACTAACCTGTGTTTATGACAGCAGGAGGGAGGCTGAGGCCCACATGGGCTGCTCATTGTCTTCTAATGCTCAGAGAAAGCCTCAGCTTTGTACAAGGGACAGCAGTCTCTTTAACATCCAAAAATTTATGCAGCTGCCCAGATATCATCCTCATAACAGGGGAAAGTTAAAGCTCCAGGGTATGGAAATCTTTGAAATGCTGCATTCTCAGCCTGAATGACAGGTTTGATTTTCAGTGTACTGTGATTCAAAGTAAAAAACAAAACCCTAAAGTGAATTTGAAGCAAATTAAATTGTTTGATTGTTTTGGCAACAGTTGTAAAATTTCATTCTAGAATCACAGAATCCAGGGTTGCCAGGGGCTCATGAGGATCATCAAGACCCCCCTCTGACTCCACACAGGGCAACCTGGAAATTTAATCAGCATCTTGACTTGGCTCCTCCGACTAAATTTTGCTTATTGTGATTCTAAATGCAGCTGAGATTCAGCTCTTAAAAATGTCTCATAACAACAACAGAACTGACACTCTGACCTTCAACTCTAACTCTAATTTGTTTTCAACAGACATGGCTGTGTTTTCAAAAACTACAACTAAAACAAAAAAACAAAAAAAAAAAAATAAAAAAAAAATCTGCCCTGCTGATAAAACAAACAAAAAGGTAAAAGTCATCCTACTGAATACATATAATAAGATTCACAACAAAAATCATCTTATTAAAATCATCTTTCTCCTTATTATGTTTTATGAAAGGGGTTTCTTTCATGGTGACAAAAACCAAGCAACCACAAAAAAACCCAACCAAACAAAGCAAAACCAAAATTCACCAAAATATAACTACACTAATGATAAATTTAAAAACCAGTTTCAAACTAAAACCAAAACTTCATTAACTAACTAGGGCAAAAAAGGATCCAAAGAAATTCGGTGTATTTTTTATAGTTGTTAATTTTAGTTGCATAATAAAATTAACATTCTGAGAACTTACACTGCAGGTAGTGTGGGGACCTCAGGATTGTCTTTCCTTCCTTTAGCTCTTGCCATTGTTCACTAATGTAAAGTCCCCTAAGTCAGTGTTTAAAACCAAACTAATCACCCAATTAATGCAAGATCATAAATACTGAAACTTTTTCTTAATGAGATTAAAATATGTCTATTCTAGGTCAACCATGTCTTTCTAGCTACAAATAATAACATTAAAGCCCTGTAGGAAATAAAATAGATTAGGAATTAAACCCAGTGCTTTACCCAGACCAACATCACAGAGTTCAGTACAGAGCTTCTTTTAACTTTTTTGTAGTGTCTACTTAAACTAATGTGACTGTGAGAGATTTTACAAATCACTGAAGGACTAAAACCCAGCAGACTCCTTTCTCCCATTGTTCCCAGATTTGTGAAGAACATGGGACTCAGAATGGCCTGTGAGGAGTGGAATTGTAAGAGGGGATAAGGCAATGTGGCATTTTATAATAAAATCGTTTTCATGGCACATGAGATTAGAAATTAAAAAGAAAAAAAAAACAAACCCAAAACTTTTTACATCCTTCAAGCACAGCTTATATGGCTTCCCCTACTCAAGAAAGATAATCCATTCCTTGGATAGAAGAAACAAATCCTGGTAGCACAAGGGCAGTAACTGAAAAGCTCTCTCCATGGATATATGCCTATTCACACATGAAATAACCAGCTCTTGAGGCAGTAAATAAAATTCATCCCTTCACTGGGTATGAAATACAGAACACTAAGTAATTCAACTCCCAAACAGTAATTACACGATGTTGAAAGCAGGACCTGTCAGCCTTGAGGGTGCAGAGGTGACCCAGGATGCTGCTGCTTCCACTTCCCACCCTGCAAACTGGAGAACGAGCCCCTTCTCTAAATAAAGCTGCTGGCAAAGCTTGTCCCTGATGGGAGGTGGCTTTATGAATAATTTCCAGTGTCCTGAGCCCAAAATGGTTGGGTGCCAAAACAATTTCCAAGAGCACACTGAAATCACCTGAGGAAATTGTTCCAGTTCCTGCTCACCCCGCTCAGGCGAGGATTAATGCTGTGGCTCCTAGCAGGTGAAAATCACCTGGAAGAGGGATTCCCAAACTGCATGAGGCAGTACAGTATTAGCCAAAAAAGCACTAGGTCTGCATTATACACAGCCCACCAGAAGGGCACCAGTGGGCATAATAAATATTCACAGAGTCCCAGAATTGCTGGGGTTGGAAGGGACCTCTGGAAATGATCCAGTCCATGGTCAGTGTGTCACCCAGCAACACTGCCAGGTCCTTCTCCACACACCTGGTCTCTAGCAGGTCACACCCAACCTGTGCTGGCACTGGGGGTCAATCCTACCTAAGAGCAGGACCCTGCACTTGCCTTCGTTGAATCTTATGAGGTTTCTCTCCACCCAGCTCTGCAGCCTGTCCAGGTCCTGCTGGGTGGCAGTTCAGCCTTCACGTGCATCAGCAGCTCCCACCACCATCACAACAGGCACTGGTGCCTGACCTTTATCCCGTACCAAGCAAGATTCCTTTGCCTGAAATCCAATGTTTCTTCTGATGTTTTCATCGCTCTTGCACCTCACTGTGGTTCTAACAGACCCAGTGGCCAAGGACTGATTTTCTGCCCTCTTTCCTAGTGTGACCTGTCCATGTAATAAGGGAGTTTTATCATCAGGACAAGATCTGGTCACAGAGGGTGATGCCCACCTGGAAAGCTCAAGAATCACCTTAATACGGGGTGAACAGTGGGGTCCTTCCGTGGATCTCTACCCCAAATGTTTTGGGAAGCAGATCCAGAAATTGGTCAGGTGGCTAAAAAGCCCCTTGATTCTTGGCAGGTGTGTTGGTGGTGTATTCCAGGAAAGGAATGTCCCAAAGCTCCCCTATTTCCCTTAACTCCCTTGAAGTGCTGGATCCAGAGATGTCTTAAAGCTGGTCACTGCCATCTTTAGTTGCTCTTCTCAACAGCCTCCACTTATCTCACTGTGCTCAGACACAATCAAAACATAAACAGCCATATACATGATGGTCATAAAAAATAACTATCTCTCTAGTGTACAAAAAAAGTGACAGGGATAAAAAACTGGGTATAGCAGCAAGTCTGAATTATCAGACTACCTTGAAACTGTTCATGATCAAGAAGTTTGAAGGTATTTGTAAAGCTCACTGTTATAGAACTGATTTTAGAAAACATCTCCCACTGCAAGCCCAGGTACCTAATCAAGCCTTTCCAAAAGCATCTGCTTTCCTTCAGGGCTTTTCATGTCTAGCCCATAGAAAGGATATACATTCATTTAAGTGGCAATGATTTCTGAATGATGAATTTCTAACTGATTTATGCTTTAAGCAGTGTGTATAAAACTTGACAGGAAGCTCTAAATTGATGAGTATTCCTACCTTGCTCTGCACTGATTTAAAAGAGAAAAATAACCCTAAAAAGGGCAATATTTGTTTGAATTCTGAAAACAGAGCCCCAATCTTAAAGGATTGCAAGAGCTGAGGAATGTCATTGATGTGGTGATAAACAAAATTACTGGGAAATGTGTACTGAAATAAAAAAAAGTCATCAGACAGGCCAACGAGCATCTCTGAAATCAGTCTGTTCCACTGTTAACAATCAAATAATATTAATAACTATTACAATTATTTTAAGAATAGATGAAGGGAAGTAAGCCTAGCCATCACTGCTAAGAGGCAATTTTGATGTTCAAAGGTGAACCAACATGCTTATATATTAACATCACAGAGGAAAATACAAAAAAAAAAGTAAATTAAGGAAATAATTTAGTCTTTCTCTTAATCTTTCTTATTAAAAAATTGAAAATTTTCTACAACATGGTTGGTTTTTTTTCAGCATTAGTGGCACCTGCAGCCAGAGACAAGTAGTCAAATTAAGCACCTTGCAAAGACTCAGACACAGCAACTTATTTTCTCCAGGCTAATTAAGGGGTTCTCCTCTGTGCCTGAAGCTACCTAATCATGCCAGAAGCACTCCCCTATCATTAGAGGGGACTTTTTGCAGCATGATGCAGACTGAAATTAGTATCTGATTTTTAATTATAACAGTTAGATAGCAGTTTTCCTAAGTTTTCAACATAAACATTAAAAAAATCAAACAAAAAACAAGTGATGAAAGGAAGAAGTCAACATGATTTTAGATTATAGACACGACTACAGACATGGTCCTAAAATCAAACACTTAGAGGCAAACACTCAAGGGTCCCTGAAGGTCCAGAAAATGTTTGAGGCAGATCTTTAAATCACTGAAAATAACTGGTATAAATTCAGATAGACATTCATAGATCTAAACAGCAGTTCTGTTTATTGCCTCACATGGATCGTTTCCTCCAGCAGAGGAAGTGAATGATGAAAGCCAGTGATCACTGAAAAGTGAATTCTTACACCACTGTTATCATCAAGAAACTCAGCTGTTACCCATCAGGGAAAGTTCCCACCTCATGGGAACTTTTTATCTGGGCAGACAGCCACAGGACAAGGGGGAATGGCTTCCCACTGCCAGAGGGCAGGGTTGGATGGAATAGTGGGAAGAAATTGTTCCCTGTGAGGGTGGGGAGGCCCTGGCACAGGTTGCCCAGAGAAGCTGTGGCTGCCCCTGGATCCCTGGAAGTGTCCAAGGCCAGGTTGGACGGGGCTTGGAGCAACCTGGGCTAGTGGA
>NW_016690304.1:583517-691245 GCF_001604755.1 Lepidothrix coronata
CCCCTGGATCCCTGGAAGTGTCCAAGGCCAGGTTGGACGGGGCTTGGAGCAACCTGGGCTAGTGGGAGGTGTCCCTGCCCATGGCAGGGGGGTGGAACTGGATAATCTTTGAAGTCCCCTCCAACCCAAATCAATCTAGGATTCTGTGATTTCAAATTCCAGCATAAAAATTCTTGAACAGGATGGCCAATGTCTCCTTGGAGCCCAGTGGAGAATTTAAACAATAATCACAAATTTTTACTGAGGATTATTTTCATCAAAGGTGTTAAATCAGGTGCACTGTTTTGGAATTACATGACGCAAGGAAGTAAAACAAAACTGTACTTAAAACACTGAAACTGAACTAAAGTTACTAATCCACTTTGCACTTTTACTAAGTACAAAAACACTGCCAAGTTCTCCGGATGCATTTAGTGATGAATATTAAAACAGCAAAGTTAATTCTGAGCACACACATGACTTACAAAAGCACAAATTAGGCTAAAATATCAACCCCTGAGAAGAACTGTCAGAAAAAGGCTCCTTCTAAAACCAGTTTTGGGCCCCTTTGGGTATGTTTTCTATTATATAACACATGACTGCACAATACCTTTTCAACAGGATCTCCTCCTAGAAAATTTTACAGGTTCGACAAAACCAGGTTATGGATCAACCTAATATATCCTGTCCTTTAGAGCGGGATTCTAGATTTTATTCACTGCACACAACACTAAGAAACTGCCCTGCTAAAGGAGTCAATCCCTCCTGAGCTCTTGTGCAGTGCTCAGCAGCAGCAGAGCAGCACAGAGTCTGAGCCATAAACATGAGAAAATGGAATTCTCTTTACAACAGCAGACTACACATTGACCAACCCATTACACCTTCTGAAGGCTCCACTCTCCTAACTAAAAAAAAATGCTGCAAAATATATTTTGGGTTACAACAAGTGATTTATACCACAGACACTGGAGAAAGGCTACATTAATGATCAAATCTCTGATTTGGGGGGCCTGGAAAAAGACAGGAGAGAGATGTTTTTTACAGGCAGATAGTGACAGGACAAGGGGGGGATGGCTTCCCACTGCCAGAGGGCAGGGTTACACTGGATATTGGGAAGAAATTCTTCCCTATGTGGTCACTTTCAGGAAGTGGCACAGTGGATTCCCCATCCCTGGAAGTGTCCAAGGCCAGGTTGGGACAGGGCTTGGAGCAACCTGGGCCGTTGGAAGGTGTCTCTGCCCATGGCAGGAGGTGGAATGAGATGGGCTTTAAGGTCCCTTCCAACCCAAACCATTCTAGGATTCCATGATAATATACACCAGGCAGAAGTGCACCAGTTCAAAGCATGCCTCAAGAGAGCCCAGCAGAAAGTTAAATTCCAACCCAGGACATGCACATGGAGCTCCAAGGTTCACCACAACCCTGGAGCCAGTTCCATGGAGCAGCAGCAGCATCTTTTCTGGCAAAGCCAAGGAAAGAAATGCTGTACTGAGCTTGGAAGCATTTGCTGTCTGAAGCGCTTGCAGTGACAGACAAGAAGACAGACTGAATAATATCATCTGCAGAAGCATCCACAAATGTCAGATGGAAACATTCTTGTAGGATGTTTGAATGCTTATTGTGCCAGAGGAAAGTTGAAAACTCGGTGACATCGGCAGATTAAGAAAGTCAGTCTTGTCTTGGTACATTTCAAATGTCTGCTGAAAACTTAGCAGGTGACTGCCTAGCCTAGAAACATCAGATCACAGAAAATTTACCACTGATTGAAAAAAAAAATCACACAAACCCAAATTTAATATAATCTGTCTATATGATCAAATTATTTTGGAGATAAAGTAAAACCTGACCAGAACAGCTTCAGCTGGCTCTGGATCTTGCTCAACACTTAAATATAGTGCTTTATTTTTTATAATAAAAAATATTGAATCATATCTCAGATGTCAGAAATACTCATGTTACTTCACACGCATGCCAAGACACACCAACTGTGTATGTGATTTTAGAATTTAATGCCTCATTTTCCCAAATTCCTTACGTGTGAGCCACAAAATTCTTTGCTTAGTCCTCAGCTTTTCTGTTTCATTTTGCAAAGTCCATTTGCCTGGTTTCAGGTAGAGCCAGAGGACCGCTGAGATCCTGAGGAGTAACGTGTGAGTTCTTATCTTCAGTACGACCTCTTGTCTGGTCTCTGTACTTGAAATTAATCTTTTTGGAGTGCACAGGGGGTGAAGAGAAGTACACAAAGTCAGGGAGGGGTAAATGCCTAGAGAATGTTTAACAAAACAAGGCAGGATGGGTTTAACTTCTTAAATCTGATAAAATGAAGGCCAAGAGACTGTACTGCTACTCTCTATACACACCAGCTGTGCGAAGGGCAAACATAAACTGAGCTAAGCAAAACGAAGCTTCTGGGCAGCATTATAAATGTGTCTAAAAGAGCCACAAGCAGTTTGAGGCAGGATGTTCAGAGCAGCCTCGCTGTAGGGAACACAGGAACAAAATGACCTGCTCAATTTAAGATCATCCTGATTAATGTGCAGGAGGATTATCCGGCACAGCTTGCTGGAAGGGCAGATGCCTGATGGCCTCTCCAGTCTGAGGGCCTCATGTTGGAACAGAATCTACTGATAACAGAAACTATGGGCAACACTGTGAAAAGCCATGAGAGGTTTGACACAGCCCACCTGGGTTGGCCAGATGTGCAGCAGTGCCAACACTCACAAACCGCAGCGCAGCAAATGACCTTAACGGCCTTAGGATGAAGGAGGGCAGGGTTAGATGGGATAGTGGGAAGAAACTGTTCCCTGGGAGGGTGGGGAGGCCCTGGCACAGGCTGAGCAGAGAAGCTGTGGCTGCCCCTGGATCCCTGGAAGTGTCCAAGGCCAGGTTGGATGGGGCTTGGAGCAACCTGGGCTAGTGGGAGGTGTCCCTGTCCATGGCAGGGGGTGGAATGGGATGAACTTCAAGGTCCCTTCCAAACCAAAGCATTATGAGATTCTATGATATTAAAGACTTCTAATCAGTCAGCAGAGAAGCAGCAGCTGCCATTGAGTATAATAGCCTCTACTGTGGATTCACACTCAATCCTTCCATTTGATAATGACCTGCACTCCCAGCAAGTCAATCTGTTTGTATTTCCCTGCTTTCGGCAGGAATGCCATTATTCCTGGCAGCCAAGTTATACCTTCACGGGAACAGAGAGTTACCAAATGCTAGAAAAAGGAGGCTGCACACCCCTTTGTTTCCTGCACTTCTTCACTAAAGAATCAAGCTGAAAGAATTCCTGGGCTGTACTCACACAGGCAAGTAAATGCAAAGCATTTCATTATCCAGAAAACATGGGGAGTTGGCCTTGAAAGCCTTCCCTGTGACACAGCTCGACTCAGATAACAGGACACAAACACAGAGAAGGGTTATTGCTCTAAATCCACAAAAGGCACACACACCCTGGCAGGGCAGAATATAGGAGAAAAAAAAGAGCCCTTTTACTAGATGGAATATACATTGGCTTCAAGAAAACCTTAAACTATGTCAGAAGGAAGAGCCTGTGAAAAGCAAGAGGCTCACTTGGTACAAAGTAAGTAAAGCCCCACCAGTGATAAAATGACTCCTCTATTATTAGTGCAACAGTATTCGTTTGTGTGATGGCCATGGAGCAATTCAAGCCACACCTCATGGACATCCAGCCAAGTCAAGCTAAACTCAGAATCTGGCCCAATTAATTTAGAATTGTAAAGACTGAATAAGGGTGAATCTTGGAGACACCAATCAGGGTCAGAGTAAAACAGAACATCCAAATCAAACACTGCAGTGCAAAAATCAGGATGTAAACAAACGTGTCTAAGCTATTAATATTTTGAAAAACTAAACAAAACCCACCCACACTATAAGGGACAAGAACCTTTTGAAAGAATCTCCCCATGCATCACTTCAGTTTCAGAAAGCAATTGCAGGACTTTCCTTTAGCAGCACCTTTGTTCCCCCCTCACCCACCCATTTTCAGTCCTTTTCTTTTTCTCTCTATGCTGCTGATTATTTTTCTTTTGTTAGATCTCATAATCTATAAATTCCTTTCTCTTGCTGCTTGGACTCATCTAAAGCTCATGTACCCCATCAGAAACTGCTAAGGGTATTCTAGGACTGTACAAAACCTTGGTTGCTGCAAAATCCAGCCATGCCTAGACCAGTGCCAGAAAACCCTATCTGCCTCCTAATTTCCATCAAGGCAGCAGTGCTGGCATGTTTGGTTGTTTTTTTACTGAGAAGATGCAGAGCAATCCTACCTTTTCCTTCTGTTTGGGGGGCAGGAGAAGGATTATGGAAATTTCCTTGCTTTATTGGGTGATTTATTCAAAATAAAGAGCTCCATAAGGGTACAGCTCAAGGAAAAAGAAAATAAGTATTGACTCAGCTCCTGACTTACAGTTATTGCAACCAGTTTTAAGAGGCAGCACAGGGGGAGGCAGCATTTGTTCCCAACCCTCTCATGAAGTTGTGGAAGCAGAGAACCAGCCAATTAATGTAACACTTATTTCTGTGCCACAGCAGCAACAGCTCCCAGTCACACGTGCACTGACAGACCTTCGGCAGCAGCAAACACCATTAGGGTAAAAAATTCCGTGTACAGACCTTTACACTTCCTCTGAATATTCAGTAGAGCAAAAGGAGGGAACAAAGCTTACTCGAGGTAGCTGCAGCACTAAAATCCATGTGCCATTCCCAAGGAACAGGAGTATTTTGTCTCCAGAGAATGCTGTAGCAGAGCAAAATGTAACAAGAGTCAAATAAAAAGCATAAACCTTCTGGGTGTCTTGATTAGGTTTTCTTGTTTGCTTTTAAGTTTATATTTTGCTTCTAAAGAATAAATTTAACTTCTGCTTAGGGGAAAAATGCTGCAATAACTACAAGTACTCTACGAGCAACATTTTATTTACCTTTTCTTAACCAACAGTCACTGCTTTCAGAACGATTGAGCAATTGCAGTGGCACAGGGTCGTGACAAACATCTCCAACCCCTCCTGAAAACACATGGACATTTGTGGACTGCCTGGAAAGGGAATGTGAAACAGGACTATGGGAAGCATATATGTGAAGATATGTGAACTGAAAATATGGATGTAGACTCCACTAGAAAACGCCTTTGTGTCCACAAAGCCATTACAGAGTCACAGAATCATTAAGGCCGGAAAAGACCTTTAAGATCATCAAGTCCAACCGAGGTCAACCCAGCACGACCACCATGTTCACCACTAAAGCTCGTCCTCCAGTGCCATATCCACACTTTTGTTGTTGTTTGCCTTTTTTAATGAATCTATTAAGATCTAATTTATGCATGTTACTGTAATAAATAAATTAAGTACCACGAAACAGATATGATATATTGTTGCTGGCAGCTATTTTAATAACTGCACTTTTATTGTTAACAAATAAAGTCCTTGAATTTCACAAGTTCTGTTTTTAATTCTGAACTGAAAAACTTCCTAGTGTGACATAGTTTGTGAGGAAAAAATTGGGACAAATTCCTACAGAGGAAGGGTTCCCTTAGAACAGTGTCTGCATTAACAAAAGCAACTGTGCCAAGAATTACTGTGTGAGTGAGGGCTGTAGATTTTGGGATTGTCATAACAGGAGATAAATAATTCTATCATGTGATGGGTGGAACCAGAGCTCTCTGGGGTGCCTAAACCTCAACACACCTGGGGTGAAAACGTGGGTGTTGCAGGAACAGCTGCAGAGGAGCACAGAAAAGTTCCATCCCCCTCAAGAACACGTCATCAGCCACAGGGAGAGGTGGGTGATTAAAGGAAAAAAATTAAAGATATGGAACAAGAGTGTGAGAAATTTAACATTGAGTCTTGAAATTTCTGCTTCAGGAAAAGGATTCTTTGCACACAGGACTTGGTTATTCCTTTCTAACCTCTCCAAAATCATATTTCATACCACCTTGAAGGTACTGAGGGATATTAAATCTAGAAGTACTTCAGCTTCAACTTAAATCCAACTTCAGCACTCAATTCTTCTTTCCTCACTCTCTGCACCATCCCAGAAGGATCCCACTATGCCCAAAACTGGAGAAATAAGCTTTTCCCCCAAATGGCACTAGAATTTAAAATTAAACTGCACTGTGACCTCTATAATTTTAAGGGTTAGCTTGATATTGATTCTTTCTGCAACGGTGTAATTTCTTTTTCTAAAAAAAAAAAAAATCTAAGATGTTCAACTTTTTTTATTAAAAACATTAAAAAACTTCAACACCTAAAGGCAATTTCCAGCCTTCATGTGGCATAGCTTGGCAAGGGCAGTAGGCAGATGCAAAAATCTGGATTTCATTTTCTGCCAGATGTTTCTGGCTCTTTCCTGGTCTCAGCAGGGACCTTGTGGAGCAGCTTTTACTGCTCCTTGTCTTGGCAATGTGAGGGTCAATGTGGGAGCCTAAGGGGGAATCTGTTTCATTCCCTGGAGTTCTTGCTTCGCATCATGAAATGCTTTTCTGTACAACAAGAATAGTCAGTGATATTTTTTCTAAATTTTCTCCAGCATCACGAGACATACTAACTGTATAAATGTAGCTTAGAACTGCAATAATGTTTATTTTATATACACATATACAACTTCCCAGGCAAACACGTTACATTACAAAATAATCAACGTAAAACACCTTTGGATGTCAAATACCCAAAGTTTTGGTGGGGTTTTTTCAGGATTAAAATCCATTCTCTCAGGATCATCATGTCTCATTTCGTTAGCAACTCAACATGATATTTACAGCCTCCTGCAAACCTCTGCAGCAGGAAAAGGTTGAAATTAAACACTTTCTGAGGAGTGAATTGCATTTTCAAGAGTTTCAATACAGTCACTGACTCCATGAGTTTCCTCACCTTGTAATTGTGAATATACTGCAAGCAGATCATTGCTTGCACCTTTACTTTCACAGATGTTCTTTTTTACCCAAGAGGGTTGTAAAACACACAGTCTTTAAAAAGTCAAGTGAAGAACCTCTGTAAGCTCTGATCATTTTCATTTTAGAACAAACAAAGTTTTTTCCAGCTCGGGCACAATACTCTCAACAGTAGAAACAAAATTGAATTTTACTGCCTGAAGGATATAAAGAAAGTAACGATTTTTTTTCTTACACTTTTTCAAAGCTTTGCAAAGCGTGTTGTTCTGAGACAACAGTGGACCTCCAGGCTCCACAGCCTTCAAGGAGCTCAGGGTTAAAACCTCCCACACAGGCTTCCTCCTTATCCTTGTACCCTCTCCTGCCCCCTCAGCCTCACAGCACTGCCCTGCCCAAGGCTGCTCAGAGCAAGAGCTAACCCGTCATTTTGCAGTAAATCTCCTTTCTGGAACACAACAGGCTGGTTCCCCAAGGATGTCCTCAGGAGACAAGCCCTTAGAAGGCGATGGAAAACTACACTGAGGTTAAGAGAGCTCATTTATACAATCATAGAATGGTTTGGGTTGGGAGGGACCTTAAAACTCATCTCATTCCACCCCCTGCCATGGGCAGGGAGACCTTCCACTAGCCCAGGTTGCTCCAAAACCCATCCAACCTGGCCTTGGACACTTCCAGGGATCCAGGGGCAGCCACAGCTTCTCTGGGCAACCTGGGCCAGGGCCTCCCCACCCTCCCAGGGAACAATTTCTTCTGCTGAATTTGCAGCAATGTCTCCAGAAGAAAGTATATTCCTGCAGCTTGGAAGTCAAGGGAATTATGTGAATTGCATGCAAAAGCACACCTGAGCCCACGTAACCCCAAACAAAACGACCAAGAAATGCCAAACTCAGCAGCTCCCAAAATGATAGACTGAAGTGTTTGGCTCAGGCAGTGAAGCAGAAAGTCATTCCATTCCACTGGCACTTCTGGAGCTGCAGTGAGGACAACTGCCATCAGACACAGGCACAGTACAACATACAGGACTCTGGGACTCCAGGAAACATGGAATGTTTGCACCTTTTAGGAAAAGCAGCATCAAAGAACATCTCTCTTAGTGCTGAAGTGCAAATTTCCTCTACAATTTTGTGGTCTTTCTGTCCTGAGATTGCTCAGGATGCAGCAACATCTGGGTCACCTGACATTTACTGAAAGATGTTTTATGTATAATTAACACATTGAAACTCCTTAGTTTCTGGCATTCACATGAGATTAATTATGTGTAATATTTAGCAAGCTCCAATTTAAATTCTGAGCAGCTTTTGATTCTCATACTTGAGAGCACTAATGAATCATACTTTCATCCCATTTGGCTCCTAAGCAGATACAAGTACAAAAATTATGTAAGAATTAAAATGACCCACAATATTAATTCACAAAAGGTGGGAAAGGGATTGGATTCCTCACAGTGTAGTTCACTCTAGAAAACAACAGTAGCTCCAGCAATAAAGTTTGTTTTAAAGTTCAGCTCTATGAAACTTGTTCCTCACTCATTACAGGAGGATGTTTTATTGCAGTGCTGTCACGGAACATAAAAACCAGGTATTTTCTCACTGTGTATTTATGACACTAAGGCCAGTGCTTTACACCTCTTGCACATTCAAAGGTAATACTCTATATTTTAACTTTCCAGTTACAATAACCTTGCAAACACTTCAAAAGAAATGTACTTATACAGTGCTTTTCTGAGGTAGCAAAAAGACCAAATAAGCAGAGTGCACACTGCCATGAACTCCCCTTTCTGGAATACATTAAGTTCTCCTTAGACAGCACCTGCAGCTATCCCAGGAACCAGGTTTAGGAAGTGGAATCACAGTGACATTATTCCAAACAACTGGATGGTCCTGCTGCAAAACACATACCACGTACACCAGGTCAGTACTCACTGCTTTTCTTTTTAGCACTTGGATTTTTAAAAAGAGAAATAGATGGAATCTCTGTGCATCTCTCTCTACTATACCTTCACATTTGAGCCAGCAAAATAAACACTAACCTAAAATACGCCTGAAGGAGATGTCATGTGAGAACTGTAAAAACAAGCAAGTTCACAGAAAAAAAATAAAATCCCTTTTTATTCAAATTAACATCTTAAAGATGTTAGTCTCATTGACACCTGGAGAAAAAGGGGCTCAGGGGAGACCTTACTGCTCTTTGCAGCTGCTTGAAAGGCTGTTGTAGCCAGGTGGGGTCAGTCTCCCCTCCCACGTTAAAAGGGAGAGGACAAGAGGAAATGGCCTCAAGTTGCACCACAGGGGGCTCAGGTTGGATATCAGGCAAAAATTCTTCACTGTACTTTACTTTGCTATCCTCACACCAATTTATGAAGTACTTCCTGCAAGTGCTGTATCCTTTCCACAAACTCCAGTTGAAGTAAACTGAAAATAAAATCAGCGCAGGAATAACACTTCTGAGCCTCTGGGGCAGTAACTCCTGCAGGGCACTCAGACAGTTCTCTTGCCATGCACACTTCTTATTTTCATATTAAAATAAATCAGTGAAAAGAAGGATTGTTAGGGCAGAGAAACAGAAGTCTTAACCTGCTACTTCACCTCAGGGATTACCTTTTCAATTAGTAAGGATATCTGAAGGTGACTGTGAAGAGCTAAAAAGAAATACAGGCAAGAAAAAGATTCAGAAACCAAAAAGGTGAACTTGGTATATGGCTCTTTTTCTTTAAGAATCCCTTAAAAAGTGCCCTGCTCCAGTCCGGGCACGTTCTTTCCTCCCTGTAAGGTTTAAGAAAATCGAGAGAAGAATTGAGTAGGGAAGAAAAGCAATGTGCAGTAGAACTAATGCAAGCTAATGAATAACTGTTCCCATCTTATTTGTATTGGTCCCTACAGTCATCTTTCAATTTAATGAACAAAAAAGTGCAAAATATAAGGAGTATGTGGAACATGGTTAAAAAAAAAAGTTATTCACAGAACTCTAATTTATAAATTTCATGGGCAGTTAATCTAAGTTGGAAACAACTTTCAAAATGAAAGATTTTCTATTTACAGATGGGTGAAATGCCAACATAAACATAAAAGAAAATAGAAAAATAAATTGAAAGATCTCCACTTAAACTTTGTCAACATTTGTACAGGCCTGCCTATCTGCGTCCTATTTTACGTGAATAAATCTATGCCAAGTGACAAAATTTATCATAACTATAGATTACATGCTAAAAATGCATTTGCATCTTTTTACCAAAATTCAACCCCCCAAATCTGATAGCAAGCTGCTGACCCAACACTATTCACACACCAGGATAAAGGAACTCATTTAATCTTGAAGCAGTTCTTCCATTCCAATTATCTTTCCATTAGAAAAACTTAGAAGCATATCACCCTACTAAAAAGGATTCTGAATTTGAATGGAAAATTCACTGCATGGAAAAAACATTTTTGTTTCACTGCAGCTGATACTTCACTCCAGCTCCAACCCTTTCTAAACCCTCGAGGTTACCTGCAGAAACCTCCCTGGCAAGAGGGGGGAGCAGGGGGGGGTCGGGCTCTGCTCCCAGGGAACAAGGGACAGGAGGAGAGGGAACGGCCTCCAGCTGTGCCAGGGGAGGCTCAGGTTGGCCAGGAGGAGGAATTTCCTCCTGGAAAGGGTGGTGAGGCCTTGGCAGGGGCTGCCCAGGGAGGTTTGGAGTGCCCATCCCTGGAGGTGTCCCAGGAAGGCCTGGCCGTGGCACTCAGTGCTCTGGGCTGGGGGACAAGGTGGGCATCGGGCACAGGGGGGACTCCATGGGCTGGGAGGGCTTTTCCAACCTTCATGACTCTGTGATCACCAACAACCTGGAGTTTTCCACATTTCCTGGTCACCAGTTACACATAAGTACTGTAACTGATTGTTTATTTGGGGCAGGCAAGCACCAGCAACAGCAACACTTGAATTGCTGTGCCACACACAATACGTGTGTTCAATGCTTGGCTGTACAGAACTGTAGCAACTAATTTCATTTCTCTTACAGGAACCTGGCAGTGGAGAGGCTATTTCAGATATCTAGAAAAGGGAAACACAATAAACTCATTTTATTCCTCAGCCATTTCAGAACTTCCAGAAGTTTTTGTGCTGTACTGTGGTTGAAAGCATTCTTTCAATTTTATATATATAAACCTTATCTCGCTCTCACTAAAGGGCAAGGAAAAGCTCTGTTTTTATCTGTCATGAATGTTTTCCTTCCAGAAAGGGAGGTTTAACAAGCCTGTGTGGTTCTCTAATGCTCTATAATGCACTCTCAAGAAAAGCTTGGGAATTCAAGAGTCTGTGTTGACCATTTGCTCATTCTCCATCACTGCCTGAGAACAATATAATGTCTTTAATTTTCTGCTCCAGCGCCTGCTGCTCTTATCAGGCCACTTTAGGCAATGCAGGGCCAGATCCTCAGCTGTGACAAACAGATGTTATGTCAGTTTAGCCCAAATGAGAAGCGAGATGAAGGTTCTCATGCCATCACCAAGACTGAATTTTAAAATATTGAGGAAGGGTACAGAATTTTTTTACAGTTACTTGACCTTAGAATCTTGAATTGTTAGAAACACTTTGTAGTACTTGAGACCCTGGTCACCAATCAACCTGTGTTAGGTGGAGCACTATCTGCAGGGATTGATACCAGTGTACCAGACACACACAGTACTCTGCAATCCCACTGCCCACTCCATGCCATGCTCTACACTGAGAGAGGCATTTCAGTCTAGCACAAATATTTAGAAGGAAACTGTCAGTTAGCAGACACAAAACATCCACCTGTTACCTGTGCATAATGCCAATGTTCTGACTAATGCACTGCCCAGAAGAAACCTTGAACTGAATTAATCCTTTTCTTTGTGTCTTAATGACCAACCTGCTGCTCAGTGCAGTTCAACCTGAACAGGTTGCTCAGAGCCTTTCCCAGTTAGGCTTGAAAATCCCCAAGGATGGAGTTTCTTCAGCTTGTCTAGGTCCTTTTTCCACTGTTTAATCACTCTTCTTATGGAAAAAAAGTTCCTACCTGGACTTTCTTATCTAACCTGTGTCTGTTCTCAGGTGGGAAGAGCCTTGGCCATCTCCTCTACCCCTTCACTGGGGGGATGAAGACCTGTTCCATGAGGCTCATTTTCACAGTTTGCTTGAAGAAGTAAATTACACTTCACTGGTTGCCACAAAAGCCAAACCAAAATGCCAATGGAATACAACAATGTAGTTGTCTAAGGGCCCTTCATATTCCAGCACCAACTCCTGTTTTTCCTAGTCTTTCCTTTGAGAAGTGCTCCTGTTTGACACTGAAGGAGAACCATTTGTTTAAAGTGACTTGCACATCGACAAAAGAGGAAAAAAAAATCAAATAAAACGCAAGAAGGATTATAAAAATCAATCAGCAGTTAAATAATTCATTTACTGAAATGTCATGAAGTTTGCATCGTACGACTTTATCCACCTGGGTACCACAGAATCTAAATTAAGGATTACACTGCTTTATAGTCTCTTGAGACACACAGCCCCTTTGTATCACAAAGTGCAGCTTCATTTTCTTTCATATCTTCCTCATTTTGTACAGTTGAAAATATTTGCAGATAAATACCATTAGTCTTCAAACCGAAAGCCATAGGGTCTACTGCTATTGAAGCCTTTCAGTAATCTATTTATGCACTGTGCAGATGACTGTCATAGTCAAAAGGGACATTTTATAGGTTAAGAGTAAAGTGATTAACCATGAAAGGGACTGGGATGCTCATGGACATCACTTTGAGGCTTTGCTGCTCAAGTCCTGATCCCTCCATCTGCTTCTGGCAAACCAGGTCACACAGCCCAGGCAGGACAGACTCAGATTAAATGCCAATATGTATTAGTGGGGTACAAAGTGGATTGCAAGTAAAAGTATAAAATTCACCGCCCTGATATTTTCTGTCTAAAGCAATCCAGGACTCCTGCAAAGAACACTTTTCAGATCAAACACACAAAAGCAATTTTCAGGACCAGCAGACAAAGACAATGTGAAGGTTGAGGCTGCTCATGGAGAATGAACTATCACTGCATTTCTCCCTTAATGAGACAGTTCTGCTTTAAGTCTGTCTTTGTGTCTCTGTCACTGCTGTCTGGCACAGTGCTCAGATAGACTCTGACCTCTTCAGGTGTTGGACACCACTTCCAAAAACCTCCCAGAAGTGACCTAATATGCCTGCCATGAATTCCTCGTGTTAACACGGGAGATGCTCCATTTTCCAACACCTTTAATTTTCAGCTAAACAGAGGATGCCCCATAAAAGATCACCAAAGTAACCTGAAGCCAATCTAATAAAATTATAAATTAATCTTACTGAATGTCAATGAAAACTGACATTCCATCCGTCTCCTTTGGATTCACCAATAGCCTTTGTGTAGCAAGTCTTTATCTTCTCCTCTCTACTGTGTTTAAACTGTTCTACTAGTTGGCTACACTATTGAAATTAAACATTTTCTTTCCCCATAATCATGGAAAACCATTTTTTCCAAATACATTTTTTGTGCATGTAAACAACACTAAATAAAACTTTCCTGGAAGATGAAAAGAACAGCAGCAGCCCCAAAAATACGTAACATATTTTTCAGGAAAAACAAAAAAGGCAGAGGAGCAGCTTGCAAAAAAAGCTGGTATTTTTCTTCAAAAGTGCAAAAAAAGGAGATTATTCTTTGTAACAATATAACCTGACAGCCCAAGGAAATTCCTAACCATTCCTGGGAGTCACATGCCTGCACACTGCCATAGCTGATTCCTTAAAATGAGATACATTCTTTAAACCTCATGAAATGTGGATATAGAAAACGGATATAGTGGGTACAGAAAAGCCTGTCAATATTTTTAATATAAACCCAGATAGAACTTTGCAGTTTCCTTTAAAAGTTAACTTTCAGAGGGACAGCAAAGGGAAGACACCATACCTTTATACTGACCCACAGCTACTGTGCAACTGCATTTAAGGTCTGCTATCCTCTGTCAGAACTCATTTTAACCAAGGGACCGTGACTGTATTCAGAAAATTGAGGTGTCATCAAGTTGAGAAAAGAAATTACTCTGGTTGCAGAAAAAATAAATTCAACTATTGAAGTTTATCCTCTCTTTTGCTTTATGCCCCCAAATCAGTCAATGCAATTCAGTCAGTGAACTCATCAGTCAATGAAAACATGTTAAAATACATTTCCTCGATGCCACACACTTTGAAGTAGATAATGTACATCTTGGGTGACTCCATTTCACTTGTAGGTGCCCAGTCCAAGCAACCACTTTGCACCGGAACACCAGCATTTTCCAAATACCTGAAAATCAACCTTGCTAAAATAGACGTGATTCATACACACTGTGACAAAGGAAATCCAAAAAAAATAAAGTGACAACCCACCTACACCAAATTCCAACCGTTGCCATGCAAGGGCCCCCAAGGAATTATGTTCTCCTGAGTGCAGACCACTCCAGCCATCAATTTGAGGGTTGGCTGATGGTTGCAATTAGTCAAGTGAATTGCTCCTAACAATCCCTCACTGGCAACAACTTTGCAATAACAACATTCAGATGACGAGAAGAGTAGAGAGAATAAAAAGATGATGGTTGGCTGACAGGCTTCAAGATTTTTAATATAAAATCCTCTCTGTTAATTCCATTTCCATGTAATTCCCACCAGGGATCTAAGTGGGTTTAAGCTGTGTTTCCACAGAACATGCTGGCAAGCAAAGTCAAGTTTCTTCCCCTAATTTATTCAGGACATACAGAAAATTCACTGATGTAATTGTATTCCTCTGGCTCCGTTGTGTTTAAATTCATGTTTAGAGGGGGCCACTAAGGAAGTGATCAGTAAATGAAACTGCAGATGTGTTGTAAACAAAGAAGTAAATCCAAGAAAAAGGCAGGAAAAAATAAGGGGTTTTTTGTTTGGTTGGTTAGTTTGGGGTGGGGGTTTGTTTGGTTTGTTCTTGTTGCTTGGGAGGTTTTTTTATTTTATTTTGTTTGTTGGTTTGGTTTGGGGGTTTTGGGATTTTGAGGGTTTTATTCTTTTTTTTTCTCAGCTCTACAAAGCAACAAGAAAGAACCACCCTAGAGATAAAACTCTTTGGGCAGCAGGGATGAAGTTTCTGAGGGGACATGAAGCTGCTCAGCAGTTCTGCTGCCTGAGGTTCCTCTCGCTGGACACGACATGAGAAACCACGAGGCATGACAAGACAAAGTCCTGCCATGGCAGAAAACATGAGCTTGTTCCTAATAGATTTCTGTTTATATTGATTTAGTCAAGCCCCCTTGGTGCTGTAGAACACAGAAATAATCCTGTCCCTGTACTGAGACAGAGGGAATTGTTGCCCAGAGAAGCTGTGGCTGCCCCTGGATCCCTGGAAGTGTCCAAGGCCAAGTTGGACGGGGCTTGGAGCAACCTGGGCTAGTGGAAGGTGTCCCTGCCCATGGCAGGGGGTGGAATGAGGTGGGCTTTAAGGTCCCTTCCAACCCAAACCATTCTGGGATTCTGGGATTCCGTGAATGAGGAAAAGAGCCACTGGCCTATCCACCCAGCTAAGTACCACCAAAATGAGGGCAGATGTTAATAATAAAACCAGTCCCAAAGGTCAACACATGCCAACTGCTGATTTTCTTCTCCTTGTGGTGTGGCAGATGTCGGTAAGTCTTCCACGTACAAATAAATCATAATAAAACCTACTCCCAAATGTTCTAGCTGTGCAAGAGCTCTCCAATTAGCCAGTAACCTGCTTTGACTCTGGTGAAGCACATACAGACAGAAGCACTCCTCTGAAATGAAGGCATTAGAGCACCAGTTCATCAAGAGATGATCTCTTAAAAAACCCTTTCTGATTTTATGACCTGAGCTACCACCTCACAAAAAAATATAATCTATCTGAGAAGAGAACCTGAAAAATAGAAAATGAAGGGATGTAATTTGCAGGTACTCCAAAAATGACTTTTGCTGCAAGCTCATATCCACTTGTGTGCTCAGGATGACCTGTGGTAACAATGACATGAAATGCACTGCTCCTTCAGTGCTAATTAGCAGTGCTTGACTGCTCATTCATCCCTCTCCTTGTTCCTCAAACCAGGGCTCGAGACCAAGAGACTAGGAATTGAGAGGCATTTGATTAACTTGCTCAGGTGCCAAGCTGGTATTTCAGTTACGTCCTGTGGTCTCCCTTGTTTGTGATGTGGTTCCCTGCACTGCTTGAAGGCCGGGCTCCTTTTACTCATCTGCACCTTTACAAAATGGTGATCTGAACTGCAGAACTGCACTAAAAAATAACCAAAGGGTGGTTGAGTTTCCTCGTGGCCACAAAAACACTCAGTTCTCCACATGCCCCCAGCGGCCATCAAATGGAGCCTCAGCCAAAACACAGGAGCGAGGGATCAAGAACTGAAAGCAGCACACAGACATTAAAAAGCGTTTCATAGGAGTCTGGTTCCGCCGTTCTTATTCAGAAATGAGTAAGGTCAGACAGCTCCTGAGCGTGACATGAAGCATAACAATCCTGTGCCGTACTGAAAGACACTCATCTTGTTTGGCAGATAAATTATGGCAGATTCAATTTTGTGCACAGCACAAAACCGGAGAAATTTTGTCTCAAGTCCACCGAGACAGGAAACAAACAGATAAATTGGGATTCTGAGGCTCTGGATGGCATAAATACTGCTCTAAGTCTTGGTGTTTATTTCTGAAGTGAAGCAATTAGCAAACAAAAGGAGAACACAGTCATTTCGGGCCAAGTGACTATTGTGCAGTTACTCTATATTGGATACTGTTGTCTCAGTTTCTGATTCCACAGGGATATGTTGCCACTAGACCCATTAAACTTATAAACATGCATCTCCACATGCATATTGTACAGAAGGTTTTCTCCATGTTATTCATAATTGCCCAGATAAAATATTCCTCCTTCTCCAACACCAAGTCTCGACAGGATATTTATATCAGTAATTGTATTTCCAATGCACCTCACATCAGTTACTGTTTTATCATTACTATTTTTAAGATAAAAAGTTGGATGCCTGCTAAATACTGTAATTTTAAATGAATAACTCCAAATAATACATTCTCCCACTCCAGCACATCTTCTCCTTTGCCAGAATGGGGTAATATGTTAAATTTCCCACAATAAAGAATATCAATTTTTTTTTCCCTGCTTACTGCTCTGAGCATAATGAAGTAGCAGGTGCTTTGTCCTTACCAGTTCCATCCTCAAAGAGGGATGCAGGCACACGTGTGTGGCTGGGCACTGGACTGAGCTTCAACTAAGTCACGCAAAAAGCTGGTGAACAAACAAAAAAGCTTGATTTGCCACATCATTTCCCATTTCCACACCAACAGTGTTACTCATGCTCTTAGGGAATACCTGCATCACCACCCGTATCTTGCCTTTCATTTATGCACTTCTTGTCTGAGGTAATGAAAAACATTTTGGAAATTAAATTTTCCTTCTGACTGGGAGGGGAGTCTTTCTGAACCTAATGTCTCTCAATGTGCCACACACTGTGTTCAGTCAATTTAGGGAGGGTCTTCAACAGACAGTTGCTATGGAAAAGGAAAGAAAACCAAACCAAACCAAAAATGAATCAAAAATCTTTCTTGTATTAAATTAGTCATCTGCAGGGGAAAACAACACTGCACAAATGCTCTCTGCACATATGGCATAATAAATACAAGCTACAGAGACTATGTTTGGATAAGATATCACAAGAAAATTCTTCCCTGTGAGGGTGGTGAGGCTCTGGCACAGAGAAGCTGTGGCTGCCCCTGGATCCCTGGAAGTGTCCAAGGCCAGGCTGGACGGGGCTTGGAGCAACCTGGGCTAGTGGAAGGTGTCCCTGCCCATGGCAGGGGGTGGAACTGGATAATCATTAAGGTCCCTTCCAACACAAACCATTCTGGGATACAAAGTACTGGCTAATATACACATATTTTATAACAACATTGTTCTTTGTTATCCTGAAATTTCCTGTAATGTGAAGATTTCAACTAATATAGTCTGTGAGCACATACACAAAAACTCATATTTAAAAGCTTGTTTGGTTTCTTTTTCCCAAAATACAATCTTAGAGATAAACTCAGTGATTAGATTTGTCTATTCAAACTGCAGGACTGTGACCTGGTGCAAGAACAGAAAGGTCCTGACAAAAGCAAGGTATAAACATGAATAGGTGTTGAGACAGTCAATTATTATGGTACTATGTTATTATGCATTCTTAATTTGAAGAAAAACATTTATAAATCAACTCTTGTGTTTTTAAGCAGAACTGTTTTGACAGAAAACTTCCAGGTTGTGACAGCTTTACATGGAAACCTGTGGCATTTCACAGAGCAGGTCCCAGAACAAACCAGGGCACACACACAGAGGCTCCAGCTTCCATGACCTCGTTAGTTATCTTTCTGTTTATCAGGAAGAAACCTCTCCTCCTCACACTTGCAGCTGATATTAAAAACAAGAGGCAGCAGTGAGGCTGGAATGATGCACAGTTACAATTATGGAAGACATTAAGCGAGCAGAATTGAATTCAACAGCCCATTTGATGGTGACAGGATGATCTGCAGTAATGGGGGCACAGAATCAGACTATTCAGATCAGTTAATCCAGGCTTCTCGAAGAGCCTGTGGAATAAAGAGCTGTTTGACCAAGTGCTGGGCGAGGCCTATCAGACACACTGGCTACAATGGAAAAGATCCCTCACGTGGGATTGTCTGAGTTCTTACTGAATGAGAGGCTTCTTCCCAGCTTGAAAAAGCAGGGTGACCTTCAACATGCACCTCCACTGATATTTAACTGCAGGCAGCAGGTTTGAGCACCAGGACATCGTTCTTTCCCGTCCACCCAGTGCAAACACATTGCTCATGGACCACGGCCTGAGCCTGTGTGAGATACGAGGGAATAAGATGAAAAGGAGGAGAGGGGAGACAAGGAAAGGGAAGACAAGGAGACATTCAGAGACTTCACTGCTTGGTGAACTGTGAGGACATCAGGACATGGTCCTCACATTTTATGGGAACTCTGGTAGCAATTAATCACTGTACATGGTAGTGGCAGCAGTTTGCAAAAGCAGCTGCAAGTCACAGCAAGTCAAAGAATAGTCAGGGTTGGAAGGGACCTTCAAGATCAATGAATCCAACTATCAACCCAGCACTATCATAATCACCCTTCATCCACATCCAGACACCTCTTGAACACTTCCAGAGTCAGTGACCCCACCACCACCCTGGGCAACTTATTCCAATGCCTGACCACTCTTCCAGGGAATTTTTTTTTTTCTAATATCCAATCTGAACCTCTCCTGGTGCAACCTAAGGCTGCTTCCTCTCATCCTTTGGCTTGAGACGTGGCAGAAGAGACAGACACACCCCCCCCCCCCACTGCAGGTCATTTCAAAATAAAACCTACCATAGATTTGGGGGCTGTAGGGGGTAGAAGCAGAAACTGAGTTGAAATAATTCAAGAGAAGTAGCTGATACAAGATTCTTTAATTATTCAAGTCCTTCCAAATGCTCCACTGGACTGAAGGACTGTTAATAAATAGACAATCAACACCTTTTTATGGATTATTCTGAAATGGTGGTTTCTCTATTAATTTGAAACATTTTTCTCTTCAATCCCATTCACTTTTTGTCTTGCAGTCCCTTCAGGTGTTCTGCAGTTACTCAGGACTGTTCAGTAACTGAAGTGCTGCTGTAAGTGACCCCACCAAATTAAGAGTGGGCTTCTGTTCAAAAGGGGAAAGAGGTGTAGGCTGTTCTGTTTCACTTCTCTTACTACTTTACTAAGAATGTTTTATAGCTCTGAGTCGTTTCCAGGTTACCCAGATCATTCTGCATAGCAAATGACAAACAAGTCTTCTTGAAACAGAGTATTAAAACAACCTCACACATGCACTGAGACTTAATATAGACATTCATCCTGCAGCTACTCCCGGGAAACACAGAGATGATGTGCATATCATTAAAGACATTTGCAGAGGGTTCTCACCTCCTTCCTATTCTCTGCTGAGTAACCCTTGTCTTGAAATACTGTCCCAGCCTTCCAGACACTGAACAGCTCAAAAGCTTTGCACTGAAATAAATGTGACACGTCGTGCAGCTCCAGAAATATTTATATACCCTCAATGCAAACAACCAAAATATCCCAGGATACAGAAGACTCAGTGCTGGCTTTTGAAGAGTATTTTTAAAAAGTGAATGTCACTTCTTCCCTCTCTGAGCCCCAGGAATAACCTATTGCTAGAATCAGACTTTGTTTTTAATGTCACTGGAAAGGGAGAGTCTCCTACAGGCTGGAGAGACGTGCTGGCAGCATCTCTGTGAGAGTTTTCCCTGGAGGGGAGGGAAGAGGGCAGGAGGCTGCCAGGGAGGCCCTGCAGTCTCCACCCTCAGATTTTCTCAGGACCCAGACCCTGAAGAGCCTGGTCTGACCTGTTTCAAGCAGGAGGGTGGACTAGAGTCTTCCTCAGGTCCCCTTCCACCCACCCTGACTCCCACCCTTGCTTTCTTACCCCTGTAACACTCATTCTAGAAGCTGGAAAGACAATTCATTCTGTGGTGTGAAGGTCTCCCTCAAAACTGCTTTCTGCAGAGTCTCTCCAACTTCCAACAAAACCGATGGGAGCTGAAGTATGTGGTTGTACAGGAAGAGGGGATGGAAAGCACCCAAATGATGATTAAAGCGATGCTGACAATATTTACAGAAAAGGAGAAGAGAAGATGCACTAGTGGATTGTACAATGAGTGGGGCCAATTTTCCTTTGCAGTGAAGACACACGACTTTGTCAGCAGCAATGAAATTGGATCTTGTTTACCACTGTGAGCAGATCATAGCACATTATTATCACATAAAAGTAAGATAAATCCAAACATCCAGCAGCACAGCACATCTAGCTGGATCTTTGAGGCAAAGTGACAACCACGTACTTATCATCACACCATTACAATGCAATTAAAAGTACAGAATCAATAACTGATAAGTTTCCTATAACAAATATAACACTTGCAACGAGCACAAAACATGTTTTATCACAGCACCTTGACGCTAAATGAACAATCTTTTTTTAATTATGTGATCTCCAGCTATTAGCACGACACACAAAATCTCGTGAGTTTGGCACGAATATTATTTAGGATTTGAAATCGTTTTTCGTACCACGTTTGCTACTCTTAGATTTAGGAAAAATAAAATGAGCACAGAGTTGCCAGGCTTGCCCACTGCATTCGTAGGAACTAAGATCAGCGTTTTTAAAAGCCATGTTCACTGGCAAAAATTAATATATTAAAGACGCAGCAGAGTTACAGGGTCACAGACACAATCCATTTATAGCTCATTTTGGAAAAAAAAAATACACAAAGAAAGCTCAGAGGTGAATTTTTTGGCCAAATTTTTTTGGTCTGCAGCAAAAGATAAGTGACACAGATGAGAACATTTGGGCATTATCTATCGAACCTTTACTACTTGCATATCAACATTGTCTGTTTAGAGAATCTTCAGAATTTTTTTTTATCCTATGTAGAATTTAATTTTATTTGCAACAATGCACTGTAATAAAACACTTGTTGGAAGGTTACTCCTTTTTATTTTATGAAAATTGCATTTACTTCATTCAGAAACACCTGTCTTGTGTCATGGTCTGAGCTAAACTGTGTTTTAATGAAACCTGTATGCTTCTTTTTATTTAAGTCTGAGCTAAATTCATAAAATATTAAAGGAATATCGAATTATGTATTTATAAAATATAGTACAGCAAATAAATAAATCCCCAAAGCAGGACTATCAGCCAGGACAATGGTAATTAAACCCTGAAACTCTCCCAGGTCTACAGCTTACTCAGCAACACACATTAAATACAACTACTGAAGTGTGAGGATTGATCAATAAAGTCTGTGCTTACACCTGTAAAGCCCAGGGGGAAAAACACCAGCACACTGTGCAGAGCAGGAATTGCAGTATCCAGCCCAGCCAACAGCACAGCCCGAGGCTGAAGAGAAGTAAGAAGAGACACAGTCAGTCAGCTATGAAAAGATGCAGCAGCAGTGATTTGTTAAGTGTTAAAAGGGAATTTTAACCAAGGTAATAAAAGAGTAAGTGCTTCTCCCACGGGCTTCCTTCACACACACCCACCTTCACTTAGAGCAGAAATACAAAAGTATAATGGGTAAATCACTGTTTATTAACAGTCTTTACATTAAATGAGCAGGATCTGCTGTTCAGCACAATCTTTCAAGCACAGAACAAAATGAATGAAAAAACTTAATCAGTTCAGAAGAGTCCTAAATTTAACAGTAGATACTAGTAATGCTCAAAGCTGTGATACCATCAGAATCTCTCATATATCCATTTACCTTGGTTAAACAGTACTGAATTCACAAAATTTATAAAAATTTAGATCAAATCCAAAAAGAGTGTTGGGACAGAAAAAGAAAAGGGGGAGAACTGAAAGCCACAGTATCCTTTATTGTGAACATCCACTGCCCTGGAAGGAAAGAAGCTCTAAGGAGTGAGGTAGGTGGAAACAAGCCAAAGATGTGAAAAATGCAGCATTATAATGCAAATAATGAGCAACACCAATGAGAACACCAGAATATCTCACTTTTTTTTGGAGTGTTCTCTTGCCTTTAAACTTCATCCTTTTTCAACTACTATGCATTTGTTAGTAAAGCAACATATTGAGCTTGGCAGTTAAATTTCATCTTAAGGTTGGAAATACCATTTGGTCGTGCAATCACAGGGAAAGGAGGAGAGATAAATAATGTCTCTGAAGAGCAAATGTATTCTTAAAACCAATCATTGGAAAGTCACAAAGCCCTAAAAGTCTTGGTATTTTCCTCTTTCTTCCTCACCCCAGAATTCAAAAAACATTTCCAATGTTATCAAAGCCCCCATGCTTTGCAGATGTGAATATAAATCGAGTGGTTAACACTCATCTTGTAGCTCCAGTGAGAAGGGGAATATGCAGCAGGCAGACAAGAGCTCGCTCTGAATCACTCTGCAGGCCCAAAATTGCACAAATGATCAGCACAGCTCCATCATTTTGGTGGTGTAACTCACCACTCCACAGAGTTTAGCAGGTCAGGGTCACAGCCACACCACCTGCTTTTAAACTGTGTCCCTCTCATGCTCCACATGACCTTTTAAAGCTACAAAGACAACCTGTGTGATTAAGACTTAGATTGATCTGAACTATTACAAGCTCCCATTCCAAATGGTTTGTTTTTAACAGGTTTTCCTGGTTCCCCACAGAAGCGAAGAAAAATTACACTGGTGCTCTCAGCACAGCAGGATCTCTGCTTACAAAATTACCATTTAGAAGTACTAACTTGACCAAATAATCGAGGCAAATAAATACAAAGCAGCTCCACTGTCCCACAGCTGACCTAGAATAAGACAAAGATCCCATAATAATTACTTTTGCCACAACCATCGATAACTTTCAAGAGGGATCATGTGCAGGTTTATGGGTTCACATCACAGAACAAACCAGGAATCCCACACATATTTACAGCACAGCAGAACTGAACCTGAGGCAGCACCTGTGGCTGCTTCTTGACATCAGAATAAGGTAAATTTCAGAAGTCTCAAATTTGCCCATCTTCTACTTTCATCTCACTTGGTAGATTTGCTACTTTTCTGCACTTCTTGCCCTTGTGTTGGTAACAAGGCAAGACAGCCCCGAATTCCAGCTTTGAACTCCAACAGTGGTGTTGTCTGAGATTCAAAACCAGAGGCGCAGTGATCAAAAAAACTTCCATTTGTATCACTTTCTCTCATGATCTTTTTCCTTACATCAATTCAGACAGAATTTGTTCTATTTCTGAGTGTCATGCACTGTTCTGTGCAGAATAAATAAAACCCCTGGCCTCTGCCCTCCAGCTGGGACTCACATCCCATGCAAAGGCATCATCTAACCTTGTATTTAGTCATCTATGGCCTTCTGTGCCATATCTTGGAAGTGCAGGAAAAATGTACTTTCCTGACAGCATTTCAGGTCTTGCATCTTCCCATCACTTCAAAACCACAAAATTGTTTTGGGCAGGAAGATTTTTTTTTAATTACCAACTTCTCTTCCACTGAAAAGAGTCTTACAAAACTTCAAACCATGCATCACTCAAAGCCGAGTATTTTTTAAGCTACATTTTTTCCCCTCACTTGTTAAGAGCTCTTCTGCCTTCTCTTTCAGATTCTTCCACCACACAAAGTATATCAATAGGACCAACCGAGGAAACAGCTGGTGATGATGACTGATGGAAACTTGAATTATGAGAACATTTTGCTTTCTCTCTCTGTTAAAACCACTCTTGTTTGACTTGTGCTGGTGGACAGGTGTGACACTGAAATAAACCTGTGACTACACCCCTATTGCAGTCACAATTGGTCCTGCATTAACACACTGACACATCCTGACAGACGTTTCTCAGTGTAATCTGAATCTCTCTCAGTGCTCTCTCCATGAATTGAGGGCAGAATTTTATATCTGATGTGCTCAGGTTTGCTGTCAGGTCTCCCTGCTTGGACTTCCAAATTTAGCCCTCTCTTGCAGAGTAAAACAAACACATACCAAAGCCAAGACAAAATATTTCGACTCTGACTCTTCTTCACTCCCTCTATCAAGTCATATCCCAAAACCTTCTCCCCAAGCCTATCACAGGGTGTACTTTTACAGTGTGACCAAACCATTTAGAGCTGGTTTTATCCACTGGGCAGTGCAGGTGATCCCTGCACATAGACACGGCTGCAGGACCAGACTCCCCTTTGAATACTAACAGCAAAATATTGAAGTCTCAAAAATATAATAGTCTCAAACCTCTCTCTGAGAAAAGCTGCCATTTCACCTCAAATTATCACCAAGGTTGGAAAAGACCTCCAAGATCATCAAGTGCAATGTTTGAGCCATGGGCTGGTGCTCTGAGTCGGGCAAGGAGAGCGCTCAGCATCTTACAGTGCAGGGCTTGGAAACACTGGACCTAATGCACTTGCTATTCAGGGCTAATGAGCAAAGCCCAGCTCTAGTCTTAAATCACATTTTCATCCACATGCTTATTTGAAGTAATCTGTCATCAGGATTAATGTAATCACACATCCAGGAACTGATAATATTGTACAAAAAGAATAACAGAGACTCAGTAAAAAAAAAACTCTGCTGTGCTCTGCAGGAAAGTGAGGCACCATTTGACTTGTGGAGCTCTACATCAAACTCTAATGGCCAAAATTAAGAAACACCGTGTTTCTTAAGGAGTATATAAAATTTTGTATATATGGACTAAATACTTATAAAATTACAGCACCTTTCCACAATACACATTTCTTTGTTGCTAAATGGCTTTCCAATACAACCTGTATCTGTATTAACTGATAGCAGAATAAAAGCCCTAAAATACCATTGATTTTTCAATCATTAAACAAAGCCCAACAAAACCCCAGGAAGATGCATATGATTTTTAATTATCTAATACATGTATATATCCTAAATACAGGCAGATAATCCATTTTATGCCTCATTCTAAACCTCCTGTAATAACTGCACTCCAGCTCAGGTAATTTAATTTCATATTCTTTCAAGAACATACTACTGCAGTTCTATTTAAAAGATAATAATTCTTTTGAAGAACTTGTTAGAGAGGCTGATAGAGTTCAGAGAAATTCTTCGCCCAGGTGGGATTTCTTAGGAAGTTTTTAGAAAGCAAATCAATAAATGTTTGCAGATTGAAAATCCAATCACACTCATGAGTGTCCCCAGAGGAAGCTGTGAAATTGTCATTTCAGTGACAGGATCTCAGCAGAATTAGTTATCTGTCCTGGAAAATTGCTAAAGGATAGGGGACAGCAGTGGGTGTAGCAAAGGCACTTGGAATCAATACAACAATACTTGTGTTATTTATCCTGGCAGGCCTTTAGCTTGGTTCTGATCTCTATCATATAAAAGGTTAAAATTTCCTTTATGCTTCAATATTTCATAGAGTCATCTGAACAAGATCAGATGCTTATTTGTGGAGGGTCTAAGGAGGAGATGTTGACAGGCATGATATTATGATATGAAGAGTTTTATTTCTGGTTTATTAAATCAAATCTTACTTTAGAGATCCAAGACTCACTGAAACCTCTTGGATTTACTTCTTCTCCCCCTCCCCACACTCCCTCCAGCCCTGGCCTTACTTCTACTAGAACAGAATCTGGTATCAAGAAGTACCAGCTCTTTAAGAATCACAGAATTATTCAGGTTGGAAGGAACCTTAAAGACCATCTTGTTCCAACCCCCTGCCATGGGCAGGGACACCTTCCACTAGACCAGGTTGATCCAACTATCCCTCAGTTGTTCATCCCAACCCCTTTTTTGTGCATACCACGTCTGCCAACATCTTACAACCTCTTTTTCATCAAAAAAATAACAGTATCTGAGAACATGCTACAACAGAGCTGTATCCCCTGCATGCAAGGAAATCAGGAAAGTAAAATAAAAAAAGCTGTGGTTGTGCTGTATTTACCAAAGTAAACGCACACATCTTTGTGTGCCTTCCTCACCTCAGTGGAGGAAACAGGGGACAGGGGAAACAGTTTTCTCCAGTTCCATTTCTGTAGCATGACACGGAATATTGCAGAATTTTGCATTTTAATGACCCATAGAGCATCTGACAGACATTTTGACTTTACACCAACCTGTTACAGAATCAGAACTGAATAAATTCCAACAAACCCCCACCCCCCCAGTTTCCATATCTGGCTTCAGTAGGTGGAACTGCTCTCAGTGTGGGGGGGTGGGGGTAGAAGCTTTTAAAAAGTATTTTTTCTCTTTTGTTTCTTTTATTTCTCTTGAGCACTTCCCAATCTCTCCTCCTTTTGCTCCTACTATGTGAGTGTGAGCAAACTGTTACCTAGAACTTAATCCATAATTCACAGAATCACAGAATGTGCTGAGCTGGAAGGGACCCACAAGGATCATGGAGTGCAACCCTCAGCCCTGTACAGGACCATCCCTCTGTCACAGGGATGTCACCCCCTGTGCCCCAGAGGATCATCCAAACCCTCCTGGAGCTCTGGCAGCCTTGGGGCTGTGCCCACTGCCCTGGGGAGCCTGGGCAGTGCCCAACCAGCCTCTGGGGGAAGAACCTTTGCCTGAGATCCAACCTGAGCCTGCCCTGACACAGCTCCAGCCATTCCCTGGGTGCTGTCCCTGGTCCCCCCAGAGCAGAGCTCAGTCCCTGCCCCTCCTCTGCCCCTGCCCAGGCAGTTGGAACTGCACTGAGGTCTCCCCTCAGTCTCCTCCAGCTGAACACACCAAGTGCCCTCAGTGTCCTCACACAGCTTCAAATCACGGCCCTTCCCCATCCTTGCTGCCTCCTTGGGACACCCTAGTTCAAGGTCTGACTTGCTTTAAGCCAGGTCTCTCCAGTGGATCTGGAACACAGCACAAATTACCTGTTGAAACTGGACAGATGAGTAACGTTGTTGTCATAAGGACCACCAGTACAAGACATTTGTAGTTGATGGGAATTCTTTTACTCACGTTGCCTTTTCTCATTGCATAGTAATTTGTCCCAAATTGTGGCATCAGCACTGAGTCTCTGACAAGTGAGAGTGGATGCCAGAGTTACAGAGGTCAGACTAACAGTGAATGTAAAAGGCAGTAATATGTACATTGTCCACAGATGTGCCAGTGCATTGAATGCAGGGCTGCCCAAAAGGGAATAAAATGACACAACCTCTCCATTTTGGAATGTCTGATGAATTATTGAAGAGCAAAGCAACCTCCTGCTTCTTTAATGTACATAACTCCCTTCCACAGAGAAATCTGTGCAACCAAAAACCTCTCACAGGGATATCCTCTAAGATTAAAACCTTGCCCACACTAAAAGGAAAAGCTCTCAGGGGAATGGGCAACAACTACTTAGTACCAACTTCATTGCAATAACAATGAACAACTTCATGACAATGGAAATGGCAGTTTCATGATGATAACGAAAATAACCATGAAGATGTTTTCTTTTCAATCCAAGTGTGTACTGAAAGGAATGAAAAATACTTTTTGTGGTCTCAGGCCAAGCATTTTGTCTCATACAAACAAACAGTTTCTACACTGAATAGCATCTTAGGAATGGTCTGGCCTGAGAAAAACAAATTAGGAGGTAAAAGCACAGGTTATAGCTCCAAGGTTCAATCAGAATTTCCTTCACAGGACTTTAAGTCTTTCCAGGGAAAATAACAACAGAAATAAGATAATTATTAAATAGCTACTTGACACAACTACAGCAAGAACCGTAGTCAAGCTCTAATCCAGCTAAATGGAAGCAGAATGACTGGAAGAACATTGGGCATGAGGAGAAATAAATGAAACCTGGCCTTTACTTGTGGAGATTAGTAAGACAATGTGATTGCAGGCAGATGCATTTGTTACCTTACATAGAATAATGTAAGACACACACTCTGCTTTTCACAAATAAACTTACACAAATAAACTCACTAAGACAGCTTTGTACTAGTGACTGGCAGGGCTCTAAGGCAATGCTCTCTAGCACTGAGCCAGATTTCCTGACAAAGTGCCAGCTTACAAATGCTTTTTAATCTTTGCCAAAATCTGTTCTCGGAACTCGGGTGAGTTGGGCAACAACTGCCCAAGGTATCTGTAGCCTGCAGCATTCTCTGAAAAGAACAGAAAGAACAGCCCTACAAATCAAACAATTTAAGTAGCACAAAACTTGGGTTACCCCAGTTTCCCTGTTTATTTACTCAGTGAGGACTAACTCAGGTATCTATCAAGGACAGCCCCACCAGGCATCCAACTGAAGAAGGTGGAGTCATCGAACAATCTTTGGAACAATTTGCTGGTGGCCATGCAGGGGAAACAGGGAGCACTGGTCCCTTGGAGTTGTGGAGCTGCTCACATATAGCTGAATTTGTGAAATATTGTGAAAATATGGCCACTGTGAAATACAGTTTCTTTCCCAGCATCAAGCCAGCAGCTGAATTATCAATGCTCACTGAGATGACATTCTTTGTGCTATGTCTGTAGCAGACTTTTCTCCATATTCCAGAAAGGTCCCCTCTTTTCTCATACAGTTACCATAAAAATTTTACCACAAGGCTGAGGCACAGCCTTTCTTTCCCCTCTAGACTTAAGAAAACTTATTATGAGCACATGACAAGTTAACTACTAAAAAACATCTGTTAGGTTAGGAGGTAATCGAGTGATAAGAAGGCCTCAAGGATGGTTTTTGAAGATGTTTTCCTGAGGAAAATATGGAAATCCTCCTCATGTGAGGAGAAATACGAAATTAGCAAAACTCCTCTTCATGTTTCTAACAGCCCCAAAATCTCCTGTTGCTTTGCAAAACCTGCTACAAACCCATCTCAGTTCTGCTCTGTGCTACACTTCATTTAATCCCTCAGACCACCTTCACAATTGCCTTTAAACTTTCTCTCTGTGAGTCCAATTTTAAGCCCTGGTGAGATTGGCAGGAGTTGAATGGAAAGCACACACCTCCAATGTGGAGCTCTGTGTCACCGCGTTCAGCCAGAAATCCTTCTGAAGCCACGGAGCCTGACCAACAAAAATGAAGTTAATTATAGTGGGTTTAACATGAATATGTAGGCTATGCCAGTCAGAAGAAGAACTCAATGCTTATTTTAATGAGGGTCACCACAGAGGGCCATTGGAGAGAATGCTCTGTGTGGTTTACTCGTTTAAATGGAAAGGTTTCAGCGATTTGCAGAAATGATTTTTATGTTTCCTACAGAACAATGTGTCTTTGCTACCGTGAAACAGAGAAGACAACAGAAAGCCACAGACAGAAAAAGGAAAGCTCCTGTCATCACCTCTAAGTTCCTGCCGGGCCTTGGGCATTTCAGCTGAAATGGCCTCTCTTCCCAAAGAGAATTTATTAGACTTAATCAATAGGCAGTTTGGGATCAAATCTTCAAAACCAGGCAGCACCCAGCAGCTCTCAGTACAACCTCAATGTCCACTTCAGCAGACGTTCAAGTACTAGAACAAAACTGGGAATGGAGATTGACCCTTTTCACAGACAAAAGACAAAATGTTTTGTGTAAGTGTAATTTCTGTTCTCCTCCTACCATTATACTCTGGAGTAAAAGCACTCTTGGTTCCTGGACACTAAAAATAGGTGACTAAGACTTCAAACAGAGCAAATTCCTTTTGTGGTGTTGTTTCATATCCCCAGCAGCTGTAAGGAATCATATTTTTACATTCAGAATTGCAAGAAACATTATTTCATTGAGAGGTTCTTCTATTCCCGCTCCCAAAGCGCAGACTTTGAATAAAAATGCACTTTACAGGGCAATTTATGAAGGTGAGTTTCCCACCTCATGAAAACCTGATTGTGACAAGCCACACATTTAAAAAAAAACCAAAACAAAACAAAAAACCCAACCCAGCACCCCCAGAGCATACAGGTGCTCAGAAAACTCATCATGAAACCTAGCCAAAAATCTCCAAAGGTCGGGACCATTCTGGAATGCTGATGCACGTGGCCTTAGAGGGGCAGGCTGACAAAATGAGGGGACAAAGGGCAAAAAGGGTCTGAGAAGAGAGATGGCACGGAGTGCTCGTAATGACCAAACCTTAAAAGCCTCAGAGTGGGCTATAAACTGAGAATATGAATTTCCTGATTTATAATGATGTTAACAAACAACAAACCCCCAAATCAGTCAGCCTCTGTGAAACAAACTGATACAGAGATAATAAAGAGGGGAAAGCCCATAAGTAAATCATTTAATCTCACAAGTATTTCAGTAGCAAACAGTAAACAAGGCACAATCCACAGGCCAGGCAATAGGGAGATAAACCCCTGTGGAGACAGGCTGGGAGAGCTGGGGCTGCTCAGCCTGGGGAAGAGAAGGTTGTGTGGAGACCTCACAGCACCTTTCAGGATCTGAAGGGGTACAGGGAAGCAGGAGAAGGACTCTTCATCAGGAACTGGAGTGGCAAGACAAGGGAGAATGGCTTCCCAATGACAGAGGGGAAATTTGGGTTGGATATTAGGAAGAAATTGTTCCCTGTGAGGATGGGGAGGCCCTGGCACAGGTTGCCCAGAGAAGCTGTGGTTGCCCCAGCCCTGGAAGTGTCCAAGGCCAGGTTGGACAGGGCTTGGAGCAACCTGGGCTAGTGGAAGGTATCCCTGCCCATGGCAGAGGTGAAATGAGATGGGCTTTAAGGTTCCTTCCAACCCAAACCATTCTGGGATTCTATGAAAACTCATCCCACCTAGGGATGTTTGCTAGGACATGTGCTCCAGGGACAAGGAGGTGCTCCAAAACAAGGACTGTGCCAATGATGATGGAAGATTTTCAGACGTGAAAGAAAAGGAAAACCATACTCTTTACCTCTTCTCACTGGAATCAAACTTAATTCCTTTACACCTAAGTATACACTCATTTTGTAAATACAGTCACAGAATCAACCAGGTTGGAGAAGACCTCTGAGATCCTTGAGTCCAACCTGTGACTGAACACCACCTTGTCAACCAGACCATGGCACTGAGTGCCACATCCAGTCCTTTCCTAAACACCTCCAGGGACAGTGACTCCACCATTCCCCTTCCAGTGCCCAGCCACCCTTTCTGTGACAAATGAAGTGAAGCCATTAGAAATATTGACAGTCCCCTCCTCAAAGCACCGTGTCAAGTCACTTTAATGTATTGATACTATTTTTGCATTGTTCTAAAGCAGCACCAGACAGGAATATTCTCTGTCACTACAATTAGTCAAAGATGAAAGTACCCTGACAGCTCCTGGGCCCTTCTGGAGCTCCAAAATCAGGACAATTCACCCTTCTGACACTTCCCTTGCACTTCCCCTGCAGAGACCAGCCCTGGTTTGTCCTGACCTCCTTACCCTTGTACACCTCCTGATACAAACCCAACTCTGTTTCCTCGCCCTCTCTCCTCCCTTTCTAGTACTTTCAACTGTCAATCAGTTGAAACAAACCCCAAATATCTCCTCCCCAGTAGCAGCTCCACTTTTCGAGAAGGTCACGGTCAAGCTGGGACAGGGTCAAAGGAGGGGTCTGATGCTGGTCCAGAAAGCCCTTTCATATGAAAATGAAATGAAAAAAAAAAAAAAAAAGAAACCTAAAATATATTCCTCTTCTCAAATGAAGAGATGACAGGCTGCCTAACTGTGACAAGCAGATCAGTCCATTTTCTTTTTACCAGGAATCAAATCAATTAACAAACAGGAATTGATGGTAGTTTATGAAGAACATCAGCATCAATGGTCCTCTATGTAGTTTCTAGTTTAGCTGCTGAGAAAACACTAAATCCTGTTTTCTCCAAACCACTCACATATGTAAGTACATACTGATGATACGATGGAGCAGTTGTGTTCTCACGTGCCTAAAAATATTGGCAAAATCACAGAGTGTGAAAGAAGGAAGAGGAATTCTGTAGAAATTTCTTCAATGAGAAAACAGATGAGAAAAATATTATTTCTTTTTCCAGTATGTTTGGCACAAAAATCTTTAAGCAAGTTGGAGAAAACCTGTTTCCAAGTTTGAAGTTTAAGCTTCTAAAATGTATCTGAAATCAGCCAGGTTCCAACAATGGTTTATAACAAATTCCTTTGCTTTCTATAGTGCACTTCTTTATTGAAAACTTGGTCATAAAAATGGCACTGGGGAGGCTCAAATTTGCAGTATTCAGCAGTTACCTGGTCAAAAGTGCTCAGTCTGCAGGTTAAATTAGAATTACCAATTAATATTAATTAAAAAAATCCCTGATGTGTAAAACCCCACATATTTAGGGGAAAGGCAGCAAAGTCCTACTGGATTTTTAATTATCATCCATTGCTGTAATTGGTTCAATCAACCTTATTAAGGCCTTGAGGACACACACCTTGGCAGCTCCATGAACCCAGGGTCATTGGCTGGAATTTGGTAAGCAATTCCTTAATGTGGAAGGAGGTTGGACAGCAGGTTACATAACAGGGGCCCAGAACTGAGATTTTGACAGGAAAAATTATCCTGACTTCTTCCCAGACGCACCTCGACATCAAACTCTGATGTTTGACACTTCTTCAGTGCTTCATTAAGGATTTATGCTTAGAAAGAAGGAAAAATGTAACAACTTTGAGTGCTCTGGAAGGTTCTCAGCTTCATCTGTTTCAGACAAAAAAATCTGTGGTACTAATATTCCTCTGAATAACAAGAATTCTCTCTGACACCCTACTTCACTTATTTAAGGGCTATTTTGATTCAAGTACTAAAAGATATGCAAAGCTGAAAAAAAAAAAAAATCAAAATTTAAACCCTCTGAAAGTACTTTTGTAACTCGAGTCTTGAGGGAAGAACAGAAGCTTTGGGCATTAAATAATTGAAGCCCCATAAGCAACAGCAACTTCCACACAGCAGAGCTTTTCACAGGCATTTCATGTAATTGCAAATGCTTCACCAGGCACAAGTAGGACTGTTTAAGTTCCCAATGCATTTTTAAAAGAGGGAATTAAAGCTATCCATTCCAGGTCATTACTCATGGAAGACAAGGAGACTTCCTACTACTCCAATAGGTGGTTACTGAAGAACTCTCTCTTCGTCCTGGGAGCACACTGCCTTGATTATTCCCTCCAAATTCAGTTCTTCATTACTGAAAAATAAACCTGATATCAACAGATCTTTCTGGCCTGCCCAGTGCATATTTTTAATATTATTTTATCTCATTTGAAGGTTCAGAAAATCTAATTTTCACGGGCTGGAAATCTGTTCCCCTTTCCTTCTGCCTAACAGAAGCACAGAACTGTTTGTTCATTGGGGTGTTTATTATTAGAACGTCTGGCGCAAAAAGGGAAAAACATCCAAAACCCCTCCAGCTACAATTTTACTCTGAAGTCACACTGCCAGCAGGCAGCATTTATCACATCTGAATGTCATCAAGCTACTTGGCCGCAGAATATGGAAGAGGAGTGAGTAGGAGTGATGTGTTCTGAGACAAGAAGCTCCAGGTTTCACCCCTGCCCAAAGGACAACTTGTTGATATCAAGTTGTTGATATCAAAATATTTTAATCTATGTTGCAGAGTCACTGAAGGACTACATAAAAGATAAGCTTTGACTGTCAGTTCCCTATAAAGGGATAGGCTGGGTCACCCCGTAAAACTGCAGGTTTTCTTCTTGTTGTCCAAAAGATTGCAAATTAATTTCTGTACCTTCCTTCAATTAAAACCAAAAAACATTGTGAACTGAAACGTCAGAGATTTGTAAGAGGGAAATATCATTTGCCTTGTACTAATAATAGCCAGATTACAAAACTCCATCAATCATTTATTTTTGAGTGAATAATACTTCTTTGAGGCAGGATAATCACTAACAAAGCGAGGGCAATGAGCAAACCAAAGAAAAGCAATGAATGAAAGCTCAGCTTATGGCCAAGAATCACCAGCCCAAAGGAACAACTGCAAGTACAAAGGATGGGAACCCAAGTGCTGGACAGTCAACACGACTTACAGACATCAAGCCTTACTTTCCATGCAGGTGGAAATCAAGCCCAGTCCGGCAGAGGTACTTGGCTGGGGGAGGTGACTGTCCCACCCTGCATGGCACTGCTGAGGCCCCACCTCAAGGTCTGTGAGCCCTTTGGGGGCTTTTCTAAGGACATCAAACCATTAGAATCATAGAATTATAGAATCAACTGCGTTGGAAAAGACCTCCGAGATCATCAAGTCCAACCCTCCATCCAACCCCATTGTGGTTCCCAGCCCATGGCACTGATGCCACATCCACTCTCACCTTCAACACCTCCAGGGATGGAGAATCCACCTCTTCCCTGGGCAGCCCATTCCAATGGCTGAGCACTCCCTCTGTAAAGAATTTCTTCCCAATATCCAACCTAACCCTCCCCTGGCACAGCTTGAGGCCGTGCCCTCTTGTCCTACTGCTGCTTCTCGGGAGAAGAGCCCGACCCTCACCTGGCTCCCCCCTCCTGTCAGGGAGTTGTAGAGAGCGAGGAAGTCTCCCCTGAGCCTCCTCTTCTCCAGGCTCAACAACCCCAGCTCCCTCAGCCTCTCCTCACAGCACTTGTGCTCGAACGTTTCCAGAGAAGGGCAACCAAGGCAGTGGAAGGTCTTGAGGGCAAGACTTCGAGGAGCAGCTGAGGTCCCTCGGCTTGTTCACACCAGGAAAGAGGAGACTGAAGGGAAGCCTCACATCTGCAGCTTCCTCGCGAGGGGAAGCAGAGGGAGAGGTGCTGCTCTCCTCTCTCTGGTGCCCAGTGACAGGACACAAGGAAATGGCATGAAGCTGCATCAGGGCAAGCGTAGATGGGACATTAAGAAAAGGCTCTTCCCCCAGAGGGTGGTGGGGCACTGACCAGGCTCCCCGGTGAAGTGGCTCAAGCCCGACAGAGTTCAAGGAGCTCCTGGATGACACACTCAGCCATATCATTTAGTTTTAGGTAATCCTGTGAGGAGGAGAGAGTTAGACTTGCTGATCCTTATGTGTCCCTTTCAGCTGGAGATATTCTATGGTTCCAAGAATCTCAGCAGGAAAATAGTGAGGGGTGACTCACAGCAGAGTCACAAACAATGCAATTAAGGTACAAAGGTCCATCTGTTGTGGAAGAAGTCACAGTCTGGAGAAAATAAAAAACCCAACGTGACATCAGACATTATATAGCTGATCAATTAATACTTTGTCCCTAAAATCATAGCTTGGTACAGAAGAATAACTAGGAATAAACAGCAGCAAGACATCCCTTGAAAAATGGCCTGTCCAGAAGTGAACTGGATATTCTGAAGTACTATTTAAGAAAAAAATATGTATGACCTTAACCATGTACATTACAAAATAGACCACCCATAAAGTATGATAACCTATCCCATTTCCAGAACACTGTAATGCCCTGGTGGACACTACATCTGTTGTTTAAAGAATACATGAGTTCCTGTACATAAATTTCAAACTTGAAAACTTAGGCCATCCCAGCCAGTAGAGCACTGAAACCTTGCTTGTGGAGGTAACATTCGTTAAAGAGAAAGAAATAAATGTCTTGTTCTTGTTTACTTTTGTATTGAAACTTTCTAAACAAAACCAAGTAAATAACAATAATAAAATTAATAAAAGAAAAAAAAAAAACAAACACCAAAACCACCCAAAAACTAAAGGCAAGACATGGAAATAGCCAAGGATTTGAAGGCTACAAAACAGTGTTCTCTAGGAAAATATGATTTTGGTCGTGTTTTTCTTAGGAAAAAGGGCAAAGCCAATTCTCAATGCAACATAATGATTGTCATATATATTAGAGAATATGTAAGCTTGTTTGGAATGCCACCTATCACAAGGTTGGACTGTGACTCAAGTATAACCATTTCAAATACCTGGATACCAGAAGAAATCTGGCACAGTTGCAGAATGTCATTTCATCTCTACTGTTCGCTGAAAAATTTATGTTCCCATTACTACTTTGCTGATTATATAGACACCATTTACTTGGTCTAAAGTGGATGTCAGAGTATACCTTGTCTTGATGACAGCAATAAGGAAATCAAAAAAAAAAATCACTTCATGGAAAAAAAAGTGATTAAAATTGCTATGAAATTCCCATTACCACTGGACTTCTGATAAAAATCATGACCTTGGCAATCAGCACATCTGAACCAGAAGTGAGTGAAGTATTAACCAGGTCACTAGTAAAAGGAAATCGACTCCACAAGAACTCATCAAGAACTGAAGACTGGATTACACTCACAGATTAATCCCATGGAAGTAGCACATGACTTGGTCTGGACTTCCTAAGAACCACCCGTTCAGTAAATTTGGCAGGGACCACCTACCATTTGTCTGTCTGATGATTTGCTTTCACCACTGTATGCTGAATGGTGCTACAGAGCCCTAGTGCTCTGGGCAGGGCATGGCTGATGAACACGATTCTGTTCTCTCTGATCTCTACTGTTGTTTTTCTCCACGAAAAATAATCGTGTTTCGGTTTCTGTTCCGAAAATTGAAATGAAAATTCGAAGTCTCTGAAGTTCTCTCTAGAAGACATCAAGCACACTAAAGAGATGCAGATTGTCCTATCCACAGCAGTGATTAACTTGTCTCAACGAGAAAAATCAGTAGTGTTTTTTACAATTTACTTTTCCTATCCCTATTTTCCCTATTCTTATGGCAATATCCTCATCTAAAAATAAGTGTAACCCTTCAGGTTCCTGTTTTTATGATAAACTGATTGCATACACAAAAGGTCACTCCAGTAAAATGCAAACTCTGCTCCCCTGGGCTCAGGCACAGATAGGCACAAAGCACTGAAGGTCTTTGACAAAAACACTCTCCCCAAATCTTTACGTATATGTGACACTCTACAAACTTGTTTTGACCACAGGATCTAGACAGAAAGAAAAACAGAGAAACAGAGGCAGTAAATTGCTGCAAAACCCCTTTGAACAATAAGCTATAATGCAAACACTGCATAGGAAAGTGCCTTCATTCCCTAATCCGTCTGCCTTTAGAATTTAAAGCTCTTTGTGACCACATGGATACCACAATAAAGTGACGATTTCAGTGTAAACACAAAAGCAACAATCCACAGAACATCTCTGAGAGGCTGTTCTTACCTGTTTATTTATTTATTTCCCATGACTGGATTCTACTTCAGCTTTTGTACAACACTGAGAATTGCTGACATGGGCACAGCTGGGTATTGCCTTGCACTGACAACCCAGGTAATAGAAAGGGCTTTTAGCATTCCTGGTTTGCCAGCAGCATGAGAACTGACCCCCAGTGCCTGCTGGATCATCACACAGCAGCTCTTCTCGGAGAAAAGCACTGCAGAAAGCCAGTGTGAGAGAGGTGGACGAGGCATAAATCCCCCCTAATCTGAAGCAGTAGATCAGGAGCAGACATGCCCACGGGTACATGGCCACTAATGGCTCTTCAGAAATTGGATTGCAAGCTCAAGATGCACAAAGCTAGGAATGCATCATCTTTTATCTCTTGCACTGCCAGAATGTAACATATTGATTAAACAACACTTTTCATCTTCCACTCTATCATTACAAGAAGAGAATATATCACAGATTTTTATAACTTCTACATTTAAAGCAATCCCATGCAATAAGGAATGGTTCTTCCCATGTTACAAAAGGAGACTGGGGCACAGGGCAGATGGAGAAAGCTGTTTATTATGAAGTTAATAAGAGCTGGGAACCGAATGCACTCATCTCATCTGAGCTCAAGCACGTGCTGTGCTTTGGAGCCACGGACTGAGAAACATCAGCATTACAATTCTGAATAGCTACACACAGATAATTTAAGAACACTCTGTGATAATCTGCTAAGAAGCTGAATTGATAACTTGGACCCACTGGTCAGACTTTCCCACCCTCTTCCAGCTTATCTCCAACACTGGGGAAGAAGTTATGGACACCAACTGACATAACACTGGCCTGCAGGGAATCAGCCAATAATTTCATCTTTTACGCTTAAAATATACTTTTATTTTTGACTGTTTTATGTAGTGACAGGACAAGAGGCTTCAAACTTAAAGAGAGTAATTAGGATGAGATATTAGGAAGAAATTCTTAGCTGTGAGGGTGGGGAGGCCCTGGCACAGGTTGCCCAGAGAAGCTGTGGCTGCCCCTGGATCCCTGGAAGTGTCCAAGGCCAGGCTGGATGGGACTTGGAGCAACCTGGGCTAGTGGGAGGTGTCCCTGCCCATGGCAGGGGGTGGGATGGGATGGTCTTTAAGGTTCCTTCCAATCCACACAGTTCTATGATTCCATATTTCCAAATCCCATCCTACAGGCAGGCACACTGACATGACTCCCAGGTGACTCCCAACTCCAAGGCTCTCAAGAAGGTGGGGAGTGTCTCTTACTCTGCAGGTAACCCAGCACATTTCTCATCTTGATTAGGGACCCCAGCCTGTGTGCTCTGGGCCTGGTGAAGTCCTAAACATTTCTAAGTGAGGTGGTATTCAGTCAAAGGTTGGACTTGAATTTGGAGGTCTTTTCTAACCTTAATGGTTCTGTGACTGTAAGTAACAGGAAATTCAAGATAGAAATAAAAAAACCCCAGTATCAATCCAAGATTCTTGAAGTATGAGTGATTCTACTGCCTGACTTTTCAAGGTGCACCCTTCCACAGCGTTTGCTTGGGGCAGGGTGGTGGTAAGCAGGTCTGTAACTCAGGCTCTGTCTGGGGACAAGCTGTTTATCAGAAAATGTGACGTATACTCTGTCCTTTCGCCCTCTCCTTTTCTCCCCAAACTGAAGTGCCAAAGAGATTTAGGCTGATGCTCTTAAAGTCAGAGGTTTCTGTAAGATCTGGGAACACAAACTTTCTGTGTATAAATGAAGTCATACAATCCTTAAGCAGTCAGACACGGCATGTTAGGAAAGCCTTAAAGGCTTTTCAAAACAACAGCCATTTCCAAGAGAGAAATTGTTCTAAGAGAGAAACAGTTGCTGCACTGCCACTGAACCCTGTACACAAATGTTCTTACCCAAAATTTCTTTTAATAGGTAATTTGTCTTTGGAAAGTAGCAAGACAATGTCTGCCAATGTACTTCTCAATAAAATCTCATTTTTCTTACTCCAACTCCACACAACTGATCTAAACACAGCATTTAGAATCTGTATGGGTGCACATCTTAAGCATTTGATACATCTCTTGTTAAAGTCTTTTCCTGCCTGAAACATGTACCAAGAGGTTTTCTACCAGTCAACCCTGGAAAGATGTAAACTAAACAAAGTTTGAAAGGTCTCCATTTTCTTCTACATGAAATGACTCGTTGAAAATTCACAATTTTCTCAAGAACAGAAATTAGACCCAAAGCATCAGAGAAGCCCCCAGAAAACAAAGCAAATTCACAACTCCATCAACAATGGAAAATTCAATATTTGTGGAACGAGCTGAACAATTTTTAATTTAGGGCAAATCAAACCAATTTGCAGCAAAACACCTTTTTCTCCATTTTCCACTGGAAAACTTGGTATTCTTTATTAAGGAAGTTTCTATCAGAAAATTACAAGGAAGACAAGATTCAGCAACACATCTGCAAATTAAAAAAAATCACCACAGAAGGCCACAGGGTATAAAACCTCCTGCCATAAGGAACACAATTTCTCTAGAAACCCTGCCATGCATCCTTGCTCTGTCTGAGTTTATGGGGAGCAGCTGTAGCTGGAGGTTGCCCTGTCCAGCTCTCCCAGAGCAGAGTGCTCAGTCCTCAGCCACGGAGCCAGGCAGAGAATGCTGAAGCTTCCAAACAACCAAACAAACCCACCCCATCTGAGAACACCCAACACTGACACCAGTGAAGGATTCCCTGTTTCACCCACCCACAAGGCTCTTCTGTCATGTCTGAAAGATTATATAAAGCTATCAAAAAGATTCATTCATCCAGCAGTAAAGAGGTTTAACCTTTAAGGAGTAAGCAATCCTGGGTTTTCTTTGCAATGTCAAACAGTGGAGCATAATCCTGAATCTAAAAGTTTAAATGAGATGAATGACATTTTCTAAATGAGAGTGACTTCCCTTTGTTCAGAAGAATCAATCTACCTATGTAAGCCTCAGATTACCTTCAGGTATATGTCAAACTGCAAACACAGGCCTGACATTTGGGATAAACACCTGAAAGGTGTGAGCACTCCTTCCCAGACAAATGGCTACAGTGAATACTCATGGAGACAGTTTCCACATCACTTCCTATGAACAGCAGCCAAACAGGCAGAAGAGAAAATTATCTAAGTCTTCATCCATGGAGCTTGAATGCCCTGGTTAGCTTAAACTATTTAAGCTTTCACTCTCACAGAGAAATTGCCCATGCACATCCATCCCAATAGTGCCCTCTTTTCTTTCAGGGAACTTGCTAAAAGTAATAAAAATACATTTGCTGCTGAGATGGGCAATGGGCATTGGAGAATTTTAGCCCTACTCCTGCTCAGACACATGCAATGGCAACACTCAGCACAATGCCAGGTTGTTGCTGTGTGACTGTTTTTTATAAAAATTACTTATTTATTAATGAATTAGAAAAAACTGTCATGAAGTACAACCTGTGATGTCACAGAAAGACACTGAACTATGTCTACCAGCCTTTCAAGGTCTACATGGTACCTAAAAAGAAAACTTATCTCTTATCTCTAAGCTGGTTTGGTCAACTTCAGAGAGATTTTTACAGGGTCATAATATAGACATGTCCAGTATACGTTTTTCTGGTAAAATAACCAAAAAAATCAAAGGCCATCAGGTTGTCCTCTCCTTCCATAAAGAAATATCATCCAAATAAATCACACCAAGCATCAGGATTATTTTATTAATATCCTTATACATTCTTTTTCTGATTATAGCACACTACAGTATCCTGGGGCAAAAATGCACGATATTCTTTTGGAGATCATAGAATCCCAGAATGGTTTGGGTTGGAAGGAACCTTAAAGACCATCCTGTTCCACCCCCTGCCATGGGCAGGGACACCTCCCACTAGACCAGGTTGCTCCAAGCCCCGTCCAACCTGGCCTTGGACACTTCCAGGGATCCAGGGGCAGCCACAGCTTCTCTGGGCAACCTGTGCCAGTGGAATCTAATCCATAGCAGATCCTATGGTATAAATTCCTTATAGTGATCTGAAAACTACTGTGGCCTGAATAACAGCTATGAAGGTAGGCATAAAATATCAATGGTTTTCAACTTGTGGGATACATGTTTTTATAGCTGAACCACAGAGAGGAAAAAAGAAATCCCTGGATATTCATACTTGATGCAAACCTCCAGCACAAACGAAAACAAACACAAACATATGTGCACATATGTGTGTGTAAACAGGAGGAGTATGTACATGTGATTACACCAACAGAACATGGCAGCTAATTAACACCAAATCCCAGACTAGCTTCAGGTGGGAAAATATACCTGGGCTAAGCAGCTTGTGGTGTGGTGGTAATAACTCCCTATGTCATGATGACTTTAGGTCACTGCCTATTCCACCATAAACTGACTAATTAACTCAGCTCTTGAGATGGCTTCAGATCTGAATTTCAGCTTTTATGTTCTGCCTAATGAACACTGTCATTCAAAGGAAAACTAGGACATTTCTTCATGACAAGCCTGGTCACAGCGAGCACAAATACCTTCAGTGAATACACAGGCAGTGTCATTACACAAGGGGTTTTTTTAATGCTAAATACAAGCTAATACTTGTCTGGTGGGAAAAAAAATGTTTAAGCATCCTTCCCTTTAAAAGCAAGAATATTATACCAAGGTAGCAGAAGCAACAATTGCTCTTGATAATTTAGATATCATACAGGAGACTGTAAGACTTCAGAGCTAATGGCCTCGAATCTCTTTTCATGCAGTGTGACATGCTCAATCCATTATTTAAACACCACATCTGCTTAAATAAAAGCAAGATTTTGAATATTTCCCCCCTGCTACTGATTATTTCGCACAGGCAAAGCAGCACATCGTCAAACCAACGTCAATTCACGTGTGTATTTCTTCAACTCAGAAAGACTTATTTTCCTGAACAACTCGAGAACCACCCGTGGACTTCAAAAAAAAAAAAAAAAGGAAAAATGGAAAGAATGAGTTATTGTGAGGCAGTCAAAAACTGATCATTTCAGACTAGGTAACAGTTGATCATTTTGAGCTGTCTCAAAGAGAAAACAATCCTTGAAGTGTCTGAAAGATGAAATACTTATCAGGTTTTGTAACACCACTTTATCTGGTAATACCTGACTTGTTCTGTGTGACACAGCAAGTTTCCTAAAGGAAAGGTTAAAACAGCTATTCTGCATAGGGAAGGCTCCAGGGAGACTCCAGAGCCCCTTGCAGTGCCTAAAGGGGCTCCAAGAGACCCGGAGAGGGACTTGGGACAAGGGATGGAGGGACAGGACAAGGGAGAATAGCTTCCCACTCACCGAGGGGAAATTCAGGTTGGATATTGGGAAGAAATTCTTCCCTGTGAGGGTGGGGAGGCCCTGGCACAAGGTGCCCAGAGAAGCTGTGGCTGCCCCATCCCTGAAGTGTCCAAGGCCAGGTTGGACGGGGCTTGGAGCAACCTGGGCTAGTGGAAGGTGCCCCTGCCCATGGCAGGGGGATGGAACAGGATGGGTTTTAAGGACCCTTCTAACCCAAACCACTCTGTGATTCTACGAAAAGAAAAAACTATCAAAAAATATTCCCATCCCCTAAAGTGAGTTCACTAAATGTCCTCTTTCTAAATGAAGCACATGAGATGCCATGTACATCTGACAGCACTTTGCTGACCCTGTGACTTCGGGTTGAGCAGCACTGGACACCTGCTCCCTCACCTCCCCTTCTCTTCTCTGAACCACATTTTTATTACCTTCTTGTATTGTCCAAGACAGCTATAACTGGAGTCTACTAAATAAATTTGCTTGAGAAATTTATATGAGATTTGAAAGTTTAATGCAACTGCCAAAGATTTTGGAGTGCTGGGAGAATTAATCTCACTACTCATTACATTTATTGATTCCAATCAAGCTTCCGGACATCAGCACAGGTGCCACTGCTAAGAAATAAGAAGTTTCCAGGAAATCTGTACGTAAACCTGAAGTGACTGCCAGCTTTGGGAAAGGAAAAAATCCTCAGAAAGAGGTGTGTAATCTAAATGCCAGTAAAGGCAGTACTAATAGGCCATCATTCACCACCTGGGAAGCTTTCTCCAATACTGGTTTTGTAGCCAACTCAAGTTGAAACCACATTCCTTGAGCCTGTAACAGGGCCAGTATTTATAACAGCCTTTTCTCTTTAAATAGTTTTTGAATTAGGGATAAAAGGTGCTTCCACAGCCAAAGGCTGGGGGTTGTTATTTTCTTTTTTTTAATCACAAACTGAAAGTAGTTGAAGGTAGAAGCTGAACAACCTCTCCAGCTGGTACATCTGCATCAAATACAAGTGGAGGCTTTTCTTTTGAGAATGGAAGAAAACAGTGATTGTGAGTTTTGGAAATAATTTACTACATTTGCTACAGTAAATCTGAGATAAGAAAAGTATTTGTGAACGTATGAAAAATAATGATGCAATTTTATGCAAAATAATCATAGAAGTATCCACTTCCCACTGAGGACAACCCCATTGTTGTCAGACTCTGGCTCAGCTGTGGAAAGAGCTACTTCTTGGGACTCCAATTTTATGGAACTGTTTGTGAGGACAAAATCAGTCTGAGCACACAGGTGGGGTCTGTCCCACACTAAACCAGTTGTTACAGATCAATGAAGTAACAGGAAATTTTTGCCCCCAGAGCTTACAACTGCAGTCAGGAGGAGAGTGAGAGAAGGTAAGGGAGAGTGAGTGAGAGAGGTTTGCAGTGCCCAGGAACACAACAGTGGTGTGAGATCAATCCAGCAGAAACCACCACTGCTCAAATGCATTTCATTAAATCAGGATTTCCATATTTCTGCCATCACCACAATTACACCCTCTATTAGCAAAGTCACACTGGGAATACCAGGGCAGGAAGGCCCTAGAGTTGGGAGAAAGATTTTCCAGCAGCAGCTTAGAATCTCAGAATCACATTAAGGTTGGAAAAGACCTTTAATATCAGCAAGTCCAACCACCAACCCAGCACCAGCGTGTTCACCCACATCCCCAAGTGCTGCAAACACACGTGTTTTGAAAACCTCCAGGGATGGTGACTCCAACCACTCCCCTGGGGCAGCCCCTTCCAGTGCTTTACAGCTCTTTCTGTGAATTCTTTTTTTCCTAATATCCAATCTGAACTTCCCCTGGCGCAACTTGAGGCCCATTTCTCTCGTCCTGCCACTTGCTGCTCGGGAGAAGAGTCCAACCTCCACCTCACTATGACTACCCACGCCTCACTTAAGGCTCCCACAAAGATTGTAGCTTGAAACCTGTGAACGGCCACATAAACGTGCACGTAAGGAACAGGGATTCCACGGGGCAGAGCTTTACCCAAGCAAGTTCTCAGGTGGGTGAAAACACGATTATTTCATTTCATTTCATACAGTTCCTACTACAGTCCTTCCCTAGGACTGAAGTGTTAACCACAGCTGATGCTAATGCAACAACACAATCCACCCAGCAGTTCAAGAGTCTGGTTGAGCACAGCACAAGAACCATTTTATTTACATGACTGAAAACTAATTTTAACATGATTGCTTTTCACTTTTTTTTTTTTTTTTTTTTTTGGTGTGTGGCACAAACTGCATAAAGCTACAATGGAAAACACCTGGGAAAAGAATTATTCTAAGAGTTTGCTGCAACTCTCAATTTCTGAAGTATCATTTTTACTCACCGTGGTGTGCTAATAAACAAGAGCAGTACCAACAACAAGCCCTGCCTGAAAGATCTTTCTGGAACACCTGTGATGCAACAATTGCTTGAAATGGTTGGGATGGCTCATATTTTAGAGTGGGTCAACATTTACTCCTTAACAGAATAAATACTTTTAAACTTTCCTATTTCTGAACTTTGTGCTTCAAACTTAAAAGAGAAAAAAACCTGCAACGCTAAACAGCAAAACTTCAATAACTTGTCAGGATTCCTTAATGTTTATCATTTTGCACAAATACAGCCTTGATATAGTTTAATCCTAGCTATTCTTTGCAAAATTAAGTTAAATGTAAACAATAAATAACAATTAGCCCATTCAGTCTGAATTTTCTGGTTTTCTGTGTCTTCATTTGACTTCACACTGAGTGTTATTTTGAGACATGCTGCTAAAAGAGTGACATAAAAAGGGGCCTAAACTTTCTGACTAGGTTGATTGTAACCCTGTTACTTCCACAAAAAATGCAGAATTTTACTGCCTGGATAATGCCTAACCTAGCATATTAACCTATCAGGCAAGGGGATCAACTTGTGGAATTTTATGTACAGGCTTTCATTAGTTTGTGGCTGAGAAGGCGTCGCTGCCACAAATCAGAGTTTACTCCTAATAGATTGTTTGACTCCTCTTTGCAATTGGAAGTACAAGTACAGCCATAAAAACCTGCACAGCCACTTCCTTCTCTATGAGCTCAACCTCACAGGCTCGTGGGACACACCTTAGCAGAGGGAGTGTCAATTAAGAGTGTGCTGAAAGATAACTCATAATATTAAGAAAAACCAAAACAAACACACAAACAAAAAAAAAAAACCCAAACAAAAAACCAACAACAGCAACAACAAACCCAAAACCTAAATAAACAACCAAACCAAACAAACAAAACAACCCCAACCAAACCATCTTTGTGTTGCCATTTGTACATATTTATAGATGCCACCGAGAAAACACCAGCATGAAAGTTAATTAACCAGGTTGACTGACAAAGGAAACAGATGTGAGTATAGTAATCTTCTGCACTGGAATTAATTTCATCAAGTTTTAGGTGATGCCACAAATAAAGGTCAGGTTGTACTACTGAGATGATCAAGAACACAAACTGTAAATCTATTGCAACATTTAATAACACACATTTCCCACAGGGCAGGAACCCTTTCAGGCAACCATGTGATGAGCAAATACTTAAATGTCACACTTTGAAAATTACTTAACCGGTGCCTTCCACAGCACATACTTCCCCTTCAAAACAGAACAAGAGGAGCAGTTTCTGAAGCACATAAGACATTTCACACTGTCTTCCTAATTGCCTCTAATTGTCAGTTATGATTTTGCACACCACAGTTTAAACCCTATCAAGGATGCTTTCCATCAGCTGCAAACAGATAAGAAAAGGCCGCAAGGGAACATGACTTTCACGTGCCTGGACATCCCCTGCAAACCATAGTTAAGAATGTTTTATCTACTCCCATGGTGGTATTTCCTGAATTCCATATAATTTGGATTTTAAAGCATCAAGTAATGTGATAACCAAGCTCATCTTCAAATTACTTTTCCAATACTTCATTCTTACTCTCCTGTTTCTGTTCTGTATTTATCTGATTTCAGCCTCCTGCCAAGGATCTGCTGCTTTCTGCCATTCCAGTCTGCCTCCAGTTTTCAAGCATTTCCTTCCATCTCTTCACCTCACCTGTTCTCTTCCCTTAGCTGCCCATTAAGAGTCACCTCCTTGGAAATTTTTGTTCCAAGGACATTTGATCACCAGAACTGAGCTAAAATTAAATATTAAGTCAACTTACCAAACTAAAGCAAATTAGCATGTGTGATTCTTCAGGCATCTTTAATAAAGATACAGATTAAAGACAAATCATGGGGTTGGACAGCAGGAGGAATTTCTTGCTGGAAAAAGGGTGGTCAGGCCTTGGCAGGGGCTGCCCAGGGAGGTTTGGAGTGCCCATCCCTGGAGGTGTCCCAGGAAGGCCTGGCCGTGGCACTCAGTGCTCTGGGCTGGGGGACAAGGTGGGCATCGGGCACAGGGGGGGACTCAATGATCTTTCCCAACACAAATGATTCGAGGGTTCTGCCATTGTTTTCTTTACTATTAAAGAATTGTGTTCCCTGAATCCAACAGATCAACCCAAAATGAAATAAAAGACCCTCACCTTTCCATCCTGGGCGTAGGCAGCTCCCGACAAACACCCCAGCTGAATGTACTGTATCCCTTGTTCTTCTCTGAGCAACCTTCTTCTCCAGCCCCCTCAGTCTTGCTTGCTGCTGGACCTTATTCTACGTCTGTGCAGAACCACCAGAGGCATTATCCATGGAGCAGATCCCTTCTACTCCCTCTCCACATTGCTCAGCACGTCACTTGTAGTGCTGCAGTCGGTGAGAAGCCCATGCTCTGTGAAAGACAAAGTCACAAAGAGAGAGAAGGCAATGTCAGCAGAGACAGCAAGACCCGGATCAGACAGCAGTTGGCTGAGTTGGGTGCAGAGCAGGTGCTCAGCACAGGACTGGGCAGCCTGAATGATTCCAAGGGAAGTGCCTTCCAAAACCACTCTTAAGACCAAATAAACAACTTGAAGCCCATTCTCCCCCAACCAAACCTCATTTAAAACTGGTTAGTCACAAAGCAATTACTGCCTGTTACAAAAATCACACAATGGCTTGGGTTGGAAGGGACCTTAAAGATCCTCTTATCCCAACCCTCCCTTGCAATATTGCAGTATTTTCTAGAAAAAGAGTTCTGCTCATGCACCATTGCTCTTCAGATGGGGAAAAAAAAAAACCCCTTAACCTCTTAGTACTTTTCATTAACTACAGTTTAAACCCCTATGTATCTTCAGCAAACCCCAAATGGTCTTAAACAGAGGTCCAACAGCATTTACCAGACCACAGAAAATATAACAGGAATGTTTCTTGTGTATTCTCATCAGAACAAAATAACACTTCAAATAAAAATCATTTTATGAAGTCATTTCAAAAATACGAAAGAAAATATAAAGTGCAAGGCTTGTTCTGTTTAATTTTTTTTTAAATGAAAATGGTAATAAAATACAAAAATTGTGAGTTAAAATTTCTTTAAAACATCAGGATAACTTGCAACTTGAAATAGTAATAATTTCATCCAGGAAAAACAAAGTGAAACACACTAGAATGAATTTTTAATATCCAATTAATGGACAGATGATGACTTGCACAGAGCCACAGTGCCAGCCTGGGGAGCTGCAGTGGGCACAGAAGCCTCGAGCTGAGCAGCAGAGCTGGAGCTGCTGCACCATCAAATGCAGAAGCACAGGATGATCTGAGCCAGTGGGTTTTGTCTTCCAATAACTTTTTCTTAGTAAAAAAAAAAAAAAAAACCCAATCAATTTGCAACACTTTTCGTAGATAAAGCAGACAAAGTCTTGGTCCAGATGGCAAGAAAAAGAAATCTATGCAATGCTAGGGCTGAAAACCTCAGGAACACAACCTAGGCAATAAGTTTTGCTGGTAAGGAAGCAAGGCAGAATAGCAGAGTTCCTTTAACCATGCTTGAAACAAATACCAGTTTCCAAATCACTTCAGATGCACATATATGCTAAACCTGCTATAAACATTCCATAGATATTCAGGAATAAGTTCTTTAGTTCTTTGGCATAGGGATGAGTAAAGATGCTTGTGTAAGGAGTTGGTGCTGAAGAATAATAACCTCTTTTTGTTCGATGTAGAGGAAATTAGAGGCACTTCAAATAACATAAAATATCCCTCAGCCATGGGTCATATGCTTAAAATTAGAAAAATCACGAAGTTCAACAACACTTCACGAGAAAACTGACCCTGCTCCAAAGTATGAAATGTTTTCTTCCTGTTTTTCAGCACTATGAAACAGAACTTTTCTAAAGCTTCTTAAACAAAGTTACCTACAAAAAGATAGGGGAAAAGGACATTTAAGAAGGGAGGGCTCACAGTCAAAGTGCTGGAAACATCAGCACTATAGCTACTGGTGCAATCTTAATTCACCTCTGCTGTGCATATTTATCATGAAACCAGCTGGAACCACACTCCTCTGCTCCAGGAGGCTCCTGCCTTGGGCCCAGCACCAAAGGGGGAAGAATAAAGTAAATGGTATATCCGGGAATTCCGAGTGTTTGAATTCCTAACTTAAAAAATTTCTTTGTACAAGACGTGCACATACACACACAGACATGTGTCACCCCAGTGTCAAACGTTTCAGAGCTTAAAGATTCCTCCCCCTCCCCAAAAAAGGCTCACCCTCCAAGACTTGCTTTCTATCAAAAATATTCACCACTCCCCTCTTCTGGTTATCAGTGCTGTGAAAAAGAAAAACCACCACGAATTTCACAAAGCTGTTCTCCAGACAAGTGACATTTAGCCCACTGTTCCTCCACGTTCCTGGCAATCTTCCCCTGCTCAAGTGTGCTAACATTAATAAAGAATTCTAAGGTGAGCAAGAACTCTTAGGAATATGTCAAGGACTGGGGGAGAAAAGCACCATTGGAGAGGAAAATCCATTAGAAAAATGAAAAACAAGATCAAGCCAACTATGAATCTCATATTGCAGGACTACCAAGCTGCCTTATTAAATTGCCAGTAAGAAGAAAAATAAACAAAAAGGATGGAATTAGGAGAAGCAGAAACCCACTCAGTGTTGAAGTATCTGAAAGTTTGCCTCAATTCTAATAACGTACGTGAAAAAAATGAGAAGTTGAATTACTTTTTCCAGGCGTTTTATTAAAATACATTTTATTGGAATACACACAAACATACTCCTCCTCTGTTTTCCAGAGAAGTAGGCGAGTATGTACATGTGTGTGAGGGAAGAAAGATAGGCTCTAACACTAAGGCATTTGTTCCAAGAATTTCCCTTGTTCCCTGTTTTCACCTGCCACACTTCCCTGTTTGATCCATCTTTTCCTCTCTATCAGTAGGTTCAAAGGTTTGGGCCAGTAAAGTCCCTGAATACTCACCCTAGAGCAAGAAATTTGGTCAGGAGATAAAAGAGCAGAGAAGTCTACAAAGTGCAAAAGTTCAGCAATCTCAGATAATCAACTAAGTGCAGAGATCTGATCTTAAATAAACCATCAAATATTGCTAATGATTCAAAATCACAGTATAATCTGTCAGATCCTCTCAAATTTCCATCAAATACATTTCCAGGACATGAAGGGCTTCAGTTAATTAATAAAGATTCCTGAAATCATGTAAAACATCAGAAAAAAACAGAGGTAGGGTCATTTGTCTTAAAAAGGGGAATAAAAAATTAACAAAATCACAGCACTCAAGGGGAAAAAATTAAATTAATCATATTAACATAAAACACTCTAAACTTTGCAGTCTGGGGTTCCCAAGTGGGAAATAAATGGGTTCAGGTATATTTGGACCCCAGTAAATATAGCATAGAATGTTTCATGACATGACTATTCATTAACATTTCATGTATTTATTATTTTTTAACTAGTGCTTACAGTACAAAACTACTACATACATTAAAAATTGACTGAAACCAAATGAAAACTAGAATTTAAGGATGGTAGTTGCCAAGGTTCAAATAGCAGGGATCACAAAAACTGGCTAAAAGTATACAAAATAAACCAGTCCAAACAGCAGAAGTTATTTTTCTTATACAAAGTCAACCACATTAATGAGGATGTTTCCTATGGGAAAACATACTATAATTTGAGTAATTTTTAAGTAAAAGGTTAATGGATATAAATTACGAAAAACAACCCTTTACTGGAGAGACAAATCATCTCATTAAGCCTGGTGACATTCCTGGCTTCAGTTACAACAGAACTGCACCCTTCAGTACTTCAGTAACCTTTAACTGATTTATTTTCTCAGTCATTATCAACTGTAAGGAGGAGTGAAAGTTTCCCAGTGCCAAAGAATGAACCTCACCTGGGGAGAAACCTAGGGATGTCTGAAAATCAGGGAAACAGACCTTTCTGGAGGGATTTCCTGAGCCCAGAACAAACCATTGTTGTCCTGCTCCGAAAGACAATGTGAACACGAACACAAACAAGCCTGGTGATGGCATCCAAACCCAGGTAAAGAGTGGCAGCTACATGGGGAGAAACCCTTTCCAGGAGCAGTTTTCTCACTCAGTTCTTACATCTCCTATTTGTTCTCCTCCCCAGGTCTCTGTTCTGGCAAGGAATCTCTCTCCCAGAGTGCTGCCCTCATCTCATTACTAAGGCATCCGCTTCAAGCCAAGTCTTTTTTCATCCTAATGTAAAAATCTTCACTAACAGAAAAGTGCCAGATGATCTATTTTTCTTTAGAGGTGAGCCAAATCTGCATACTCGATTTCTTATTTAACTGGACCCATTTATAACAACTACAGACTCCAGTTTCTCCCTACCATGATAGAGGCTTCCTTCTTAATACTGCACCACAGCCAGTCAACTCCCAAAAAAACCAGAAAAAAATGAATATATCTATGTGATTAATGCTTGACTCACAGTACCAGTCAGTGAAACTTCAGCAATGCATTTTAATTTTTTTCACAACTAAATATAGCAGTAGCTATATTTTCAGTCACTGTAGCTAAAATAATTAGCTAGAATTAGGGTATTTTTAACTAATCTAGTTAATAATTGCCAAAATGGAGATGATGTCGAGCTGGGGGTTGCAGAAAGAGAGCAGGCAGCAGCAGCAGCTGACACCAGACAGATCCATTACATTATTTCTCCCATTTTAACTCCAGACTAGACCCAAGTTTTCCAACTACAGCTATGATCTACACTGGAAGCAGAATCCTGTTCACAGGACTGTTACACACAGGAACTGTCTTCCTAGCTTCCAGCCTTCTAAAAAGAAATCTTGCTGGCAAAAAGCTCATCAGCAAAATTCTGAAATTCCTCAAAGAACATCATATATTATGGAACTGTGTATGTGAGGTAACGGTTCAGTTCTGGCCCTAGCAGAAATGTGAACTGAAACTGCACATCCTGAAACACAACACCAGTAGTAAAAAAAACAAACTAAGAAGAAAAAGGAAATATCGCAGTGGGTATCAGCAAGGCATTGGCAAAGCTCTCAGCATCAGCCTGACCCTCTGGGTTGAAATCCAGGATGCACATCACAGGGAGGTGGCCACTGCTGTCCACCTCCTGCTGTCAGTCTCTTCCAGTGCCACTAAAACAACTAGAAAAAGCTTCTGAATTGATATATAAGATCTGTAGCAGGACTAAAAACATCTTGTGTTTTTATGTTGTCTTGAAGCACATATTGAACCAGACCATGAGAATCCCAGCAGCTGATGTACTTAAAAGTCCTAAAGCAATGAAGAAAGCTTTCCACAGCCGTCTTCTCCCAGGCCTTGCAGAGCTGTTGCTTTGACTGTGATAGGGGACATCAAAGAAAACATAAATGCCTGTGTCTGGTTAAAGGGATCTGTCACAGACATGTCCTGCAGAGAATCCCAGAACGGTTTTGGCTGGAAGGAACCTTAAAGCTCATCCAGTTCCACTCCCTGCCATGGGAAGGGACACCTTCCACCAGCCCAGGTTGCTCCAAGCCCCGTCCAACCCGGCCTTGGACACTTCCAGGGATCCAGGGGCAGCCACAGCTTCTCTGGGCAACCTGTGCCAGGGCCTCCCCACCCTCACAGGGAAGAGCAAATAATGCCACTATTATTTATTCCATAACCTTATGAAGATCTTAATGGTATTTAAGTGTATTAATGGCAATGGTTTTGCTCTAGACTCATAGGGCGAAATTTAAAAGTAACCAACTCCAGGCAGCCTATTCAGTTATTTTAGGCAGGGGCAAAGGCTTTTCAGGTGTAACTGGTTTTCAATTCATTCTACATCTGAACATATGCTGGTATTTTAATCAAAATCCATTGTACAGCGTCTGTTTTACACTCCAAAATTTCAGGCATTTACTTGAAGAATACTGAAATGAATTAGAGGCTGAGCTTTAACAAACTGATGAGAGAGGCTGAGTCATAAACTCATTTGATGGAGAAATCAAGAGCTGTGAAGCCACACACGCTTCTGAAGTGGCAGAACCAGCTCACTTCTCCTCTTGCCCCTCAGCAGAACCAAGAACCTACATCAGACATCCCAACCACCTTCTGTTCTACAAAGTACAATAAATCAGCGTTTCCAGAGAGGACACTCAGAGTCATGGGATGGCTCATGTACAGAAATGTAGATACTCCTGATTTGTTACACACCCAAACACCTGAAAAGACAAGGGAAAACTAAGTCTTCAAGAACAGCATGAAATGCACCACAAGCATATTCAGTATTTCCTCTGTTAAATGTATTGCCTGACAGATTATATGTTCCACACAGAACACAAAACACCAAAGCTATGTCAGCTAAAGTCTCCAACAGAAACCTCAAAGTTGGACTCCACAATTTTTGTTTCATTCTATTTGAACTTTTAGCATCGTTGGTATGTTTTCTCTTTCTAAATCAATTCAAAAAAATAATTTAACGTGGAGCCGGAATTTGGTAAAAATAAATTTAAAAATGACATTTCGAAACAAAACCAAAACTGAAAATATTTAACCTCTTGCAAGCTCACATAAAGCTGTCTATCACACCTTTTGATACTGGAACTTTTCATCCAAGTTGCAATGAATCAAAATAAGTATTGGAATCTCGTGAAGGTACACAACCATTCCCATGCCCCTCATTTTAAGCCAAGTTTGGTAGTTTTAAGTTTAGTAGTTAACTGTCTTCACTGCTAACAAGTGAACAAAATATTAAAGATTAAGAAGTCTCTTCCTATGGCTATGGTGTTTAGTCAGCTTACAAATACTTTATAAAGTCAACTATGAACAAAGAAACAGTTTCTATCTAACATGATATTTAACTTGAATTTTACTGAAAGCAATAATCAAAACTAAGATTATGGAAATCCCCATTAATTGTGGGTGGAGAACTAGAGTTTCTCAATACTTCTGACTGCAGCAGCAATTAATATATTCTATATTGAGTCTATTCATCAGGCTGAGAGAATCTAAAAATATCCCAGTGCTAAGAATGATGATTTCTCTGTCTGCTGCACAGACAGCTTTTCTGCTCCCTCTCTTCAGGGAATCCTCTGCCTGGTGCCTCCACATTTCATATTCAGAAAGAGATTTCAAATAATTTTCTGGCATTTCTCCAGCATTAACTCTGACACAGTCAATTCAGCAGAGAAATGCCAGATTTCATATAGCTTCTGAGGGGGTGGGATTGACAGTACTTTGCTAAGGCCCCTCCCTCTCCCTGTTTTTATTGCAAATAATTTTTTTACATATTTTCCTAACAAAATTTGATTTCATCAACATATCCAGTGGGCTTACAATACAGGCATTGTTGCTGGAAATGTCAGTACTTCAAATGTGATTCCTGATGTAACTCTCATAGGATATTGAGAAATAGCCAAGTAAATTTATTCTTTCTATCTAAATGTCAGTTTAAGTATAAAAAACCCCTAAATATCATGAATAGAAGAAGTATGTGCACTGTATATCTAATGTGACGATCTGGATAAGAAACCAAATTAAATCTGTTTCATATGAGAATACTGTACCCTACAGTGGAGGATGTCAACGGGCCCTCTATAAAAGCAAATGTATATTACAGACATAAGTAACTTTACAAGGCCTGTTTTATTGTAATCATAAAACCTAAAAAACATGATGGAATCAAAGGCATATTAGAGTTTAAAATACCATAAACCAGAAGCTATTATATCCCTATCATACAGGATTATTTAAAAGAAGACATAATCACTAAATCAAAATTTATCTTACATCAATAACAGGAAAAATGTGTTCGCATGAGCCACGTGGTTTTCATCAACTCCCCATCTGAGTCCCTCCACAAAGTCAACAATGTCTCTCTTCAGAAAAAGTATGGAGAAAAGTTGGGATCTTCACATGGATAAATAACTGGTTGTGAAGATGGGAAGCTGACGGTAGGATTGAACAGTGGGAGTTGTCCCAGAGCAGTCAGCTCAGCTGGGAGCTGTCCTGTCCAACAAAGCCACGATCAGTCTGGGAAAACAGTCACTAGGAAGGTGACATTCTGTGGATGAGAGGAAGGAAGTTAAGACAGCAGAGACAAGGACCACCTGTGAAGGTCTGCAGATGGACTCTCCATGTCTCAGCGACTGAGCAATCACAGTGATGGATGGAAGGCAACGGGAAGAAATGTCGAGTGATGTACCCAGGGGGAAAACATCCTGGCTTTACACACAAAATGATGGACACCTGCTGAATATTGATGTGCAGGAACCATAATGTGGGGCTGCAACTATCAGTGCTACGAGAAAATTGGCTCAGGCTCCTTGACAGTCAATTAAAAAGTAAAATAAAGAATAAAAATAACAGAAAAAAAAAATCTTCTGTTTCTGTATAAATCCACAGTGCGAACTTGTATGTAATTCTGATTCCCCCACCTCAAAAAGTGAATCGAAGGGTTCAAAAGTGGTAAAGAAAGCTGAGACCTTTCAGTCAGGAGAGGGAGATGACTCAGCAGAGGGATGGCAGAGACTCAGCAAACACTTAGCAAACCCAGAGCAAGATGCAAAGGGCGACAGCCCAACCTGGTGCTCGCTGTTCCCCTCAGGATCAGAGCATCCCACACCAATTCCAAACAAACAAAAGGCAGTGGAATTTCCTAGGTGGCCTGCAATTAGGCAGAGGAACTTTGCTCCCAGACACCATGCATTTACATGGGCCTAAGAGGAGGCTCAGAATTTATACGGGAGAAAGACCCCATGACTGTACCTCTGGCTTCCCAGCTCCCTGAGTGTGCAGAGCCTGAGAGAGTTTGCTAAGGAAATTTTATTGCACACTTGATCTAAACTCATATTGCCATACAGGTATCTGACTTTCAAGAGAAGAGCCCTAAAAATGATGGAAAAGCATGAAAATCAAGTAGAGAAGAGAAGAAGAACCCTTCATCTTGAGCTTAAAACGGCTCAGCAGCATTTGACGGGAGATGTGAGGATACGAACACTGGGAACGTAAGAAGGGAGAAAAAAGCAAAGATCACACCCAGCCTTGCAGTTTTTTTTGCTCAGGCCCATCACTGGAGGGAACACTAACTGAGCACTGCTCTGTGACTGCACTGGGGAATCCACTCAGACACACTTTGGACCCAGCAGTGCCCCCACACTGGTGCTGTGCAAGTCCTACAAACCCAGACCCTCCTCTTTAATCTCTGCCCACCACTATGCTTAGTTTCTGCTCCCAAAACACCCCCCAACCCTACTGCAGCCTTCACCCAAATGCACTGTACTCTCCTTTTGGACTGGCATATCCCCTCACCCCTTTTGTCAATGAAGACAATGCCCTGATCACATCCCTGGGCACACAGGAATCCCTGGGCCAGAGCATCTGCACCCCAGTCAGCACTAAAAGGTTGGTAAATACACAGGCACATGAAAAAGAATAAATACTGAGTCCATATGAAACAGAGACAGATTGTCTGGGGATGTAGGTTCTTCCCTTTCAGGATTCCTGGTTCTCACAGCTCTGCATCTAAATTCCAGGCTCGACCCAGACTAGAGGTTTAATTTGCTGAAGGTTACACAGATAGCTTTGGCAGAGATCTGAATCAGACTCCAGTCCTGTGTAGGATTTTAATTGCAAAGTATCTTCTCCACAAACAGATTTATTTTTCTTGGTTCTATTCTACTATAAATAATAAACCTTCCTCTGTAATGCATGAAAGCTCACTATGTGCTCCAGTAAAACCATTCATAATTATTAAGTTATCTGATTATGTTTGCCCTTTCGTGCATTTGAGCACCTCAGAGTCACAGAAGGTATTAAAGCATTTACAAACCAGGTAAATAATTTATTTTCACTTTTGAACAGAGCTCACTCTGGTCATTTGCCCTTTCATATTGCATATTATTATATGCAATCAATCACCTGAACTACATGTGGTTGCCATCTCCTATACCAATGTCTGAATGGCCAACAACATCAGCTGTAAGCAGGATTTCTATTTAACACCAAATATTCTTGTTTGGACATGAATACCCTGTATCTGTGTGAATAGAGATCCCCACAGAATGAAAATCTGTTCTCTGAATACTTGATAAAACAAAAAGGCATCAGAAATGCTTGCAAGGAGCCTGAGTGTGACTGATAAGAAAGCTATATAAATCTCCAGTATACACTTGCCAACTCAATTCTGAAACATTCAGCTGATTTGAACTGCAGATTACTGACTTTGCTCCAACCATCCCCATTTTCATCTTCTGCTAAAAATATTCATTTACACAAACCAGCAAAGAAGTCCAGGACGCCCAAACTTTAATAAATCACAGACATCGATTTAATCTCATGTAAGTGAAGCTTCCCACTGTCCTTTTAAAATAAACAAGGAGGACACAGAGGCCTGCACATAATCACTAAATTACAAAGAACAGATGTGAAACATTAACAAGGAAATGCTTATGCTGGCAAGGAGCAAGGACTATAAAACAGCACGCACTGTACCAAGCCAGATTGGCTTCCCAATGACTCATACTTATGAGACTACGAACAAGAAGGAACAAAAATTAAATGGTTCATTTGACTGGGCCTAATACACTTTAGTTACTTTAAATTAACTGCTAATTGTGCCATTGCTTTCCCTTGTTCTTTTCCTTTTGACTTCTTGGTTGAAAAGCCTTGATGGAGGGGACACTACTAGAAAAACCCACACAGTTCCTGTCCAGGCATTTACCCCTCATCAATTCACTATTAGTGCAAACATTCCTTTCAAATCATGCATTCCTTTATCTGAAATTAAAGCATCTCTCTGTCGATTGTCTGTTCATCACCTCACTACACCAACTACACATATGATGAATTTTTCTTTCAGTTTTTGAAATCAGCTCTCTAAATATTTTGATCTGTTCATCCTACACTTGGGGCCCTGGGCAACCAGGGATAGTGGAAGCTGTCTGTGCCCATGGCAGGGGGTGGAACAACGTGAGCTTTAAGGTCCTTTCCAACCCAAAGCAGTCTGGGATTCTCTGATATTATCAGGTCTATTTCTCACCCTTCACTGAGAGAGGGAGAAAAAAGAAAGGGAGTCACTTCTTGCACTGTTCCTAAAGGAGGATGTCCAAGCCATATCAGGTTATTCAGGACAACAAAGGCTAAAATGCAAATATGCAATTGCAATTCACTGAATTTTAATTAGGACCTTTTGGCAGTTATGGTATTCTTTGGGAAAAGGTTTCTAACCACGGTGCTGACCATTGCTTGCCTCTCATACGCACTTTTTTCTATTCTATGCTTGTCCTACAAAAATGCCCTCGTATTTCAAGCAACTTCATGTTTTATTGGCCTCATGACTTGCGTTGCAAGCAATGAAAAACAATCTTTCCTCTACGTGAACAATATGTCAGCACCATTCCTTGCTGAACACATCCAAGCTTGACTGTATCATGGTCACTTCACATTCCTTGGAGTTTGACTTGGATGGTCCATGTGAGAGCTTCACAACTCAGGGTATTCTGTGTTTCCAATAAGGGAACATGTATGTTATGGGCAGGTCACTGCCCACTTTCATGATGCCAGTGAGAAAGCATGTTCCACCTCATACAAACAGAACCTTTCTACTTGGTATGTCTCTATCACAACTACTTTAATAGGCCAATATTATTTTCTGTTGTTCCTCAAAACACAAAAATTAATACCTCAACTACGTCTCATGAAGGATCCAAGCAAGATTTACACAATCAGTTTATAAAGAATAAGAACAAAGATGGTGCATGTTGGGAAATTTCTACTGCTCCAACTGCTGATGAATGGATCAAGTTATTTTTTTTATTATTTTTTTTTCCTATTTCTCACATAGATACCTGTATATATGGTTAAAGCAGAAGTCCTCATTATGACCAACCTGGATTAACTTTGATAGCACTGGGGACAGATTTTCTTCCTATTATTCACTGTGAGGGGGAAAGAGGGAGACAGTGAACATCTTAATTTCTCAACACATCCATTGGTGGGGAAAGTAGCACATCCTTTGCTGAACTCTGTCAGTGATTATTTAAGCATAACCATTTAAAAAATCAGGATTTGCAACTGGAGTTTCTCAGGCTACAGATCCTATTAAAAGGCTTTCTTATGCCTTCATCTTCCAGATTGAAGAGTCCTTTAGTATCACATCATCTTTCAGTGTTTATGCAGACAGAAGTTGCAGGAAATCACTTCACGCCTCTTTTCTTTGAACAAAATGGACAACTCATTTTTATCTTATTGCAAATCAAGCATCCTCAAATCATTGCTGTGCCTCTTTCCTCACAGTGTTGGAACTCAAAGAAGATTCTCCAGCCTAGGAATGATCTTGTCACTACTTCATAGGGAAATACCAGCACTTCTGAGTCCAGGCTGACATTGCCCTCTATTTGTTATTATTAGACATATCCTCATAAGGCTGTTCTTAGGACCACTAAAGAAAATACAGACAAATTTGCTTCAGCATTTTAGACTGATAAATTTTGGGTAATAAGTCTATTAACAGATTATTATGTTTCTTACTTTTCATAAGGAAGGGCACTGAAGCAGCTAATGCTGCAAGGCATCTGAGAAATGGAGGAAAAGCTCCCTTTAGGAACCTAAGGGGGCAGGAACGGGAAAAGACAGGCTACAGAAGGTGATTCAAAGCTGGAAACAATAGGTGAAGTAAAAAAAAAACTGTTTTGCTTCATGGTTTAATCACACTTATAGTTAAGAACCACTATTTGAAGAGCCCAGTTACGGCACTCCTGAGAAACTCCACTGACCTGCACTGCAGAAATGCTGACTTACTCTTCCCCATCCAGATCCTGACATTCACAATTCTATTTTAACAGAGTTGTTAAAATTCATGACTCGCATTCAGATTTGGAAGAAATCTGGAAGTGGCAGGAAAGAAGACAAGCAAGCAGCCTCCCAGCTGTAGTGAACTGTACAGCTCAGCTTCAATGCTGAGATTTTGAATTTGTTCAAGGCTAAGGGAGCCTGAGAACTTCACATTTCAGTGCCTCTGCAGCTACTTTGCCACCTAACCTGAAGAAAAATGCAGAGGATCATTACAAGCACCTGTATTATTCTTGTTATCTTTCCCATCCACTTGACAGAATAAAAAAAGATAATTAAAAACCACTATTGGAACAGTAACAGAACATTCTGCGTGCACAAGGAGAAGAATCAACGTACAAAGACCAGAGAGCAATGGAAAGTATTAAAAAAAAATTATTAAAAATTAGTTTTAAAGTGCTCTACTAACAAATTGTCTTCTGCAAAGAGGTCTACAGGGCATTAACTTCAAGGGATCACAGTACTTGTTTTCTCACAGAACCAGAACAAGTATTTACAGTCATTAGGATTCTTCAGCACATTGAATTATGCAGCTGGCAAAGCACAATACAGGAACAAGTAAGTATGGTGTTCATCGAGGCCATGGACATGAACTCCATGCAATTCCTTCATAAGGCATAGGAAATATAGTGGTTGAAATGCCAAATTGTTAACAAATATCCCCTTTTCTTATTAGATATCAGGGAGAATTACTAAGTCACTCATTAAAAGCCCTGAAGGTCTCACATGAATATTCCTGAAGCAGAAAAGAGATGCAAATTTAGTTTTGCTGGGTTACCCTGTGGTGTTTGAAAGAAAAGGCTCATGAACCATCAAACCAAGCATGATCTACATGGAGAGTATCCACAATAAGGGACATTCACCTTCAGTCAGACTAGAAATCAGGGCAAAGGACAATCAAACCGGCTCATTTCTGTAAGTTCACAGACAAAAACGTCCTGTGTGTTTACTTTATCTACCTTTTCCTGCTCTGGACTCCCACATGGCTTCAGGAAAAGATGAGTAATTTGGCTGATGGTGTGAACTTTGAGAGAAATACCTGCTTATCCCATCCACAGCCAGAGGAGCACACGGCAAAACCTTCACCTTGGGGGCACATTTAACGAGAGAGAATTGAAGGACACGGGTCTCCAGAAGCACCACTCTGCCAACCAACAACATCCATCTTGCCAAACACGCAGCTTAAACCCAAAACCTGACTTTGTTTCTAGGATACTATTTCCAGAGAGACGAAGGAGAGGCACCTCTGGCACAGCAAACAGCACAAGTGATGGACAACACTGCTCCAGGCACTGAGAGCTGAGCACGGTCTTACCCTTCCAGACATTCTCGAAGCACTGATGGGCAGGGCCCTTGAGACAGCCAGGGGGGAAGGACATACATCCATCAGTTCAGGGTTAGACTTCCCTGGCACTGAAAATCATGTATACTTCTCAGTGACCAGCTCTGAGGCCAAGATAAAAATGTTTCAGCAACTATTCTTTCTAGAAGTGAACAGTGTGTTTCCTGCTATGGCTGGAATATGTGAAATAATCACAGTGGCCCTCAGCCAAGGGTGATTTCCATAGTTTGAAATGCAGCCTTCCTGTGAATTTTGTGGTAATCAGACTCTTCTTTGCTTATTTGTCTTCTTACTCTGTTTATTTATGTAGGAACATTACCAGCATGAGTAATTCAACAGGGCCAGAACAGTGGAGTAAGATAGAATGAGAAGGAATAACAGACAGGAATAATGGGTACAGCAGACTGGCACATTTCAGCTCCAGCAAAAGGCTACTCTGGGATCAATCCCATGCATCCCAAATTGGCACATCAGCTGATCTCTGACAAACAGACTGGGAGGCAAGAAAAGGAGCACGAAGCTCTTTATGTTTGCAGCTGACCAGGCATAATATGAATTCCAGGGGCAGGAGAAGCCTTTTATTTACACTGTCCACACTGGGGGGGTGACACAGGTGGCCTTTGAGCTCTGGATACAAGGTGCCTCTCCTCACTGTTCTTTTTTGCTCTCAGTCATTGAAGAGACCAAAATCTTCCCTGCCCCAAGCAGGCTCGGGTAAGGAACAAATCAAAATTTCTATAAAGTCTATTGCTTGCAGTACACAAAGTTTCACTCCTCTTCCCTCACAAGAAGGAGAAAAGGAAAAGGATGTAGAGAATCTGTGGTACCCTGGCCCTGCCTGAGCAACAGCATCCAGACCCAGACTCCAGTTCCCCAAGTCCTGTCATCTGCTTCATTTTCCCTCCCTTACCCTTTTGTGGCCAGTTACAGCAGTGGGAAGTTTCTGAAGTGATATGTTTCTCAGTCATCTTCCTTAAGACAAGGGAAGATACATATATATAAATATATTTATATATATAAATAATTACTTGTCTGATGTTTGTATTAAAAATATTTGTATTTATAAATATTCTCAATTTGATAGTCCACTATCAAATTCTGCTGTTGAAATATTCTGACCGTCTCATCTATTATCAATTTATATATTATTTATAATGTAACTATTTATAATGTAATTATTTAATGTATAATTATATATTAGATGTGTAATTATAATAGCTATTATAAATATTCAATAAATATTTAATGAATATTATTTAAATATTTGATAATTATTTAATAATTTTTATTTTTATATATATGTGTGTGTTTGTGTCTGTGTGTGTCTGTATATCCCAGGCAAGTATTTATAATATCCCAGCAATCCGTGCTGCAGCAAATTCTGCTGAGCTGAACAGCAGGGCTCTATTTGCCAGATCAAATGTGGATCCCAATGGCAGCACTGATCTTGGTCCCACACAGCTGAGAGATACAGATTAAGTGGAAAAGTGATATTCTCTATGTAAGTAATAATAGTAATCAAAATAAATTCAAGATTCCTAACAGGCCTGAAAAGGTGATCAAAATATTTAACAGAAACCAAGAAACTCAGCACCAAGAAAGAAAAAAACAAAGCACACTTGCCTTTCTTCCTACATATGGAAGTACCAAACCCCACATTTACTTGTATCTCCTACTTCAAAATCTGTTTATTACCCACAATCCTGCATTTCTACAGCTCACTGCTACATACCCAAAACAGTCACTTTTTCCTGTAATATTACTTTTCATACCTAAGAAACAGGTCCCCAGCAGGTATAACACACCAGTCGAGGATCTGCTCTCACGTTACCCCAGGTCTGCACCAGGGGAAGGCCATGCCAGTACATCCTTCCTTCCTGGCTGCCCTACCCTGCCCCTGCCCCCCAGGAGCTGTCACAAGCCATGGAATTTAAGAGACTGTTCTGCATCTTCTTCCTTTCAGTTCAGGAGGCGACAACCTTGCCACAGAATGTTTTTATTGGAAACCGCTGAAGGCTACTTTAACATATGTTAATACCACAGTATCTGCCTCACTTCAGTTATAAGGTTTATTTGCTAAGCTATGAAGCCTCACTACACCTGGAGTGACTTCCAGATTTCAGAATAAAGCCTTTACAGAATCCCAGAATGGTTTGGGTTGGAAGGGACCTTCAAGTCCATCTCATTCCACTGGCCCAGGTTGCTCCAAGCCCCGTCCAACCTGGCCTTGGACACTTCCAGAGATCCAGGGGCAGCCACAGCTTCTCTGGGCAACCTGTGCCAGGGCCTCCCCACCCTCACAGGGGAGAATTCCTTCCCAATATCCCATCTAACCCTGCCCTCTGGCAGTCTGAAGCCATTCCCCCTTGTCGTGTCACTTCAGCCCCTGTCCAAAGTCCCTCTCCAGCTCTTTAGGTACTTCAAACTGCCTTTGGAGGCTTGGCATGACTAAACAATAATAATAGTAATAATAATAACAACCTTCCATTGTGAATACTATGAACCAACAAAAAGTCATTTCAAGTATTTAATGTTTGCTGGAAAAACCTTCCCCAGAAGATCATTAACAAAATGTTAATCTGCACCCAGTGCTTTGCAACCCCAGCCATTAATAAATTATGTGTACACAAGGAATTTGCTTCAGTATAATGTTCTAAACTTGCACATGCAATTCCCAAATATTTTCAGCAGCCTCTTGCTTCATAAATTTGTTGATGGAGGCAGGGTTTTCAGCAGGGTTGGTTTGTTCTTCTCCTTTGCTAAAGCAGACACGTGTTTGAAAATCAAACACACATGCAAAAACTACCATCAAAAACACATGTTAAGTGTTCATTCCCACCTCACCAAGTGTTTGAAGACTTCCTGTTTGTGAGAGGCTTCAAGAAAGCTCTTTACCATGTCTCGCTAATCAGGAAATTAAAATACTTTTTTATAATATATTCTCACTATTAGGACATAAGATTTCTTTAGCTGGGGGTCTCTTCAGACTTACTGAAATGGTCTCAGCAGTGACTGTTAGAGGGAGCATTCACGGCTGTACATGTTGATAACAATGGAAAATTTGATATAATTAACACATTTAAATTTAGCTCTAATTTTTTAAGTTACTTCAAGCAACAGCAATGCTACATCTGAGACTAAAGACTTGAAATACAACATTCCTCTTGGTGTCACAGCTAATGACAAGCAGCAATCACCAGCAGACAATTGTGCCGTGGAGGTGGAATCCCAGCTCCCACCACCTTCCTCAGGCACCAGCCAGGCACCAGCATCATGTACCAGTCAGACCACCTTTGACTCCCCTGCAGATGCTGCTGCAGCTCTCCCTGCACACACTGTTGGGATTCAAACAATGTCTTTGCAGTGCTTAATTCCCACCACGCTGATGAAAGGTAGCTTTTCCCAGCATCTCAAAAAACTCACAGGTAGGAGCCTTTGCTTCTCTTCTGCCCCCATAGACAGCACGTGGATGAAGAACCATGGTAAACTGTGCCAGGTCTAAATGATCTGGCCACTGCACACAATAGGATGAATAAACTACAGCAGCTCCAAGATTAATTTCTGCCTGTGCTTATTAATAGCAAGCAATGCTGCCAGTTACTCATTGCAGCCTGTGGGGAAAATCTCTCTTGGGCAGGAACTCCAGTCATTGCTGAAGGATCTGAAACACTGCACACAGCATGAAAATATTGAACTTGCCTCTCTTTCTGCAAACAGCCTAAAAGGAATTATCAAGCACTCCACTGGTGAGAAACAACAGGTTGTGCTACACAGTGCCACAGAACACCAGGTAGTAACAAGAGAAGGAAAAGAAATCTGCTGTTTGCTTTCCTTGCTTGCAGACTAGCGAGCTGCTGACGGGAAAAAGTGCTGAGAATTTCAGCACTGGGTTTGTCCAAAGTGGAAATTTTCATTAAAATAAATGAGAACCCAGAATAGAAAAGACAGAATCACTTAGGCTGGAAAAGCCCTCCCAGCCCATGGAGTCCCCCCTGTGCCCGATGCCCACCTTGTCCCCAGCCCAGAGCACTGAGTGCCACGGCCAGGCCTTCCTGGGACACCTCCAGGGATGGGCACTCCAAACCTCCCTGGGCAGCCCCTGCCAAGGCCTCACCACCCTTTCCAGCAACAAATTCCTCCTCCTGGCCAACCTGAGCCTCCCCTGGCACAGCTGGAGGCCGTTCCCTCTCTTCTTGTCCCTTGTTCCCTGGGAGCAGAGCCTGACCCCCCCCCAGCTCCCCCCTCCTGTCGGGTAGGAAGGTAACGAGGAAGCCAAGAGAGCCAGCACCTAAACATGGATCTCCAACAGGAAGAAGGTTGGCTGTGAGCATTAAAAATAAAAGCAAGAAAAAAGACACCATAACTTTTTGACTTTATCAAGACTGGGAGCAAGGAAAAGAACGACACAGAGCAACGCCATCTCAATTTACTGTAAAACTCCCCCACTCTTAAATTCAGAAAATAAAATGTATTATTTAATACAGAAAAGTATGACCCAAAGTGCTCTAAGTGATTCCTCAAAAAAAAAAAAAAAAAAAAAAAAAAAAAGTTAAAGGTTGCTTCAGAAACAGACTTGTCATTCGCTACATCCAGCTCTCTGAATTTTTCCTGGCTGAAAATTCCTATGAAAATGATCCAACACGATTTTTTGGTCACTTAGCATTACAAGAAAATAACTTCATTTTTCAAAGAGGTGAGAATCATTTTTTCCTATCTTTGCTGCAACATCCCCAGATGCAGTAAATGGAAATTTTCAGCAGTATGCATTCAGAATAAAAAGCAAAATCATCCAGTAAAAACAGACATCCAATGATGGAAATGCTGTAGTGTTAATTCCTCTGTGTAAAGGTGTGAAAGAGACTTTTGCCTACCAAAATTGCTCATTTCAAACAACCAGCAAACAAAATTTTGTGGACTAACAGATGTCTAACAGATCATAAAACCCAGACATACTTTATTACCATTGAAACTGTCAATGCTTGCAAAGATGTAATGCTTCCAACAAGGAAGGATCCTTGCTTAGGGAGTGCCTGTTTAGATAATGGTGGAGAATAAAAGCCCATCTCTCTCATTGCAATCAAAAAATCCCACTGCCTGGGACACAGGCAAGCAGTCAGGGAGAGCTATGACATTACCTCCTGGAGGCATTACTGCAGGTCCAGCTACAGAGCACTAAAGGCATCCATGGTTCTGCACTTATTACCTGAGAAGTTGGAATTAACTCCATGTCCTATGGAAACATTTCTACAGGCCTCCCTGGTTCATCACAGCAGTTTAAATACAGCACTTACACTGGTAAAAGGATAAATTACACTTGTTAACTTCACCTTTGGAATCCCTGAGATCGAACACACATTCTGAGCCTGGTTCTTCCCCAATGAAGAACAGTTCTTGCAGCAGCAAATCAAGGCAGGGAGAGAGAGCTGTAATCCAGTGCTAAGTTAACCAAGCTTGAGATGCACAGGCAGAGAGGGGAAAAGAGAGCGTAAATATTATATTTCAATGTCAGTATTTATGAGCAAAGACAACTAGCAGCTTGCCAAGCTCACAGGGTGGCACTACCACAGATCCCTGCACTGCAGGGCCTTTCCCCCCCCTCAAAACTTCTTTCTGAAGAAAGAAGGAACCAGCACTAGGACAAGAGGGCTTGGTCTTAACCTGTGGCAGGGAGTTTTAGGTTGGACATTAGGAAGAACTTCTTCACAGAAAGGGCAGTTAAGCATAGGAATGGGCTGCTCAGGGAGGTGGTGGAGTCAACATCCCTGGAGGTGTTTAAGAAAAGACTGGAAGTGGAATCAGTGCCATTGTCTGGGTTAGACTCAATGATCAGTTGGACTCAATGATCTCAGAGGTCTTTTCCAACCTAGCTGATTCTTTGGTTCTGTAAGCATCAGAATCTGACCATCATACAAACAGTGCAGGTTTTCAGGACTTGCCAAAACAAGGGAGTGATATTCACACTGAGAAATTGTTTTTCAGAGATTACTGAGGATGAAACTTGACACTGAGTTACATGGCACTAAACCAGCTGCATGTATAGGAGTGAAAACAGTCAAGGACTGAGTGTTAAAATCAGCTGGGACTCTAATAGCATTCTCCTTTAGCCTTGTCTCTTTTTCCATAAAACTCAGAAAAATCCATTTTTTAAATTTCTACCTTTCTGTCAGTTCTGGTTGGAACTGTTAAACGTGTTCAAAACCCATTAGTGGGAGGAAGAGAGATTAAAAACAGATAAGGAGGCACAAGGGACTGCATGGTCATATAAACTGTATTTTCACAGATACACTAAACTAGGAAAGCATGAGGGAAGAAAAACAGAAAGACCACAGGAGAAGAAATTGGACAGAAACCATCGTATTAAATCAGTTTTGTCACGAACAGAGTGAGCACAAGTCCTGTTGAAGTCTGAGACATATGCTATGCACTTATTGAAATTGAGCCTATACAGCCTGAAGAGTATATCTGAATGTCGTGTTTTGCCAGTCTAAAAAAAATTACCTTTCTCTTGGTTCAGATCCCAATGAACCTATATTATTAACTGTCAAGTTACATCAATTATATAGGAAAAAATAAGTGAGAAGTTTGACAAAATCAGATCAAATCTTTAGGTCTCCCTTATTTGAATGCTCAGCTGAAGGTGTTTCTGAAGTTTTATTGTCCAGATTTTCACATCAAATAACCAATGACATGGAACTGAGGGTCTAAGGGAAAAGGTAAAATAATTGCACGACTTAGTATAATGCCAAGCACATCAGCAATGATCAGGAGTCACACTTTCTCCCTCCAGCCAAAACAAATTATCTCCTTTTTTCAGCTTTCAAATGGAAGACAAACTCCTCTTTCAGAAGCAAAAAGAAATGTGTTGCTGCCACACACAAAAATTAATGGGTCGCCTTCAGTCTGCTATAACTTCCTAGCAATGGGGCCAAGGAATCCAGAGAGGAGACTTCACACAAGAAGGACTGATCCCCTGAACTGTGGACTCCATGCTGAATATATTTAACAAAGATACATATTTATTTACAGAAATACAAACTTCATCACTCAAAGATGCCACATCACAGCTGGGAGACTCTGGGCTATGTAAGAAGGACACACAGGCTGCTGGGAGTTAGAGGACCTTCAAAAAAATTCATCAACTTATCATAAGCAGCCTCCTGCTACAGAGAGTGAAAAGAAATAGTAACTATTGGAAATTATAAAACAAAACCAAAAAGGTATTTTTAAGTCCTAAAACTAATAAATGCTCCCTTTCTTTTAATTGAGATAAATGATTCCCTTGCCCATCAAACAACAAAAAAACCCTCAACATACTCCGATTGAAGGAAAAACAAAAAAGGAAAAGAAGCAAAAGAAAAAAAGATTGAATTTTTAATCATGGATCCATAGATCTCAGGAGAGATAGCATGAAATGTAACAGAGCTTTTTAGTGTTACTTTCTTTCCCCCCTTCTTCATGCTTCACTAAGTACATACACACATAGTGTTTTAAAAAAAAGGAAAAAAACCTCAACCAATAAAACCTGCTGAGTTTCCAGGAGATTTTTATACCACCAGTCTTACTGGCGTTTTTTGCAATGTTTCATATAAAAAGGGGCACAGTTTATATAAAAAAGGCCTCTAGGAGTTACCACTGTGGCTCATACTACCTGGTTAATAAATAATAAATATTACAATAATAATCTTTAAACCTGTCTGTCTACAAATAATGAGGAAAGCCTATCAGCCCTACACCAGAGAAGGAATAAGCAAGCCAGGTTGCAAAACAGACCATATAACCTTCCAGCAGTTTCCTTTTGGCAGACAAGGTATCAGTTTAGCAAACAGCTTCTGAAACACGCTTTTAAAAAATTACTCCACTGAAACAATAAACAATTGCCAGTATCTGCCTATATATAAATGCCCTATTAGCATATTTAATAAAAAGCAATCAAAAAGCAGGACTCCTATGTTTTCCTCCCCCCCAAAAAGGCTGCAATCTTTGGGGTGATAAAAGTCCCCCAAAAATGATGCAGCAGTTTCTGTAGGTGTCAACTCGAACACTGATTGAAGACTGAGCAATGATGACCATCTTTCTAAAGGCCACAGCAGCCAAAATTGAGCTGAAGTCATTTAAAGGCCTGGTAGAAGGTATGAAAATGGCAGCAATGGACCAGTCAAACCCAACAGAATGATCTGCAACCAGCACCCAGAAGGAAAGGGCTTGTGTTGGCTTTCTCTAGAGAGCTGATGATAAATATTTAATCAGGTGTTACAACCTTTTCCAAAGTAAACACTCTGGGCCCATGCTTTTGACATGTTATATTGCTAAAATCTGAACAATAATGCATATTGTTCCAAAACAAAGGCAGATTCGGAATACTGCAAACTGAGATTTATTTGGAAAAAATGATGCCCGAGTGCTTCAGCAGCTTAAGTTGCAATTCTCTAAAATGCACACATTCATCCAAATCAGAGCACTGCCAAACAACCTTTAAGCCTAATTAAAGAAATGCCAGTGTGTGCCAACACGTTCCTCAGCTCTCCTGAGACTCTAATGCCAGCTAGTCTTCTACACAACTCACCTCTATTTTATCACAGTGTTCTCTGCAAGGGAACCAAAACATCCTGCTTGGTTCATAATTATATTTTGATCTCTGTTTTCAGAAAGCTAATCCAAGTTAATTCCTTGGGACAACTGTGCTGTCAGGTCTGTGTCAGTGCTCCTCCTCCCACTGGAAGAACGTGGCTTTTCTTTGGCTCTGTGAACTTTTTAATTTCCTAAAGTACAGTATATTTCTCCTCTATATTGCCATTCAGGCCTTTTACAAAAGATACAAGAAATACATAAAAATGTTTGGTAAGTCTAGGAATGATTTTGTGCAAGAGACTTTTCCTAGATAACAGTTCTTTATCTGACTGTATTGTTCTGTCTATAGAACAGCCTGAGGTGCTCAGATCAGAAGGCTCCCTCATGACACCCCTCCAACAAAAACACCAGGGCTTCAGCTCCACTCCATACCCTATCCAACGCTTGAATAAAGAACTGGGGGGAGCCTGGGCTGCCACTCTGACCCGAGGCTCTTTCAGACCGGAATTTGGGAGGAGGAGCACGAACAGCCCTTTCCAGGCAGTCCTGGGCCTGGAAAGGCCTGTGGGGGAGCACCTGGAAACCACAAGGGAGAGAAAAATTATTTACGCTGCAAGAATATGGAGGAAACTTTCCAAATTACTAGTGATGCTCATGAGAAAAGAAATAAATTGCTATTGGGAGAGTTCTGTCCTGGCCATAACAGAGGTACAAGTGCTTCTTGTGCAGCAGTACACCTTTTTCTTTTATGTTTTGGTTTTTTTTTTTTTTTTTTTTTTTTAATATAAGAAAGAGTAGGAAGGCCAATGGACTTTACTCCCCAGCTCAAGAGGTGTTGGTGAGCTGTGGTCTAGATGACAGCACGTACTACACTGACATTAAAAAAAGTAAAACAATCTCCTCAAAGCAACTTCCTCAGCAGCACAATCCAAGTACTGGATGTGTGTTCCACAGACACATAATCAAAGTATTATTTTCACCATACTCAATTACTTTCCGGTTCCTCACTTTTGCACTGTGAAAATAACTTTCAAACTGCTAAATAAAGCACACGGTAGAAAAAGAAGAAGATTTCATGGGGAAAGGCATTTTCTGCATTTCAGCATCGCTGTGACAGTGTAAAAAGCAAAGGGATCAGATTCCAGATAACATCTCTGTTTAAATAATTCATTCTCTTGCCATGTACTCTTTTAAGTCGATGTCAAACATGAGAACATGAGCAAACTGGCACAGTAGTTTACTGTGCCCCTCAAGCACAAATGTCACTGCTACACAGACCTGGTATTATTAGCTCGACTATTAAGGTTAGAGATCACACCTCTGGAGAACCCAGAGCAAAAATGTTCATCTAGACAATATCTAATACTAAACTTAAGAACGCTGAAGACCTCCTTCTACAAACATTCAACACATGCTGTCCCCCTGGCCACTGAAGTATTCCAGGATCTGTGTTCAGGTTTGCGCCATGAAATCCATTCCTAAGATAACCCAGAAAGCAGATGGGATGCTGAGATGGTAAAAGGATACCTCAAAGATGGTAAAAAGGATAATACTGGGTGGCTGTGAAGGGCTGCCACTGGTAAAATGGAATGGGAGAGCAGCACCCATTTGGTGGAAGAAGATTCAGCTGTTTTTCTCAGCAAATCTTTCAGCTTTACTCACTGACAGAGACTCCTGAAACCCTGGAATCCATCTCCAGCTGCAGGAATGACTTGAACAAGGCCATCACACACTAAGTAAGATCTCAGAAAAATAGTTTGGATTTTGTAATGGAGAACAGCATTAATGACTTTCAGCCCCACAAGATTGAAAAAAAATTACTTCTTTTCAAATAAAATGTCAGTACCTGCCTCCAAATAGATTATCTTTTCCGGCTTCAATAGTCTATTTGAAGAAGAACTCAAAAAGCACTTTCACTGAATGCATCTCAATAGTGAGAACATTTCACTTCATAACATGATAGAGAAAAAAAACAACTATGAAGTTAATAAAAAAATCTTGTGTGCTCTACCATTTCTCAAATGCAAGCATCCTGTCCTTATTTTGAAGTTGCAAGGGAGTTAGTTTGTCACTCTGAAAGCCAGCCTAAGGAATGGGGCCCTGAGATCCAACAGCATTTGTTGTGCAACTTTCCAGTTTGGGTTCTAAGCTAACAGTGGGCTGACCAAGTTCAAATTCCTTTTAAAGACTGAAAGAAATTATTTTTTTAATGCACAGAATCAGAAAATGGCCTGGGTTGGAAGGGACCTTATGAATCATCTCATTCCAAACCCACTGCCACGGGCAGGGACACCTTTCACTAGCCCAGGTTGCTCCAAGCCCTGTCCAACCCTACCTTGAACACTTCCAGGGATGGGGCATCTACAACTTCCTAATAATGAAATCAAAGCAAAATTTTTACTTCAAGATAAGGCTACCCACCTCATCTCTGGAACTGCCAAAATTCAAGACCTGGCATCAGAATAAAACCCACATACACTTCTGCAGTTTCACATTCTACAGCCTTTATTGAAACAGTCCAAAAAAGGGTTGCTGGTAAGCGACACTGTGCTAGATTTGTCCCTCTGAACAGCAAATGTGAACGTGCCATGCAAGACCAGGAACATTCCTGACCTGTACCCACGTAGGCTGTTCTAAGCTTCTCAGCAGAAACACATATACCCTCTCCTTTGGATGAACCATCAGCTTCCACAGAGTCTCACAGAACCACAGCAAGGCTGGAAAAGACCTTCCCAAGTGACCGAGTCCAAGAGTCACCCCAGCACCACCCTAACCACCCTGCACCATGTCCTCAGGTGAGTGCCACATCCAGACGCCTCTGATCCCTTTCAGAGACAGTGACTCCACCACCTCCCTGAGCAACTGGAGACACCCCTTTTTCCTGCCTTTTGCCTTGGATGCTCGGATGTCTAAAACAACAAACCAAGTATCTCTCGCATTCGAGAAAAAGTACTCCATCAGTACAATTCTGGCATTACATCAGCACTTATATACTGTAGTACCTATTTTTTAAATCTTGAGAGCATGTAACAATGCCATGGTCACTGCCAGTTCCTGCAAAAATACTGCTGCAGTCCATATCACCTAAAGAAACCCATCTCAAACTTTCCTAATGCCAGGCCCTTCCAGGCTAAAAGGCAACAGGAAATAAAAACACTATTCAATGGTGGCCACAGTATAAGATGCTACAGCTATTCAGGTTTATATCAGCATATTAAAAAATACATATAAATACTTCTGTAAAATAAAAAAGCTGAGCCTTATTTGTACCTTTACCAAATACCTAAACTCCATCAAAATGAGCTGAGCATTAAATTTTTCATTTATGCTAAATGAATACGAAGATAACACAGAGATAATACATTAACAGAGCAGCAATATCACAATATCACCTAAAATGGGCAGCTTTGTCCTGTGACAGCCCAAACACCCTCACCTCACAGAATACACAAGAATTAAACGTTGGTATCTTAAAGATGAGTCAAACTGTGCCCTAGAACAAAAGCACTCTAAACCAAGAGTCAGTACAACCTGCAGAGACTCCCTTCTGACCTGCAGCCCTTCCCCTCCATTTTAACTGCGAAACTTTGCTTTTAAGGCATAAATCTGTTCTCATTCCTGTCGCCAGCATGAGTAAAACAGGTTGCACAGGCAGTGAAGTGCCTGAGTCCATGTTCACACATTCATGGCAATAGGAGCAAAATAAACATGTAAGCTAAGCTGGTTTGAAAAAGGAAATAAATAAGTAAGCCACAACTTGTATAAAACTAAATAATGTATTACATATTATATAATGTATTATATTATGTATTAGCCAATTTAGATCCTGCTATAAGCAGGCAAACCCAACCCTGGATGCCATCACTAGAAAACATCTTTAAGAGTAGGAGAAAAAAGTTCAACCCAACTGTATAAACCCAACACACCAAAATGTGACGCCCCAACTGCTTCACTCAATGTTTCTGTCCATAGATCTGTCATTGAGATTTCACTGCTAATATTTTGTTCCAAGACAAGATTATCTAGTGTCTGGAATGTTTAACTGAGAAAGAAGCCAGAGGAGGGAAAAGCTGCACACTTGCAAAGCTGGGAAACACCGAATAGTGGTATTTTCATATGAGTCTTTACCTCAGACAGAGTTTTATGTAAACCTACTGCAGTTTATCGGAGTCTTTCAACCTCAGATGCATAATTTAGCTCTTTGAAAGCAAACCCAAATAATCAGCACATCAAGAAAAAATTTTTATATAAACATAGTTGGTTAGACACGGTGCTGGTAACACCAAGGTCGTGGGTCTGATCCCCATATGGGCCATCACTTAAGGGCTGGACTGGATGATCCTTGTGGGTCCCTTCCAACTCAGAATATTCTGTGATTCTGTGATAAGTGCACAGATCTCAGGAAAAAGTTCTTCCCCCAGAGGGTGGTTGGCACTGACCAGGCTCCCCAGGGCAGTGGGCACAGCACCAAGGCTGCCAGAGCTCAAGGGGTGTTTGGACAATGCTCTGAGGGACAGGGTGGGATTGTTGGGGTGTCTGTGCAGGGCCAGGGGTTGGACTGGATGGTCTGTGGGTCCCTTCCAGCTATCACATTCTATGATTCTATAAATGATGCTGGTGCTGTTTTGGGTCACTCAGCCCCTCGCATTCTTCAGGTATGTTTATGTTAAGGTATCTATTAGTGTCTTCTCTTGAAGTATGTATTTGCTAACAGGTTTCCTAATAAGTCAATATTTGCACATATTAAAATTCACTGCTCCTACTCTCTAGACTGGGCTGATTGAGAAAAATAAAGATTTTTATGCAGCTGAAACACGTTCCAGCACAAATGAAATTAAGAGCTACAGTTAAAGTTCATTTCACTTGCAAAACTCTGTCTGCCCTTTCTTTCTTCAATTAATTCTGGATTACATGCTATCAGGAGTGTAAAAACCTTTTGTTCACAAAATCAGGAGGCACAAAAAGAAAAATCCAGTGTATTTCATTCCTGCTTTAGCAATTATCACATAATAATTAACCTCAAGAAGCAGTTATGCTTCTCATTAGAAGTCATCCAAACACCAGATTGCCACGCTGTCATTTCTGCGCATTCCTTTCCCATTTTCCCTTGCAATTTTGCCCATAGAATACATTGACCAAGAAATTTAATATTTCATTTTGTTTTACTTCTGTATAAAGAAGCATAACAGTGGACTGAGTATATTTATTTTACTTTTTAGGATTTTATACCTTTGGAGAAAGCCTATTGGTGAATGGAAGAAAACATAGCCTAAGAGAATAGAACCTAAGAATCAATAGAGGTTTGCCAAAATATAGAGAGGGAATTAATGGGAACAGAGTAAAAACATGAGAACTGCAGAGCTATTTCTTGCTCCTTAAAAGCAGAATAAGGTGTCTCAAAAAAAAAAAAAAAACCACCCAACCAAAAACACTCCTGACAAATATTTTTTCAACAGACTTTGAAAACATCTATAGCAGAGATCTGAGAGTTGTGATCATTTATTTCTCTGCTTAACTCTGCCTACTCCCAGATCCCTTTTTCTTGCTGTAATTGAGCATCTGCTCCTCCCCCTGCTATATTTTTCTTTCCCAAAAAAATACAGAGATCTACCTTCCAGGACAGCTTTACATATCTAACTTCTCATCTTTTCCCTCTCGTTAGTTTACACACACAATTCTCACAGATTTTCTAGATTCCCAGTAGTCTTGGCTGACATTTGGTTTTGGCAACTGCTTGGCCGTTGTCTTGCATTAGTTCTCATTCACTATATCTCCAAAGGTTTTTATCTGAAGCAGGCCTGGCAGCCACTCACCAAGTACATTCATGCGGATTGTGTTTGCCAAAGTTCAGTGCACTGCCCAGATCCCTCTCTAATTACATTCCATTTATTTCAGGCTACTCTTACCCAGGGAAAATCCTCCTGGTGAAGAAGCCACACTCTGAAAACACTTCCATCTCTTCCTTCCTTCCTCAATGCTCAATATTCAAAAAGCACATTCCACTAGGAATTACATTAATTAAAAAGTTGACTAGGACTGGAACAAAAAAAAAGCACTATTCACCTCATCTGGGAAGTACATCAGCTGTGAACTACTGATAACTGCTCTGAACACATTCCAAAAGTTGCAGGTTGCAAAGAAAGCTGACAGTAGTTTTCCCACTCCATGTTTCCTTGCCATCAGTCAAGATCCACTCTGTCCTCCTCATTCTCCTATTACATTTTAAGAGTATGGGAGGGGAAACAATTTTTACCTCAATTATAAGAGTATCAGTAGTTGAAAACTCCTGAATTTATGAACATTAGAAAATTGTGGGGATGCTGGAAACAAGCCAAGGAATGAAGAAGAAATGACTGCTTAATGGGGAAGATAAATAATCTCATATGCCAATCTGAAATGCTCACACCTTTTTAATGTCATTCTTCACAAATATTAGACATGACCAAGTGTCCAGCCCAGCTAACCATGGTTTAGAATCTCAAGACCCAAAAGTGGGGGGAAAAAAACCCAGCCACAAAATTTTAGGTATACAAGAAATATTTAAATCAGCAGAACTAGGTAAAAATCACTTTTAATTATCTTAGGAACTACCAGAAGCAAACCCCAAACTGACAGAGGACCCAAGATGTCTCTAAGGGCTACAGGACTATCTTCAAAATCAGAGGAAGGAGGACTCAAGGAATTAGAGATCAGCAGGCTCAGCTTTGCTACCCAGAAAGACATCAGAACATATTATTAATCAATTTACAGACACCTAGGGGACAGTAAATGGGTAGCAAACAGCCAGCATGAATTTGTCAAGTACAAATCATCTCAAACCAACCTAATTTCCATCTCTGACAGAGTAACTAGGGTAGTGCATAAGTATGAAACTACTTCACTGAGGCTTCTACCAGAGACTTTAGCAAAAGTGAACTAAGTTTTGCAATTAGGTAAAAAGGCACAAGAGTAATTTTTAAAACAGTCTCTTTCAACCTGAAGGACGTTTCAAGTACAGTTCTGAAGAGATACATCCTGTGTTCTTTAATACCTTCACTAATGATTTAGAAGATGAATTACAGGCCAGACTTACAAAAACATGCAGAAGATGATGATGAAAAGGGTAAAAATAGCTCTGAAAAACAAGATCAAAATTTGAAGCTATCTTGGGAAACCGGAGGAGAAATTCAAAAATCATATCCAAACAAGCCAGGAGAGATTACTGAGGGTGGAGTTCAGGCAAAACTTTCTGTGCACAAGGGCCAGCACAGCCCCAGCATGAGGCACCTGGGAATTCCCAAATCTCTTCCATAAGAGCAAATTTAGACACACATCTGTCAGTGTACTTGTTCCTGCCTCTGGATAGGGAGGCAAACCATGATGAACTCCCAGAGAGTCTTCCACTCTTAAACCAGGTAACTCCCTGTGGTACAGGAGTACATGGTTTCAAGAAAAAGAACACATCAGGTGAATATTTTCAGGCGACTCACTTGGCTTCATGGGATAAACCAGTTAAGCCTCGGTTTGCCAAGCAGAGCTATTCATGAGTAAAGTAAAAACACAAGGAAACAGGACCAGCTTCATCACTAGAAATGCCTGTCTTGATTAAAACTTCTGCCCTTACTTCATCTTGTAAGTTTTGATAATATAAATGTGCGTGGCAATATAAATGTACTGAAGACATAGGATATGTAACAGAGGTAGGTACAAGCTTTTTTTCTTTCTTAATTCTGTAACTGTGCTAAGAACACAAGCTCTAGAGAGGATTTGAATTTGCTACTATTGGTTAGAATCTGTTCAAGGTTTCAGGTCATTTTAACCAGTTGTAAGAACTCACTGAGCTTGCTGCTGTTCAAACAGATTATTTAGTTCTCTCTTTTTCTCTGAAAGAGATGGAAGGCAACAATCAATAACATTCTCATGGTGCACTGTGGTTTTTTTAATAATGACATCTCAAAATAAAGATTGAAAATACTGCATTTTGATAATTACCATAACCTTGAGGAGCTCATCTCTCAAAAAAACCCCCACAAAACCACTCAAACCTTAATTAACCAGCTCTTTCCCCAGCCTCAACAAGTTTATTTCATTTCTAGGGCCCTTGCTAGCACCCACGTGCAGTCTGGCTGCCTGCTATTATTATCTTCTGATGAGAACACAGATGTTGTGTAATTTGATTTGGATCAGAACAGGAGCTTTAAACTCTTTATTCCTGAGTGTTTACTAAGGAACTCCTTTCTGCTCAGAATACAGGACATAATATCAATTTCATTATATGCAAATGTAGCCCTACAAAGTAACTCTTTCTGAAGGCCATTTTCATAGTTTCCACATTAATCTTTGGGTTCTTTTAAATGCTGGAGAATTGTAGCTGCGGCATGAATTCCTTTTAGAGTCATCTAAAATGTCAGAGCAAATATTAAATATGAAGTAAAAGTAAGGGTCTGGGTTTTTTCATTTTGAGTTATTTTTGGCTTGGCTTTTCTTTGCTTACCATTCTATGTTTAATCTTTCAATACGAAAGTTGCTTCTTAAGGACATCTTAGAGAAACCGAATTTTAATTTTTAAAACACTTGGTGACTCAAAGCAGTTGCAGCTATTGGGTTGAGCGTTAGATTTATGCAAACAGATTGGTATTACCAATGGCACTAATTCCAGAATGGTCTGGGCTGGAAGGCACCTCAAAGCCCATCTCGTCCCTCTCCCTGCCATGGGCAGGGACACCTCCCACTAGCCCAGGTTGCTCCAACCTGGCCTTGGACACTTCCAGGGATCCAGGTGCAGCCACAGCTTCTCTGGGCAACCTGTGCCAGGCCCTCCCCACCCTCACAGGGAAGAATTCTTTCCTAACATCCAATCTAACCTGCCCTCCTTCATCCTAAGGCCGTGCCCCTTGTCCTGTCCCTCCAGGCTCTTGTCCCAAGTCCCTCTCCCCAGCTCTCTTGGAGCTCCTTTGGGCACTGGAAGGTGCTCTATGGTCTCCCTGGAGCCTTCTCCTATTTGGACACCTCCACCTAAGGGAAATTGTCATTTTATTCTCATCCCTAATTCAACTTATCATGCACCACTTAAACAGTGAACTTATATCAACAACTTTGTTCTCATTTTCCACAAAGGTAAGGAGCTCTTCCTGATCCCAGGAACAAACTGTCTTCACAACATAAGCACTGACCAGGTTTGGTTTCCAGCACAATGGTTAACACAACACATCCACACAAAATCTCCCTGTCTCAAAACAGAACTCCTTGGAAGGCTTCCCCCACCCCCAGAGGTACCAAAAATCAAGAGGTTTCCTTAAAACACACCAAGGAGTCCAGACACACCTGGTTTGGTTCAGTGCTGGACTCGCACAACTGCTCCAAGCAAACAGGCAGGAGAAGAAGGAAATACGGGAAACACTGAGAAAATTGCCAGCTGGAAGGAAACGTTTCGGGTGAGAGAGACAGATGAACTTCCAGACCAGTTCACACATTCCAAAAAGACTTTGCCCACTCTGTTATTCAAAAAAACCAAAACATCAGTGCTTTTCAATACCAGATTTACTGGGCAGAGGAGAAACTAGTGAAATAAGCCTGGGAAAGCCAAGACAGAATACTTCAGTCACCCAAGATGTTACTGGGGCAGGCAAATTAACACTCCAATGAAAAAGAAAAGATCTGTTTCTAAACTGGTGTCAGGAATAATACAATTACATTGACATGTACAAAATGGGGGTTTTTTTCCAACATAATAAAAAGACACTTGAACTTTTCACTGAAAAAGTAAATTCACATCAAATGCCACTCCAAACTCTTTCTTTCTGCGCTGATCACAAATTTTCCAATGTAGGGATTTCTCAAGGAAAACATATATAATGCACAGCAGAAGAAAAAAAGGTGTCCAATTCTCCAATTGTGCCTTGCTCACTAAGATATTTCTATGTTTTTATTAACATTAGGCTATTTTAAAATTATCCCCTCCTTACGATGAGATTCCCATACATGAGCTTACTAGAATTTAATACGGTTTGTAGAGAAAAATAACAAAACCACCAGTTTAAAGATGATAAAAAAAATAAATTCATGTATTCCATTTAATTTACCCTGCTAATTATCAAATTATGAGCAGATGCAAATTTAGGGATTATACTTAAAGAAGATAAAGTACTTGTTCCAATCTGGTGATAATACATTGATTTTCATCTCCCCTTGTCACGGTTTGAGTTTGTTTGCTTTGTGATATTTAATTTGTTAGCTCTGTACGTTGCTGCTTCATTTCGCCTCCACTTCAAACAGCTGAAATTTGAGCCTTCAGAATGATGATTGCAATGCAGAACATTTGAACCTACATTTTTGATCGAAATTACTGAAAAACTTCTGCCAGGAGTTCTTAAGAGCAAGAAGGTACAGGCTCCAGAGCATACTAGATCCCTTTTAAACAAACCCACTGCCCTCGCTGGCAGAAATCCATGCCACTACCTAGAATATTGGTTACATTAAGGAGTTCAAGACAAGAGCTTCGTTTTTCTGACAGTTTTTACAACTGTTTGTCCAGACAGACGAGGTCTGCAGAGACAAAGCAGTCTTTTGAAACAGGGAACTATGAAGAGTTTTCTTTATAATAAAAAATGAAACAATATATGGCCATATAAACAGAGGCTCAGAACACACATCATTTAGATGGTTTTCCCACCCATACCTGTAGCTACACTTTGGATTGACCTTAGTATTTTCAGTACATAAGGGAGTACAGTGTGCTTTACTGCCTCCAGCTCTGGGGTCCCCAGCATCAGAAACACGTGGAGCTGTTGGAGTGAGTCCAAAGGAGGCCACGGAGATGCTCTGAGGGCTGGAACCCCTCTGCTCTGGATGCCTTCAGAGACATCCAGAGGTGGGAGAGCTGGGGGGGTTCACCTGGAGAAGAGAAGGCTCCAGGGAGACCTGAGAGCCCCTTCCAGGGCCTAAAAGGGCTCCAAGAGAGGGACTTGGGACAAAGGATGGAGAGACAGGACAAGGGGGAATGGCTTCCCACTGCCAGAGGGCAGGGATAGATGGGATATTGGGAAGAAATCCTTCCCTGTGAGGGTGGTGAGACCCTGGCACAGGTTGCCCAGAGAAGCAGTGGCTGCCCCATCCCCTGGAAGTGTCCAAGGTCCTGGTCTAGTGGAAGGTGTCCCTGCCCATGGAAGGGGGTGGAACAAGACAATCTTTAGTGTTCCCTTCCAATCCAAACCACTCTGGGATTCTGTGGTTCATTTCTCCCCTCCCCTGACTCCAGTCTAGCTCTGGGACCTGCATCCCATAAATACAGCATCAATTAGCCAAAATCATAGGAATTTAACGAAATGTCAGCTGTAAAAACCAAGACTATCATTTCACCTTCACTTCAAAAAGATCTGAACTCTCTAATTCACACACTGATAATTTCATCTACTCCTGGAGTGCAACCTCAGGTGACAACAATGTGGGTAGAAGAGAATATTTACACATTTGTACAGAGAAAGAGCAACAAGGACAACAAACCAGAAGATGACACAAGGGGAGGAAAAGAATAGTCATCTTACAGTTCTGCACCATATAGAAAAGAAAAAAAACCAAAACCCAATCGTAACTAACTCAAACCTCCATCTCCCAACATGGACTGTGAAATGAGGAGATGATGTTTGTGACCTCACACCCATCACCCAGGCTGGGCAGGATCACTGTCCATGCACCAGAGGAGATTCTGGAAATCAAACATGCCACAGGTATAAGCATAAAACTCTTAAAACACATGCAGGATTTTCTAAAAGCAGCTATGAACACAGGATCCATAAATGCAAGCTCAGGACCTAACACAAAGTTTGAAAATATATGCAGAGAGTTTTTATCTGCAACAAAACTTTGCATTTATCTTATATGAAGCTTGTCTTCAAGTGTTGGGCAAGTGACAAGAAAAATAAATTGGTTTGTGGCAATTAAAATTAAATTAAGATTAAAATTCAAGTCCCATACATAAAATATAAGTAAATTTTTCCCTTCTGGGCAAGTGACAGAGGCAAAATAGGTTATGATTTACAGTAGCAAAGCACCAGCCAGAAGAGTGAGCACACTTAGGAATAAGCTGAATATTGATAAACACACCTTAGAGCCCATCAGCACTCCCCAGCTCCAACATCAGAACAGGTGTTGAAACCTATCCAGCAAGTCCTATCAGCAGTTAAACTAAACGTATTTGTGTAAAGATGGCAATGCAAATAGTGATTCTGGAAAGCAAAGTCAACACAAGAGTTGCTGAAAAGCAGATTGTCTTCCTTATGCAATGTAAGTGGTGGTTGGGAGAAGCATGTAACACACCTCCAGGAGATCAGCAGACACAAATAATCTTCCAAAGGACAGGAGCATAATGGATATTAAAGAACATACAGACTTGACACCCTGATAGTATTCCACCATCCAGAAGACTACCAAATGATTTGGCAGAAATCTGCCTGAATATTGAGAATAAAGAAGAAACTGGAAATACAAATACATTCTTCTCAGTCCTGATTCCCGAGAGATGATTGAATATAGAATAAAGAATGTAGAGAAAACAGAGAATAGAGAAATAAACAGCAATATGGGAATTACTTTTTTGAGTGTGATACTCAAATTAATTCAGGAAAACTTGCTTATTACAAAAACCCCTCAATGCAGAACACTCACCCTGACATCATCCAGGTTCAGCTTCATCTTGTTCTAGTGAGACATCCAAGAAATCTTTAAGACTACAAGAGCTCCACCTTTCCCCTTCAGCTAATATGCATTTAACTGAGCTGTACATTAATTTATTAATTATCTGGCTATGCCAGGTTTTCTCAACTGACCAGTTTTATTTTGCCCTCCAATGGTGGCCATGGGAAAGAAGTGTGCCAGGTGTTATACCACTTTACCTAGAGAAAGCTGATGGAAAATTCACCTTGGTAACTCAAGGGCAAGAAGATTCAGCAGGAAGTCAGAATTCTTTTTTTCACCCTTTCCTTGTTTTCAGCAAAGAAGTCTGACCAGATCTTGCTTACAGCTGCAGTTTTTCCTCCTGCACGATGCCGTAATTGTACACATGAATTTGATAGTTTGCTATCTGTGTGTCTCATCTGTCTCTATTCTCTTCCAGTTGCCCACGCAAGTTTGGAAAAAAATAAATAATTTTACATTAATGATGGGTCTTGTATCAAAATAGATTCTGACATTTCTTCATTTAAATCAGTTGTTTATTTGACAAAGTTATTGGGGGGGGGAGAAGATGCATATTTCGCATTTTCCATCTTTCCTGGCTTGCCTTCTCCCAGCTGTCTGTCCAGAGCACAGAGTCAGCAGCTTCACTGCCATTACCCTGGTTATGTACTCACAAATTAAGGGTGAGTGGGAGTCCCCAGCAGCAAGTCCCACTCTGGGCAATCACAGAATCATTAAGAGACCTTCAAGATCATCCAGTCCAACCATCAACCCAGCACCACCATAACCACCCCTAAAACATCTCACTAAGTGCCACATCCAACGGAGTCCCAGCTCTGGGGAATGGTCACGGCACTGCCTGCAAGAGTGGGCCCCCCACTGCCAAATGACTAAGGTCTTTGTAAGACATAAGGCCACGTGATCAACCATGAACAGGCGAAACAAAGAGCTGTTCAGGGCCTTCTTTCTTATGATTAAGGAAGTGTCTACATGCAGAGCTATCACTGCCCTGCTCTGAACACTATTTCAAATCATTTGACTGAGACACCACAGAATAGACTGCTACAAACATGCAGAACTTTACTGATTAACTCACCATTATTTCTTTGCCAGGTTCTGTCATCACTTCTCATTAAAAATCATTTCATTCCACAGCTGTCCTATTGACTTATAAAGTACTAAAGGATGTCAGAACCTGGCACAGTACGGGTTTTTCAGACAAAAATACAACTGTTGGAATTCAATCATTTAATTTTCGCCTCTTTAAGTAGGCTGTGTTATCTATCAAAAAGATACAACTGGAAACAGCATACTGTGATCATTAGAGACAGAGAGTGACAGTGACATCCAATCGCCCTCGGGTTAGCAAACATTAGACTCCATGGAAGGTGGCACAGGTCCAACACAGGTTTGGCTGAGCTAACAGGAAATGAGATGATGGGGAAATGCCAGAGGAACATTCTGATGAAAGACCAAGTGCTGGTGCTGCCCCTGGGTCAGGAGAACCCCTGGGATCAATCCAGGCTGGGGATGAGCAGATGGAGCAGCCCAGGCAGAAGGCCCTGGGGGTGCTGGTGGGGCAGAGGCTGGACCTGCCCCGGCCCAGAAACCCTCCGTGCCCTGGGCTGATCCCCCAGCGTGGGCAGCAGGGCAGGGGGGGATTCTGCCCCTCTGCCCCTCAGGGGAGACCCCCCTGCAGAGCTGCCTCCAGCCCTGGGAACAGCCCAGCAAGGACATGGAGCTGCTGGAGCCAGTCCAGAGGAGGCCCCAAGAGGATTCGAGGGCTGGAGCAGCTCTGCTGGGAGGAAAGGCTGGGAGAGTTGGGATTGTTCAGCCTGGAGAGGAGAAGCTTTGGGGTGACCTGATCGTGGCCTTCCAGGGCCTGAAGGGGTCGACAAGAAAGATGGAGAGAGACTATTTCCAGGGGCCTGGAGTGCTAGGACAAGGGGGAATGGCTTCCCCCTGCCAGAGGGCAGGGTTAGATGGGATATTAGGAAGGAATTCCTGCCTTTGAGGGTGGGGAGGCCCTGGCACAGGTTGCCCAGAGAAGCTGTGGTTGCCCCTGGATCCCTGGAAGTGTCCAAGGCCAGGTTGGACGGGGCTTGGAGCAACCTGGGCTACTGGAAGGTGTCCCTGCCCATGGCAGGGGGTGGAATGGGATAAACTCTAAGGTCCCTTCCAACCCAAACTGTTCTGTGATTCCATGACAGAAATGAGTCAGTGCCTTATGCTGGCAAAAGGTTCAAGAAGCACCTTCATTACAACCCAGGTAACAGATGCAACTTTTATCTTACCAAGGTAATTTGAGTTCTATGCTACATCATATAAATTCAAGATTATAAAGTATCTGAAAAAATAGGTAATTGTTAAATACAGAAACTAATTGGTACGGTCCTGCGAGGCACACTCATGCTAATTTTACATTAGAAGTAAAGCAGGATTCTGCAATAAAATGGTGACCTTGCAACACAAGTGCAGCTATTCTCATCTGAAAATGTTCCAGAGCTTTCACTGAAAGTTAGTGTCCAAGTTTAAATATACCAGATATTCTGCCTCAGGAAGTAAATTCCCCATGAGTGTTCATTAAGGTAATGTTTCAGACTAGGTACAGACCCTTTTTTTTTGTTTGTTTGTTCAATTATTATGCAGTTTTAAATGCATAAAGTATTTATTTTCAACTAAGAGTTACCCTTCAGTGCAGGCTCCTTGGAGAGTTTAAATCCCATCCTTTAAATTCATCTGCAGGTAAAACCTGACTACTGGACTGCAGTATTCCAATGAAAACAAAATGAACAAACACAGCAGGAAGTTTTGAATGACATAGCAGCAGCAGGGTTAAGTAACCTTTTCCAAAACCAGCCACCTAAACATGAGGGATCAGAGGAATGCAGCATTTCCATTCAGCTCCAGAAGTTATCCTGTGGTCATCTGGTTCTTCAGAAGGAAACCCAAACTGTGGGCAAGTGGCTTTACAGTTTAAGCCATAATCAAAGTCAATTTGCTGCAGGTTGAACTTTTAGAAGAGAAGAATGCAAAAAATCTCCTCAAGCTGACCATCTCCTCCCAAAATCCTCTTTAACACAGTGTGAATAGGCAGTTCCCTCCTGTGGAGGCTGGACGAGCTCCCAGGTGAGTGCTGGCAGCCCTTCCCCAGCAGCACAGTGTGGGTACAGTGTCAGGACATGGCAGGACCACAAACCCTCAGCAGCTGCAGCTCTGCTGGAGAAAGGGCCAAAAACGCAGCAGAGCACAAGGAAACAACTGCTGTTCAGTGATTCTGAATCGTTTTCAAAAGCTGGGAGAGAAGCCATGTCACCTGTAACTGCGCCACTGAGTCCCCAAAGCAGCCTCCAGCTCACCTGTTCTCACTTGTTCCAAGGGTTATCACCTTCCCCCCCCCCCCAAAACAGCCCAGAGCCTTGTGAGCCCAACATGCCCGGGGCACTAAGGACCAACCACTGAATGAGGCAGCAATGGAAGGGGAGGAGGCCACAGTGCCTCATCTCAGTTCTCATCAGAGGACCTCAGCAGACATGCACCAGATGACTCCGACCACTCCAGGACAAGAAACATCATTATCAGGGAGAGAGCTAACAGAAAGTAGGGATCCTGATACAGGAACACAGGGTGGTCAGTCTTCAGTTCAACCTCTGCATTCCTTGGGAGAGCTTCTAGGATAACTTTCCAGCAAGGTGGTACAAAGCAGGCTGCAATCAAAATTCCTCACCTCTGGAAACAGAACAAAGCTGGTCTGGAGGGGCCAGGTATCACCAATGGTGTTTTTAAGACTTTGTGGAGAGCAGGAAATCAAACATTTATGGAGAACAGTAATGAAACAAACACATTTCCTCATTCAGCCTTCATCCTCAAGTCCTTGCACCTGCATCTATCAGCATTAAACTCCATCAGAGAGCGTGGGAACTTCTGACTCCATCTTAAAACACTTCTACTTAAAAATCCACCCAATGCCTCCTTCCTTTTCCCAAAACTGACATTTTGCTGGCAGTGTAAGAAGGGAAGCTACCCCTGTCTGAAAAAATACCTTCTAAAGGGGCAGTAGGCTACATAAAAATTGGCACAATTTTGTAAAAACTCACATTAAATTTACTCTGAAGCAAATGTTAAGTAAATAAATCTCTTTCCATAGATTACTGCTGAGTGCTACTGGACACAGCTGCCATTGGGTTTTTTTTGGCAGACTTCTCCTGAAACAAATACAAAAATTTATTTGGCAGTTCCAAGCTTAAAGAATAGTAAGTTTTATTTTGATTATATGCTTCAAAGTGACATTCACACACTGTCCCCATCATGGGCATCTGGCATGCCAGGAAAAGCAGTCTGATGAATTCTGGCAGACAAAAGACATTGCTTATGCCCACTCCAGCACTGTTGCTCATGTGTGGGGATTTTAGGGGGTTTTTTTGGTGTTTGTTTTATTGTTGTTTTGTTTTATATAGTAAGCATGTAGATTTGCTCCCAGTATAGGAACTGGTGAGCAGAAAGACACTCACATAATTCTAGTTCCACTCATTGACCTAACACACATCATTTTAGATCAGCATAACAGAAAAGAAATTCACTTATTTTAGCCATCATTCAGGTTTTGATGGCATGAATGCCCTATGTGGAGATACTGCTCCTCTAAAATTCAGTAGCAGGTCCCCTCAATGTGGGCTTAAGGCACAAAAATTATTTATGTAGTTTATCCAGTCCCCTTCTGGTAAAAGCTCGGACTCTGCCTCCTAAAAAGTACAGGTATTGGGTTTCTTTCAAAACAAGTATAGAAATGCAGCTGAAAATTAAACCATAATCACTTTGGAGCAGATTAGAAAATGTATATTAAGAATGTACTTTTAAGTTTAAACTCCTTACAACAGCTCAGCAAACATATCTGCAAGTTGACCAATCCATATCACAGAGTCACTGAATTGTTTGGGTTGGGAGTGACCTTAAAGACCATCCCATTCCACCCCTTGCCATGGGCAGGGACACCTCCCACTAGCCCAGGTTGCTCCAACCTGGCCTTGGACACTCCCAGGGATCCAGGGGCAGCCACAGCTTCTCTGGGCAACCTGGGCCAGGGCCTCCCCACCCTCACAGGGAAGTCTGTACTGTTGACCTGAGTCTCCAAACTTGTTGGTCCAAACACAGCCAAATATCTCAGCATGTGCAGCACCACAGATGTAACAGGATCCGAAGGGAGCTCACACATGTAAAATTAGGCTTTTCCTGCTTAAATGATGGAGTTGGCAAGAGCCAAAATATTCAACAGCATAAAGCAAGCACAGTTTTAGTTTTGTGCTTTTACATAAACAATACTGAGTAGCTTTCAGAACTTACCTACACTTCATACATACATATATACATATCTATCTGTAGTTACTTTTCATTATACTCTCCCTTCCAAAATATATTTACAGAGAAAAAGTCTCCACAGAATTCTGAAATTGCAGCACTAGACTTCATCTTGGAAAATCTGGACTACAGGAGTCCATTTACTGTTTTATGGGCACAGAGTTTGCAGAGGAATATCTTTGTCATGTGCAGTAAGCCCAGGAAATTTCCCACATTTGCCATTAACAACTCTTCCTTTAAGTGGCCCTGTCACTCAGCAATTATTGCACACGTCATTGCCAGTTAACCCCCTCTCTCCAAGTGTCTCCCTCAAGCAGCAAGATGATGCATTTGGAGATTATTTACAGGATGGGTTACAGGGAAAACATCAGGCAGAACCTTCAAATGCAGTAAAACAGCCTATTTAATGTGTCACATCCAGATAAAATTTAAACGTTTGGATACTGGGCAGACAGAGATCTGTAAGGACACAGCAAAGGCCCGGCTCCACTAACTGGAGAAACCAGTCACTTCCCAAAGCACCCACAGCACCAAAAATCCTGCCCTGCGTCAAAGTTTAGCGGTACATAAAATTACTGCTTTTGTACCCAGAGCCAGGCACCCTGAGCTCAGCAGGGTGACGTTCCTGGATGTTTAATGCGCTAAATGTCACAGCTGGGCCCACAGACACGCACATGCACACACGGCCACAGGCCCCCCTGGGACATCCAACCCCTGTTACAGTGCCAGCACGGGGCAACAGAGCTTATCCGTGGCTCCACTTGCTGAGAAAGGATATTTTAATCACATTGTCTCCTCGTTAACTGATACTAAACAGAAGCACTAAGTCAGATTAACACAGGCAGTGCTACATCCCTCAGCTGTCCTGCACAAATCTATGAATTTAAGAAAAATTAAGATTTTTTTTTTTTGCCAGAAACCAAACTATATAAGAACGCTGTGAGATAAGTATCATAAATATATGCAACAGTAAGTACAATGCAGCCCTGTTTCTTCAGGTTTATTGTGGTTCCTGCAAACAGTTAGATACAGGAATTGACGTAAATCATCTGTTATAGCTTCATCATATTTAAAAATCCATTAACCATTGAGCCACATTGTCCTGGTGATAGCTATGAAAGGATTTTAAATGCTAATTTTGTTTATTTTTCTCCCCCAACTGACAGTCTGTGTCACTATTATAACCCTTCACTCCTCCAACTGCAACCACAACCATTCAATTCCCAAATAATACCCATTAGCACACTCTTTTCTCAGTGTAACTTAACATTTGGTGTCCTTCCTGCAATTTTTATTGCGTGGCCTTTTCTCTAACCCAGGGCTTAATAATATGAGCTGGCAGCTGCTATTTCTGCAGCCTTCTGGACAAGACTATAACTTTCCTCTTGTATCCACTTTATCTGTTACTTTATATGATATCAATGCCATTTGGCAAATGTGCAAAAAGTGAATTGTCACATCTTTCATTCTACATTTTTTTCCAAAACTACACACTTGCTAATAACTGGTTTTCCATTACAACAGAATCACTCCAATTGAACAGTATCCTAAAAATAACTGCCAAAGGAACTTTCACACCTTTCTTCGCTTTTCATTAAAAAGCGAAGAAATAACAGGATCTGCTCATTTTTAATAGGCCTCCTCATTTTTAAACACAGCCTTTTCTTAGACATTAAAAATATGTAGGAATTACAAATTGCTCATTACTCTATCAAGAACCAGATCCTAAAAGTGCACACCAGCCTCAGACAGCCTTTCCCACTAAATCATTTACCCACCGAGCATCCAGCTCCTTGCAACGTTGAGCTACAGGCACTGCTGGCGACCAAAAACCTCCATGTTTTGCCCTGCTCCTGACCAACATCAGAGCCAAGGGAAATAACAGGACCAACTGCTGTTGCTGCTGAGACAGGTGAGAGGAAGGAGGACAACTTAATATCCAACCTCCCCTGGCACAGCTGGAGGCCGTTCCCTCTCCTCCTGCCTCTTGTGCCCTGGGAGCAGAGCCTGACCCCACCCCACCCCCAGCTCCACCCCCCTGTCAGGGAGTGGCAGAGAGTGAGAAGGTCCCTCCTGAGCCTCCTTTTCTCCAGGTTGAACAAGCCACACTTCTCATCCTCTTCTTCCTCACAGGCCCGTATCTCTGCAGATTAATAGATACTCTTTTGCACAAAAGTTTTGTTAAATAATAACACTTCCCCCATGCCCAACAAACTATCTCAAATCCAAAAAGTCCTCTGATCCAGTGCCAGTGTGGCAAAACGTGAAAAAGTAGCAACTTGTGCCAGCGAAGTGAAGAATGGCACATGGCATCAGGTTGTCTCTTCCCATCAGACTTCTCTTGGGGACAGACACAGGCACCCTGGCACTGGAATCAGCTCACACAGCCACACAAGCACTCACTCCGTTCTCATGGGAAATACAGAAAACACATCTATCTTCACCTGGCCACCTCCCACACCTTCCAGGTGATGAGCACCTGTGATGAGCCCTGTGGCACCAGCACACTCTGCACACGTGGTGGGCAGCAGCAGCACAGCTGTGGCAGGCAGCATTACTAATAACCTACATAAGGAACTGAGATTAATTGCACCTCACCCTCAGGGTGACCCTACACCCAGATTCCATTGCCACAGTTAGAGCCTGAGAAATCATAACAGTGCAACTGTGCCAGACACCTTCCACTAGCCCAGGTTGCTCCAATTCCTGACCAACCTGGCCTTGGACACTTCCAGGGATCCAGGGGCAGCCACAGCTTCTCTGGGCAACCTGTGCCAGGGCCTCCCCACCCTCTCAGGGAAGGATTTCTTCCTATGAAACAACACTCCTTAATATTCAAAAAGGGATCTTCTTCAACAGATAATATACAAGAACACATAACATATTCCAGTGTGTAAGAGCAACTCCACTGCACTGTGTGAAGCATGTCAGAATTAATGCGGTTCTGATCAGTTTTAAATAATAGAAATACTACTGTGTGACACCTTGTAAGCACCATACTCCCTCCAGGACATGCAAACCTTTGTTTTCTTGGGAAATTTTTTGCATTGCCAATTTTATGGTGCTCAACAATATCCCATGCACATCAAGTAACACTTGTGGGACAGGAAGAGTCCAAGACAATGTCGGACGTCATGGTAATGAAAATTTAAACGACCTTTTCCTTGGGAAGAAAACCTTCAAAACCAGTCTCTGAAATGGGCCAAAGTACCTAACCTTGGAAGAAAGATGGGATATTTGGCTGCTTGTTTCATTGAAGGCACCCTCTATCCAACAATTATGCTACATAAAGTAAGCAGGTATCAAATAGCATGCCAAAAATTCATACTGAGAAACACTCCCTCACACAAAACCTGGGCCACACCTTGGCACAATAGATATAACTCATCTTGCTGCCGGTGTGAGGAGAGCAGAAGAGGAGCATCTGTAGCCACACCAGCACCTTAAAGACTCCAAGTTCTGTGATCAGGAAGGTACTCATGGGGCTGCATCTCTGTCCCTGAAATGTCTGCTCTTGGTGCAGTAGCAAAACAGACATTTTTCACACGCTGAAAACCAGCGCACCATGATTTCATTTGGACAAACAACTAACACTTCCTGCTGGCTAAAGCTGCACATGCTGCAAACACTGCTTTGACTTCTGCTCTGCCTGGGCAACTCCTGCTGTCCTCGGATGCTCCCGCCATGGCAGCCGTGTTTCATCACCCAAACTTCCATGCACGAACCTCACGGAGAGGTTTGGCAGGAGTGTAACTGCTAAATGAGCAGCAATCAAGTCGTTCACCCAATCAGTTTTCTAATTCAGCACAACTGCTATAAATACCACCCGTTATTACTGAATGTAGCTTTTAGGGGGAAAAAATACACGCAAACTTCCTGCTGAAAGCTAATCTATGGGAAAATTATACAGAACATCACATTAAAATCTAAGCAAACACTTTGGCACCCTCCTAATGTATGTGCATAGATTACTGGGGTGTACTTCCAGGATAAGTACCATTTGATGTTCAAATTATTGGTGGATATTTAAAGTTGATTACCCTAGAGGTAAGATATAATTGGTAAACAAGGAACATATACAGAACAACAACATAATAACCACAAATTGTATTTATTTCACAATTTATTCCTATAGTCGGGACAATAGTTCAGTCAAGATACTAATTATATTTTTGAGCAAACAAAATGAATTCGGAAGCACCAAAGGCATCGTTTTTCATCCTATGGCATTAGGAGGTAAGTGGAAGGCCTTACTGGACTTCCCTTTCACATCCCCACGGGTAATGCAGCGCTCCTTTGGCACCTGAGCTGCACTGCAGGCACGGAGACACAACAGGAGCTCTCAGCAGGTAGAGCTTTCTGTGGGCTGTGGGTACTCGGGGCCACCCTGTGCATCCTCCCAGGGTTACCTCCGCAGAAAGACCTGCACAGCCCAGCAGTAAATCTGAGGGCTTAGCTCACAGCAATCCAGGCAAGGAAAACTCGGTTGGTCACGGCAAAGGCCGGTATCTATTTCAGCAGCAAAGATGGAAGAATAAACATGCAGCAGCAGATAGCAAGAGGAGAAACAAAATGGATGGAGGTAATAAGAGAATAAACAGAGGGGAGACACTGGTGTGCTCACTAAATTACTGAAGAGATCCATCAACTCGCAGATGTGATGGCAGGGACATGTTCACTTGGCTAACATATATATTTAATTACCTATATTATTTATCCTTTTCAATGTGGACACCTTGTCTAGACTGTTTGATTACATCCATCTGTAAGCTGCCTCTGGCTTTCCTCTCTCTTTTGTCTTATTTTTGAGATGACTTTCCCTACACAAAATGGTGCAATTCCGGTCTCCTTCCATATGTTTGCCTCTTTATCACTGTGAGACACTGACAAATTGCTGTTGTTTGTTTTTTTCCCACTGATGACCTGAATTAGCCACTACCAGACACAGCAGTGCTGGCCTGCCAGGCTCCAGGGATGCTGGAGTTACAGGGCCCCTTACAGATGGAGAAGAGCTCCATTTTCTGTGGGTGTGGGGTGTTGAACAGGTACCCTCATTGCCTTCAACACCTGATGTTGGCTGGCAGGCGAAGGGATTATCTGAATTAGGGAAAAGACCCTCCACGTTGAAAGCAGGACTGAATATTATGGATAATAATAAAAAGTAGATTAAAAAAAATCATTAAAAAAAAAAAGGAAGGCTATTTAGACAGTCTCCTTTCCACTTATTCATGCTTGGGGCATCTGTTAAATGCACAGCCTGGCTGGATTTGTGTCCAAGGCAAGGTTGGATGGAGCTTGGAGCAACCTGGGCTAACGGAAGGTGTCCCTGCCCATGGCAGGGTGTGGAATGAGATGAGCTGTAAGGTCCCTTCCAGCCCAAACCATTTCATGATTCCATCTATGATTTGTATAGAGGACACATCGGGACCTCCCCATGAGACCACCAGCACATTCAAAGCACAAAGCAATGATCTTCTACAGGAAAGTAAACGTTGTCAATCACTGCTGAAAGACAAGGTGAGAATCTCACAGAAAATTCCCTGCCAACAGATGCACTAAAAGAACTTGGAGCAGCAGTATGAGCCTTCCTCACATAAAGAGGAGACTCCAGCAGTGAGACAGATGTGCAATAAAACACTCAGGAAGAGGGACTGGGTTCTGGTTAAATCCTACCCAGAGCAGCCATATAGGAAGGCTAGCTAAAGCCCACTTCAGCTCTGATGTAAGCAGTGGGAACATCCACATGCAGCTGGGACACTATGTAAATTTATTCATTTAAGCTGTCACATTAACATGGGAGCAGGGAAAAAGCTGCTAACTGGAAGAGCGAGGAAAAAAGCCACGAGCCCTAGAATTGCATGGCTCAAGGACACAGTAGCAAGAACAAAGTGTTTCACAAAACACTTCTTTTTAAAAACGGGAGCATACTCAGAACCTGTGCTCCTTTCAAAGATCTGGCACCAATTTCATGGAATCATAGACTAAGAAAATGGTTTGGGTTGGAAGGGACCTTAAAGATCATCCAGTTCTATCCCCCTGCCATGGGCAGGGACACCCGCTCCTAGACCAGGTTGCTCCAAGCCCTGTCCAACCTGGCCTTGGACACTTGGTGGGGGCATCCACAACAATTCCTGGAACACTTGCTGCCTGCAGGCACATTTTGAGACCAACACTGTTAGTGATGCCCTAAGGTGGTCCCAGCTCCAGTGCCAACTCTCTGCCTCCACATCTCTCCACAGAATCCACTGCTCTCTCCTTAGAGTGGCTTTCACTGCAAAAAAGTATCGTCCATAGGGTTTGTAAACTCCTTTTAGAACAAAGGAATCATAAAAAGTCCTACCTGAGGTAGTAGGCTGGGTGAGGTTTCCCACCTCAGCTAAAAATGCAGATTTTGCAGATCTCCAATGCAGATGGAGCCAGTTACAAAGAATACAAACACTTTTATATGCCAAAAAAGCCATACAAATGCAACTCTACTGACTACAGAAAAACCCTCAAAAACAGCTACCCCTCCAAAAAGCCAACAAGGATTTACAGACAGAGAAAGGAAATGGAAAAAATTACTTGAATCGCCTGACATAACAAAAGACAAACACCAGGAATAATCATATTTTAATGGGAACCTAAATACTGATTTTAACAACTTCAAGAATCTCATGCATGCTTTTGTCCCCTCATTATTTTGATTTCATAGGGTATTTAATAGAACTTTATGCGCTTCACTGCAGGGAGAGGAAAAAGTGTTTTTATTGAGCATTAATTCCTTTATTGCACATTGGTGGTAGCAGACATCTCCACCACCTGTCTTAAAAGAGCAGAGTTTCTAGTGCTGCTCTAAAACAGCATTAGAGACACAGGCACACTGTTTTCATCATTGTTTGCTTTTCAAAGCAGTCAAAAGAGCTGTGCTCCAGGTAACAGGTGTTCCTAAAAACCCCGTGAACATTTCAGTAAAAGGCATTTGGAATTCAAACACAAAAATCCTAAACTCACTTAGTGACACGGTGGCTTAACTTTGCCAGGTGCAATTTCTAAATTTTTCCATTGAAGATGCATTAAAAAAAAACCAAAAAACAACCCCTCCCCTAACACAGCTTTGCCAAAAGCTCAGGCTTTCAAATTACTTGAAATTATATCACAAATCAAGAGCTTGCAAGAAATATGGAAAGATTCTCTGGTAAGTACATGACACAGATAATGGAAACCAATGTAATCCAGGAAATCCAGTTCTGCTCAAAGTGAGAAAGTAAAGACAGTTGTCTTCCTAGAAAGATAAAAACTGACAGCCCAAGAAAGAACTGAAGGTCTTTATCACAAAAGAACAGTTTTCTGATGTATTTTCGAGTACTGAAAAATCTAGGATTTGCTTAACAGCTTTGCTGGCAGACCTCAGAGACACAGAACTCAAAGAGATTACATAAAGTAGTGTATATCAACTCACTTTTTATGCATAAAAACGTGCCTGCCCGTGTCTGATGGTGGGAAAGGCACACTGGTGGTATTAAACACAAGTAGAGGCAGGTGCAGTCCCCTATCTTTTATTAAACTAGGGAAGCACCATTGACACTGCAGCTCAAATCCTCAGTGGCTGTGAGGGGATGAGGAATATCACCCACCGGAAAGAATTCCAAACTGCAGCTCTGCATTTCTGTCACACTGTGCAGGCTGACAGAGCAAGCAAGTGTACCTCAGTCCAAGATTGTACAGGCAAAGAATTCCTTGGGTTTTTGAGATAATCAGGCCAGATCAGTAACTAGGTAACACCTCGCAGCATCATGCTGTGTCAGCTCACCTGCATTCCAGCTCCTCGGTGCTAACAGCAGTTTGTCATTGAAGCATCACAACTAAGAAACAAAGAACCAAACTGCATTCTTTTTATAAGTCATAACAGTTCTCTTCAGCAACCTAAACCATTCCACTGTTCTGCTCAAAAACATATTCTTGGATTATTTTCGTAGATTTCCTCAGCTTTTTTGCTGAGAAGGGCAAGAGCCTGGGCAAGCACAGCAAGAAACAAAAGCTATGATCAGAGAGCCCAGAGAGGCTCAACATGCCTTCCTTGATACCAACAAGAAAGCATGCTCATCCAAAATCCCTCTTCTTTTCCCATAGCATAGGTTCATGGTGTATCTCACTATCCCTCCCCAGCTTGACTGACAACAGAGGGACTTTCCATCTTGTCCTCTCTGCCTGTTCCTGCTTCCCAGTTCTCTATGCCAACAAAAATCTTGTCCCTTTCTTTTCTTGCTATTTGGAAAAGATGTTACTTAAATCAGTATTTTAACTCATACTGGGTAGATATAAAACATGATAGCACCAGGAGGAATACTGTGACACACAAAAATTCCTGAGCTTTCAGTGTGCACACCATTAGGTAGTTCTGCCAAAGGGCATCTCTCAAATTTAGGAAGATATTAGCTGTGGAGTCCAAAAGCACAGCAGTACAGATATTATTATACAGAACCCATGTTTTGGGCTAGCAAAGGCAATCATTCAAAGCAGCAGCTCATCAAAAAGACCCTCAAGAAGCCGCCAAAGCTCTGTAGCTCCTGTCAACAAGATCCTGCAGGGAAAAACAGAAGTGACAAAGGAAAAAAAATTCTCTCAACTTTCAGCAGCAGATCAATGAAATACATCAGTACATCTCATCCCTTAGCAGACAACATTTGGCCTCATGGAACGTGCTATTAGACAAAATTGGCAAGAAAACCTCTCCAAAGCACAGGACCATCACAGCCCCAGCTCCACAGATAACTGAGTTCTGACCTAACACAGAGTTCTGATACAGGAAGATCTAAAGACAGAACACCAGCTCTGAAGTACAGGTTTGCATTTCTCTTACCATTACACACTTCAGGCCTCCGTGTGTGATTAGCATGGGAGAACAATGCAGAAATATGTTAACGGTAAACCAGTTTTATTTACAGGACACTTGTCTTTTGTCTAATTAAATTAAAGGAGAAAACTGGCTTTGGATGGCTTGGAAAGATAAGGGAAATTAAACAGGTTTGGTCCAGCAGCCTATTAGAACCTCCTCAGGCAACTGAGTGACCTCAGAGGAATGAGAACACCGTATTTACACAGGAATATTAAAACATGTCTCATAACAGTCTAGTACACAGCCTATAGAGAAAGTAATCACTTCTCTGGAGGCAGCACTGCCCCAGTGCAGCTGGTACTTCATCAACTCAGAGGATTCTCAGGCCACTGCAGACAGCACATCCCCCAGGCTGGCTGTCCCTCCACTCCAGCAGCAGAGCTGCTCCAACAGCATTTGCCTAATTATTAACCTGGCAAACGTCAGTCAACAACTTCAAGAACCCTGTCAACATTTCAGACGACTTCACTGTGACCAAAAGCCTCATCTCCCTTGGGTTAAGCATACTTGAAGATCTCAGGAGGAAGCATCCTTGCTGGGAGCTGTGCCCTTGGCCAGGTGAGAGGCTGCCTCACCTGACCTGCAGAGACACACGGGCCTTTCCTCTGGCCCCTACATGGAAATGCAGAAAGCAATTAAGAAGCATTTATAAAGAATGTGCCTACATTTATAAACAAGCCACAGGACTTTTTTATTCCCATCCAACATGAATCAGTTGCCAGAAGAATTGCAGCCCTGCTTGTGCCTCTTCATTCAAATTCAAGGCTACAATGCGAAGGAAAGCAGTGCTCTAGCTTTAACAACACTGGCTAGGTAAAATAGAAGGATTGCCTTAAGGAAGGAACAAAAAGCTTTCTTAAATGATGTTACAATTACTGCTTTTGGCTTCCTCGCTTAGGAATAGCTCTGGCACTCAGGCACTGAGAGATTCCTGTTGTTACAACAGGGGATCAATGAACATTGCTCATTCCTCGTCTCCCACACTCAGTTAAGCACCAGTGACTGAAAGTTGTGTTTCCCTCCCCCAGCACAAGCTTTAGGTGATATAAGCCACTGTTATCTATCCTGATGGGTTTCATGCAAAAAATATCTTTATTTTTTTGAAAAAAAAACCCACTTTGTGGGAGTAGTACAATACACATTGGGTACATCATCATAATGCAATCAGAGCAGTATTTTGTTTGACAGTTTAGAACATAAAATTATATTGGATGAAGGGAGAAAAGTTTTCATGCAATAATAAATGGTACGATCCTAAAATAATCACTCAGTTTGAATACATCTTTAAAATATATACTGGTTTATTGTTACTGGTATAGAGGGAATTCTTACTCTGTGCTAGATAATGTCAGGTGCTCAGAATAATAATTTTTCATTTTCTCCTTTTACTCCCACTTTCCACCCAGCAGTAACATATCCCATTATCTGTTTCACGCTAATTAGCAACAACAAAAAACCCAGGTATTTTAACACAGGTCCTCTTTTTATGTTACACAATGTAAACTGGATGGGCAACATAAATGAAAGGGGGAAAGAAAAATAAAACCTTTAGAAAGATTAGAAAAATTACTTTAAATTCTGAGTGGAGGCAAATTTCATGAAATCACAAAGGTTGAAAAAGACATCAAAGATCATCAAGTCCAACCTTTGACCGAGTCCATCCTCTCACCACATGTGAAAAAAGGTATATTGGTTAGTATTGCCTTGCAAAATCAAATGATTTGCCTAATTACATGAAAAAGTGCTATCTATGCAGATAAAGACCAAGAGAAAAGCCTAATTATTAATTAACACATCTCCTTGAATCTTGTACTTCAGTGAAACATGAAAAGGAGTGTTCTATCAGACCTGCCAAACAGGTACGAGTAGCACAGTTAAAATAAAAAAAAAATCTTAGCAAAATTTCTCTTCAGAATCCAGAAACTTTTATAATCACAGGCACTTTTGGAAAGGTAAATAAGAAAATACAGAGTCAGAGCAGCGTGGGAGGCTCAGCAGCTTCTTTTGGGAAGGTATTTCTCCTGAGTTTGCCCCCTGGCACATCCTCCACCACTGCAGACTCACAGGCAGCTGATTAGAGCCAAATCTCCACAGCTGTGCTGTTGGTGACCATTATCACCCTCCAAACCATTCACACTCACTATGAAATTCTATATACTTTATTTCCCCCCCCAAATTCTACAACCACAAGTGGTGCAGTGCTGCGAATACTCACTTTTATGGGGGGGGGATGTGCTTTCCAGCAAGCTGGCTATTCATTAGTAGAACACATGTTAACTAATATTTTCAATTAACTTTCAAAGTCCCAGCAGTTTGGGAGTGCTGGCTCTGCCCTGGCCTTGGCTTCTCTGCAGCAGTAAGCAGAAGGCTGGTCTGGCAGGGAAAAAAGGAAAAAAGCCTCTATCTTGTGGTCGGATCCAGCAAACTGCTTCAGAAGTGATGCTCTGCTTAGACAGGACAGATAAGAGTAGGGGTATCAGCCCTAAAGAAGACACAAATGCAGTGACTATTCAAATTACAAGAAAAAATACCCTGTCAAAAGGAATATAATCCAGGATAACATACAGAAACAAAGGCAGCTGGGCTTTAATAGACCCAGCGCCTACCAGCAGATAAACTCCCAACCCTGAAACTGCCAAAAAAAGCTGAAGAGAAATTCAATAAAATATTTCAAGTGGGGGGGAGGGGGAGAAAATATTACCAGTACAAACCTATTCAACAGTTCTTTAAAAGCATCTCTGTTCCCATCAGCATCCAAAAGCAGAGCATCAGAGCAGGGCCAGCCTGTTCAGTGCACACGGAAAGGACTATTAAAAGCACTCTCCCTTATGCTGTTATTAACCCACATCCACTGGCATTCATGAGCCAGGGAGGCTGCTGAAGGGCCATTCATCAAAAATATAATTCCCAAAATGAGGAAAAAGGAGAAGAGCCGTTTTAAAGGTAAACAGCATTTATTGCTTCAGTTTAAAGGTGGCGTCCTTCGGGTCGTACTGCCTGCGGAGGTGGCTGTACGTGCTCCAGCACAGCATTAACACCTCTGAACATAGGACAGGCAGCTCGATCAAGAGGCAATTTCCCTTCGCACTCATTAACTAGAAAAAGAAGTTAATGTTTTCCCAGTGATGAAAAATTAGGATGCCAGACTTAGAGACCTGCTCCAACTGTTCCCTGCAGTATCAACCACTAACTACCCTTGCAATCCCCGTGAATTTATCTAATGCACTATTCTAACTTCCCCCTATGTATCTCCTAAACTCCCTCAATGTAACCAGTATTCTCAGCTCCCTCTGATACCCAGAAATTACCTCTAGTTAAGAGGTGGCATAAAGTGTGACTGATTCAGAGACACACATCCTGAATGGTCAGAAAAGTTTGATACAGTCAGGAACTGCTGAACCCACACCACAGTTTCTCTGTCACTAATACCAATTTGAGTAGGATTTCTACAGCCAGACGCAATTTTCCTTCAGATTAAGTAAATGAGATTTGAGATCTCTACTCCCGTGTTAAAACTGATCAGAAATGCATGATGGGGTCAAAAACCACGAGAGAGTTGTTGTCAATTGAGAAGGGGGAAAAAACCCTCAGCACTTAAGACTGCAGTGAGAACCAAGACTAAAAATGTTGTCAGTGCCATGATCAACAACTTTGTCCATGATACAGCAGAGCAGGAAAGGATCAGCTGAGGTTTCAAAGGCTGGTGATCTCCGCTATCTACATTTTTCTGTTCTCTTTCACACCATCCACTGAGTATTCTCTCAGTATAAGGAGGGAGGCATTGCACAGTACTGCCCAGCATCAGCATGTTCTGTGCTGGCTGCCAAGGAGCAAAAATTAGACACTGAAAGATGCCAGTGATGTCTTTATTTGCTACCCTAAAAAAGATCCAAGAACATCATTTAGAGTATTCATAACTTTGGAACTATCAGCAGGCCATGCAGATGGGTTTAAAAAGAAGATTTTTTTTTTTCTCAGGGACTGAGGAGGGCGTTTCAACAAACATAAGTTTTCAGATGTGTTTTCCCTTGTCATGGCATGGCATGGCATGACATGAACAGACAAGTGGCTTTGTAAGGCATTTGAACTAGAAGGGCAGAGAAGGGCTGTGCTGGAGGAAATCAGCCTTCTGCACGAGAGCTTTTCTGGCACATCATGCTCCTGAGCTGGGTCAGCATGGCTGCTTACAAAAACACAGTTCATGCTTTGAAGGCAATGAGCACTTACTCATAGTTGGGGGTTTACAGACAGCTGACACTTTCCAAAGCTAATCTAGCTGTAGGAATTAAACCTCCATACATGATGCAGCACATTTACCATCGGATTATTAAGGTGCAACATCAGCACCAACATTAATCTACACTTTTTATAGTGTCCAAACAGTAGATGGATGTGAAACATCTACTACCTGAAGTGCTGAAAGAAATTCATCTGCTCAGGACACTGTGCAACACCACCTTGAGTTCAGCTACCATCAACTTTTGTGGCCAGCACGCTTAACACGAGAACCACAGCTCACTTGTTTTCACAGAAGGTGCTGCATCAACACTGATTGTTCATTCACTCTGTGAATTAATTCTAGATCAAATGAGCTGTTGGCACTTACCAACAGCTGCTCTTCTTCCCTAAGCAGCTGTCAGACAAAGGATACCCTGTCATAAGTCACCTCCACATTACGAACCACCAGCACTGCTGAAGGTTGAAAGCTGAATTTGTGTTCAGCAGTAGCTGTTGGTACAACTCTTGAGCCACAAGAACTGTCCTCTCTACCACCATTCTAACAACTATTTCGGTAGATAATGTAGTCCTAAAAAACAGAATAAGGTAAAGGGCAGCAGCAGCCAGCATTCTGAACCGCCTGCCTCTGCAGCAATGCTCCGAGGTGGATCTGCACCCACCTTGTGCCTTCAAGGCACCACAGTGGAATAAACTCCTGAAATGTGATGTTGCTTGCTGCTGCAAAGTGCATCAGTCAAACTTTTCTATCTGTTCCTTCATTTACAAAAAGAAGAGAATAGTACCAGCTATACCAACTGCACAGCAGTGTTGAAAGGATTAATTAGCTAATATCTCCACAGTCCTAAGCATGCAGAACATCACAGATGCACAGTGTAATTACTGTTATTAGGTGCCTGATTTCTTTGACTCATTGGGACAACACACATTTTATCTGTCATTTTTTTCGTGGCACAGAAGTCTGCCGCCAAATATGCTCAGCTAAAAAGGAACCCAAATAACATGGCCTAAACTAGCCTTTAAGGTTTTTTTATTTTTTTTCAAGCATATATCATTTCTCATTAGTAATCAGGGATAGAAATCATGGGCTGCTGATAGCCACAAAGCCTTAAAGCTGGCCACAGATGAAGGCTGACAAAGGCTACTGACCTATTTGCTAAGGGCAGTACCCTCCTAAAAACCATGTCCAAAACTGAACTGTGCTGGATCTGCTTTCCCTGACTGCTAGAAATGTTCATAAAGGCATTAGATGCTGGCCAAGTCAGCTCTAGATATATTAATTTGATAGAAAGTTCTCTTCCTTAGGGTGTAGCGATGTGGCTGGGATCAGTAAGGGCACTAAAACATCAACCAGACACAGTATATTAGTCACACATTTTGAAGAATGCGTTAAAATTAGGATTTCCCTTCTTATTGGTACATTACATGTATATTCTAAGACCTCTGAGACCTCCTGCTTTCCTGAAAGAAACTAGAGAATAGAGGAAAGTCATCGTGCCCAAACAGAGATTATAGCCACTGTAGACTCAAAAGATAAGTCAAACTACAAGAAAGGGGATGAGAGTTTGTTTTTCGTGGAGAATCTGGGGGAAAACTTTGGCAGCAGAGGAGCCAAGAGGAGTGTGATAAAACTGAAAGCTGTACTTGCATCCATGTGTCCAGTATGATGCTAATTCAATGTTAATAACTTCATACTGAGAATCACAGAGGATTCCAGGATGTTGATATTCTCTCTCAACTGTAAAACTCAGTGCTTTCCATAGAAATTTAGGTCAGTACACAATCATAGACACAAGCCTGATGAACACATTAAGCAACAGTTTAAAGCAATGCTAAACCAAACAGCTGAAGAAATACAGCATGTAGAGATGTCACCAAAGGTCAGAGTAAATTCACTCTCCTGTAGATTTGCAGTTGGATATACAGCACCAGGAATCATTGGTGTTCTGTAAGAAAAGCACAGTAACAGACTCACAAAATCCCAGACTGGGCCAGACTGGAAGGGACCACAGTGGGGATCTGGTCCCACCTCCCTGCTCCAGCAGGGCCAGCCCAGAGCACAGGGCACAGGAGTGTGTCCAGACAGCTCTGGAATATCCCCAGGGAGAACACTCCATCCCCTCTCTGCTCTCTCTTCAGGGCTGGGTCACTGCCCAGCCAACAAGTTCTTCCTCCTGTCCAGCTGGAACTTCCTGGCCATCAGTTCCTGCCCGTTCCTCTTGTGCCATTGCTGGGCCCCCCGAGCAGAGCCTGCTCCATCCTCTGCCCCCTCCCTGCAGCCCCTCCAGACCTGGCTGAGGACCCCTCTCAGGCTCTGCTCTGGAGGCTGAACAGCCCCAGCTCCCTCAGCCTTTGCTGCTCCCAGAGCTGCTCCATCCCTTGGGCATCTCCTGCGCTGGCCCCGCTGCAGGAGCTCCCTGGTCCTGCTGTGCTGAGGAGCCCGAGCTGGGCCCAGCCCTGCAGATGTGCCTGCCCAGGGCTGGCCAGAGGGGCAGGATCCCCTCCCTGCCCTGGTGCCCCCCAGGATCCCACTGCCCTCCCTGTCCCCAGGACACACGGCTGGGCAGGGACAGCTGGTTGCCCACCAGGAGCTACTCAAAGTAACACAACAGCCCCGGGAATGCATCTACTGAAATTGGGCTTGGGTCCTTACATTAGCTATAGTCCAGCTCAACAAACACTTATGAGGTCGAGGGATTGACAGGGAATCTCCAAGGAATGTCACCTGGCAGACTTTCATTCCCCCAGAACAAGCAGCAGCCACAGGTAACGTGGAATTCTATGGCAGAGTCGCAGACGGTGTCTCCGGTAGCAGCCAGCTGGGATCATTTAAATCAACTTTAAGGATAACACCACAGTGCAAAGTAGGAAAGCACAGCACTGCTCTCACAGCTTCTTGCTTTGCCCAATCTGTCAGCCCCAGAAAGCTGCTTGCAGAGCCTATCACTCACAGCTCAAATTCCACCTCTGCATGATTAGCTGGCATTAGCGAAAGCAAATCAATGGCTTGATTGCAGATTTGCCAAACAGAATGGCAATATGCATGCATTAGAATGATTAGGCAATTTGCAACTTCATTACCTCCTTTAGAGACACGTGAGCTATTACCCTAAAAGTGTCACACAGATTTTAAATAGTATTGAAATATGGAGCTGCCCTATTTTTTCCCCGCAGAAGTCAACATGATGATCAACAGCTGACACACTGAGGCAAAGCCTGTCCTGCCAGGCCCCTATGATGGCCTTGACCATACTACCATTCACCTGTTTTAAAGTAAAAATTTAGAAGGATTTTGAAAATGCTTTCAATAGCACTATCAAACCCAGTGTTAAGACTCTTCCAGTGTTTGCACTTCGTAGGAACAGCAGGTTGGCACAATATCATTCCACAGTGAAGATGAGCACAACCCACAGCTGAGTGCTCCAGTGCAGTGCACAGGTGGGATTCCTGCCTGAGGCAGGGAACCTCATGAGAGCAGCAGGTGTGCTCCTCTGTGACTGTCCCACCACTCCAGGGGCCCTGGCATCACAGGTATGAGGCTGTGCAAGCAGAACTCCACAATGACAGGGATGACTGCTCATCTGGCACTGGAGGTGTCACAGAGGTTGAGGTGATAAAGTAAAAAAGGCATCAGAGTCCCTTCTGAAGGGAACATAAGGCTTAATATGCAGACCAGAGCACTCCTTAGGGAAGAAGTCTCCTGGCTCCCTTGGGCTTGGGTTAAAGATGTGAAGAGAAAGCTTCCTACTCTGGTACAGCCCTCGGATTATTCTCCATGGGATAATGAAGTTGTCTGAGGGCAATCAAGAGAGACTTTGGGGCCTTGGAATAACTGGTTAAAGGATCAAGAGCAGAAGTAGTGCTCTTCTCTATCCTTCCAGTTTCTGGGAAAGACGAGGAAACAGGAGGAGCAGATCAATACCTGGCTCTGAGCCTGGTGTCACTGGCAGATTTTTGGCTTCTTTGATCATGGCTTGGTTTTACACAAAAGCAGTTCAGTTTTGGGCCCCTCACTACAAGAAGGATATTGAGGTGCTGGAGTGAGTTCAGAGAAGGGCAACAGAGCTGGGGAAGGGGCTGGAGCAGGCTGAGGGAGCTGGGGGGGCTCAGCCTGGAGAAAAGGAGGCTCAGGGGGGACCTTCTGGCTCTGCAACTCCCTGACAGGAGGGGGGAGCCGGGGCAGGGGGGGGTCGGGCTCTGGTCCCAGGGAACAAGTGATAAGACAACAAGAAACAGCCTCATGTTGTGCCAGGGGAGGTTTAAATTAAATAGTAGGAAAAGTTCCTTCACTGGAAGGGTTGTAAAGCATTGAAACAGGCTGCCCAGGGCAGTGGTGGAGGCACCATTCCTGGAGGGATTTAAAAGACGTGTAGGTGTGGCACCTGGGGACCTCGTTTAGTGGTGGGCTCAGCAATGTTGTCTTAACAGTTGGACTTCATGATCTTAAAGGTTTCTTCTTTCCTAAATGCTTCTATGATTCTCCCAGGGCCAAAGGGCAGCACAAATGCTAATGGAGTGAGAAACTGGGTGTGTCAGAGTCTACCTGATCACCAGCAAACAAAATTACAGGCAGCAGGAGACGGGCATCCCAAGAAACAGCCAATTAGGAATCTTATCCTCAGCTCATGGCTGAATGGAAACAAACTACACGGCTACAGACAGACCAGTATTTTCAGCTAAATCACGGAAGCTTTTGGAAACCAAAAGTAGTTTTTGCAGACAGAAAATTATTATTCTTACTCAGCACTTGTGAGGTGAAAATTAGCAGTTACGTGCCACTCCAACCACTGTGTGGTTGTTTAGAAGAAACCTCTGGCTTTTACTTTATGTAAAATCCATTCCAGAACGGAGTCTGCAGTCTGAACAGTAACCTGCATTTTATTCAACCACTGTGCTTACATTTTTAATGACAGCTCTCCTGTGCATCCTCTTTAAGCTGTTGTTCCACAAACACGGGGGAAATGCCCTATGTGCTACAAAATGTAGCAGCCCCCTTGCCTGCTACCCTGAAACTTCAGACTGTCTGCTGTAAAAGTAACTAAAATTACTGCTTTAACACTTAAATGCAAAGTAAAAGCATTCTTCTAGATTAAATAATTTAATGGGGAGAAAATTTCCCCACATCTAGAACAACTTGCAAATACCACACCTTTGACAGGCAAACAGTGAAACCTCTTTATATAGCCTTGTCTAAAATACCTATGCACATGCAAACCCAAGAATACAAAGCAGGGTATGTCGTCCATTTAAAGATCTACCAATGTGCTTGCTGCTGAAGAAAAAAAATAAACCAAAACCAAAAAAGTTTCCAGAAAATCTTCTTAAAAGCAAGAGTAATATCTATCATTCAAGTTCTACTACTAGAGTTCATCTATGCCTACCTGTAAATAAAAGATTGTAATCTAGTTTGTTGCAATTAGGTATCATTATAGTGTTCTATTTTATGATTTTATTCATTAATGAACTGAAGCGATTTCAGATATCAATAATTACAGTGTCTGGTAATTTTAACAAAAAGCTCCACAATAAAACGATAATTCAATAATTCAAGCTAATAAACCCTCACCCAAATCCCTCTCTCAAATATAAATTACCAATTAAGTACCACAAGGAAGATTTAAATCAGAAGCCTTATGAAATCTATTTTAATATTTACAAGCAAGAACACTGCCTAGAGCAGATACAGATGCTTTGGTGGTTTGTCCTAGGAGCTGATCCACACAATATTGCCACAGGCTGCCAAGGTGGCCAAAAAGCACCTGCAGATTCCCACATACACCAAACCCACCTTACACACACCTGTGTAACCATATTAGGCTGATGCAGTTGGACTGAAGAAGCTGCAAGATGAACCCCAGCAATGGCCCTGCCTGTGCTGTACTAATTTGCAATGAATTTCCTACCAAAAGTCAAATTTAACAGCCCTTCTGCAGCGTCGCAGTTGGGTTACAACAGTTGTTTTCAAATCAGCAGTTAAAGAAAGCAGTGCCTTGAACCCTAATACTTGGGGGCTTGTTTGAAAAATTAAGAAAGCAGCTAGTACAATTGTTCTTTTTAATCTGTTTGACAGCTTAAAACATCAAGAACAGTAAAAGCATGTGAAAGGTCTGTGGTTTGCAACTGCATTTAATTCCAGCACAGAACTGCCAGGTTGAACACACATGCACAACTTCTCTATTACATAGGATTTACTCAACCAAGATATTGATACTTCAAGGTCAGTTCACACTGTATCATACACTGACATCTACTCCTCTTGTAATACCCCATGTCACTGTGCCTTCTAAGAATTCAGACCCACGAGTTCTGTCTCTCATACCTGCCAACTGCTACACCCAAGCAGATGTTAAAAACAGCCACTGAGAATACAAAAATGTTGTTATTATTTGTTACCGCAGTGCGAAATAGGCTTCTTAAAATGCACTAACATTCATTAGGACTATTGGAAGAATTAGGCAGTTACTCCTGTGGGTGCAGAAGCAAACAAGAAACAAAGCAGCCCAATAAAATTAAATACTTGTAGGATGACCTTAGGAGACAGAGAGCTGTCTCGGGCACCAGCTGGAACATCTGCAGAATCATCTGTGGCACAAGTGTATAACTGCTGTGGCAAATAAGCTCTAGAGAAACACCTGTGGAGAAATGAATGGTAAGTTCAAAGAAACCAGCAAATAAGGTTTCTAGTTGCAGTTGTTTAGAACTGCAAATTTGGCATATTGTGACGGTGAAACCTCTAATATCATAAAACAAACTTGGAACA
>NW_016690304.1:694345-744036 GCF_001604755.1 Lepidothrix coronata
GGGGCTTGGAGCAACCTGGGCTAGTGGGAGGTGTCCCTGCCCATGGCAGGGGGTGGAATGGGATAAGCTTTAAAATTCCTTCCAATCCAAAGCATTCCATCATTTTAGCAATACCTCACCTGGGGATGTGAAGCAGAAGCTGCATTCCAGGTGAGCAGCATCCACGCTCCTGCTGGGTGCTGTGGGTTCTTGAACGTGAGCCCAGACAGCTCCTCACAGGGCCCACAACACTGTGCACTCGGTTCTGATGCCGACAGAGCAGAAAACCTTTGGAAGTGGGGGCTGTCTCACAACCAGGTAGCTCCGGATTAAATATAAACACACTGATTTAAATGCAGCGAGCACACACGTGTCCCTGCTGGTGGCAGCCACACAGCTCTCAGCTCTGCCCTCCCCGATTCTCCCAGCAAGGGAGCAGAATTTTGCCTTTCTCTGAGGCTCCCCTCGCTGTTCACACATTCCACAAGCCCTTTGATTTGCTGTGATGAGCGTGCCCAAAAAGCTTTAGACCTAAGGACTCAAATCACAAATAACAAATTGGTACCCAGTTCAAGGACTCCGCATTCTGTATCTTTTTGGCTGCTGTGAAGTTACAAATTTAATTACTGGAGGCAGGGGAGGGAACCACACCCCCAATCAATTGGAATTTTTCTTCAGAAGATGTGGCTTCTCCTAGAGAGCTTCTCCGCAGGCAAAGACAGCAGTAAGGAAGTCAGTCTCAACTCCAGAGTGCTCTTTTGGTCCCTGGGACTGTCTAAAAAGAATAGGGAAAAGCCTATAGCAAAGTCATTTGAGAGCAATAAGAGAAAGACTCCTGTAAAAAGCTATCTGACAAAGAATTGGTCTGCTATAGAAATATTCCAGCAGAGTCCTGGAGATAAATTAAGTCCTCAAATGATGCCCAAAGGAAAATAAAAGTGAAACTGAGAAACTGAACGTAGAGAACACAGATTGCAATCACATCTTTTAGCAGAGACCTCTGAAATCTATTACCAAGACTACTATTTCTATTCTTTTTTCTCTCAATTAAAATGGTGCAAGGCACCACCACTGGGGTCAGCAGGGTCATGTTATGTATTCCTACATAGCTAATTCTCAGGGACACGAATCCCTATGCCATAGGAGCCTTTTAAATAACTAATTTGAGACTGAACTTACAAACTTGCACAAAACAACATCCGAGTTGTCAAACACGGATTTATTGCTTTTTTATTCAGTGTTACTTCCAAGTTAATTTTTAAGCATCTTTTATAGCAATACCCATGGACAAGTGGCCAGGATTGTTATATTTATGTGCCATTTTCTGTGCCAAGGGATGCAACAACTATGGAGAGGTGAACTGGACCATTATGCCAACGAGCAGCCATCAAGGACCAAATTTAAATTACTCTGGATTATAATAAGATCGCTTAAATTTCTATGAAGGGACAACTTTTTAGTGCAGACCTTTAATATTGTAGAGAAAATTGGATTTATTTCCTTCATGTACTTCACGTGAAACAGAACCAGCAGGAAAAGAAATTAAGAAAAAGGAATGCAGTAGGATAAACAGGAGTGACATTAATACAGGATGATAACACAAACTTTCTCATACCTACGATTATGCATTATAGAGTTAAATGAAAAATGGATTTAACATGACTCTACATGGTGCTCCACTGGGACTCCTGCATAGCTTTGGAAGCAAGAGGATGGGTCTGATTAAATCAAGTCAAAAGCTGAAGCACTTAAATGACAATAAAGGAAAAAACAGCTTTATAATTCAGTGCAAGAACAACTAAGCTGCTGAAGGAAACCACTGAGCTGCAAATTGATCAGCATAAGCTGGTGAAAACCACTTCTGGGTCACTCAGCTCCTGCTTTAGGAGTTTTGAAGCACATTTGCTGTCTGACTGTAGCTGTTCACATACAGGGTATCCAAGTGGCTCCGATGCTAACGCTGCTTTAAGTGCCTAGATGCACAGATTTTGGAAATTCAATGCAGGAAAGCAGCAGCATGAATATGATAAAGGCCATCTCCTGGCACAGCTGCTATTAACATGGAAAACCAGCAGAATAGTAACAAACTGTGGCAGGCACAAACTCACCCAGCACATTAACCCTGGGAGAGGGTTCTCAGGCACCATCTGACCTTCAGCTCAAGCACAGCACAACATGTGGCAGAAAATGTTGGCCCCCAAACTACAGCTACTCCTCACAGGTGAGGGAACAGGAAGGCTCTGGAAGCTGGGAAGCTACAGTTGTTGCTGTATAAATTTCATACCTTAGAAAGAAATTGTTCCCTGTGAGGATGGGGAGGCCCTGGCACAGGTTGCCCAGAGAAGCTGTGGCTGCCCCTGGATCCCTGGAAGTGTCCAAGGCCAGGTTGGACAGGGCTTGGACTAACCTGGGCTAGTGGGAGGTGTCCCTGCCATGGCAGGGGATGGGATGAGATGGGCTTTACGTCTCTTCCAACCCAAACCATTCCATGACTTTATGGTATCTGTAGACATACATACACAGGTTATTTATTTACACGCACCTTGTAAGTCAGGTGCACCACAGGCACTGGGAGGAGCTGCTTTCAGTTGTTCCTTTTGTTTTCCTTTTGCCTATACAGCAACTGCTGCTGTGCTGATGGATTCAATAATTTTATTTTGATGTGCATGGACGGTTGCTTCATAAAATCTGAGAACTAAAGTCACAAGGGTAACAGCACAGCAGATGCCACGTTTTGGAGTTTGGTTATTTTCTTTTTTTAAACATACCGATCAACTGTTATAAAGCAATCTCTGATTTATAGTAACTTAAAAAATACTACATTCGATATTTTTATAAGCTCTGCAAGCAGACTCAGCAAACAGAAATCAGGCCATATGATGTTTCTGCAGATAAGCAAAGGGTTCACACTTTGATTGTCCTCTGTGTTTTGATACATCGAGAGGATGAAGAGATGGCACTGATGCACAGAGAACCATTTCCTTCCTCAGGTATTGAGCTGATATCCAGCTTTGATAGGAATTCTGGGTGCAGCAAGGTGTAGATGCAGCTGTAAGGAATTTTGCTGTGAAAGCAAATCGTGCCCGTTGAGAAACAGATCAAGAATAAGTGCAGCATCTTCTCAGTTTTGCCTTGAGCCTGTTGCCAGCTCCAGCACCTGCCCCTCCGTGGGCTGCCCCTAGGAAGCCATGGAAGCATTAGCTGGAGAGGGCACAGGACCGAGAAGCCTTTTTTAAAGCACACATGCCATCACCTGCACTGCTGCAGCTCGAGCTCTGCCCTTATATCACTGCTTATTTATTGCCATTTGATCTCTGAGAGAAGGATTAAATGGGGTGGTATTTATCACCATGCTAAGGATTTAATGACACTCAGCAGAAAAGCCGAACTGAAAAGGTCCTGGGGAACGCAGAGCAAAAGTGTTGAGATGTAATTTGGATATTTGTTTTAGTCCTACTTAACTTTGCCTAAGCACAAAACCAGATTTCAGTCTGTCTGAAAGATTCATAGGCACACAGAACCTTGCAAGGCATTACTTCAGTATTCTTAATTTTTAAGAGATTTCCAGAAAGCCTCTTGAGAGAGCACACATTTGTGTACCCACAGAACAGCGTGAGCGGATCTAAGAGCAGGGATGACTTGGAAACAGAAATTCTGTATATCCCTCACAAGGCAAGATTGCTGCTCTCCTCCCCATCCTTTTCCTTTCTGCTCCCGTAGGAGCCAGTAGGTAAAAATACACCATACAAGCTCACATCTGGATTTGCCTCTGGGCTCTTAGAGACAGGCAAAGCCCCAGGTAGGAGCAGCACAGAACTCCCAAGGCTGAGCAGCCTCTTCAGGTGAGAATTACTGTCCTTACAGTTCCCCCAGGCTTAGATTTTTACTTTGCAATGAGATCAAGCTTCACCCTAATAAAGGGAGGTGTCATTCCAGGCAAAGCATCTCTCATTAGGATCACATCCTGGTTTTAGAATTTTCTCTGCCTCTTGTTGAGCTGATCTGCCCAGATTTGTGCACATACACATCGTGTCAATTGAATCCATGTAGATTTTCCAGAGTTCTTTCCCTTCTTTTCTTGGCTAAACAAAGGGTAATGCTACAGTATAAGTAGTGGGTCACAAGGACAACAGGGAAGAAGAACAAACACCACAGCACCATTTTTCTTCTTTTTTCCTTTTTAGGCAAAAAACAAACAAACAAACAAAAAAACACCAAACCTCCAACAAAACCAAACAACTTCAAAACCATTCAAGGACAAAACAATACTCCTCACTCAGTATGACAAAAACCTGTTTCATCATCTCACCCCCAAGCTAAAGGGATGAAGTAGTCCTTCTTCATAACTACTCACAGACAAACTTGCTCTCTCCATCACATGCTGCTGACAACTTCACTAAAACGCTTTGGCAAATCAGGAGTATAAGAATTTACATGTACATGAGAAATTAGAATTCATAAATCTAAAGTATCCTCCACTTGGTTTTCACCAACACATGGCATTCACTCTGCTTTGCCAGTTAGATTTCCTACTGCTAGCATATTCCACACTGCTTTGCTAACTGATTTACATGTACATGGAATGTATTTTTTGGGTATGGTTGAGGGGTTTTGTGTGTTTGTTGGGGCTTTGTGGTGGGGGTGGGGTTGGGTTTTTTTGGATTTCAGTGATTTGTTGGGGGAGGGAGAGGTTGTTTTGGGTTTAGTACTACAATCCTTTGGTTTTCCACCTTTGTACAACTACCCTGCATAGGAAGGAACTGAAGTCCCACAAAATCATTACACAGCATCAGACTTGTCATGAAGGGAGGTCCCAAGGCACACGCCAGGAACTCGATTGCCTGTGACAATCCTTCCCTTCAGCCCAACTCCTCAGTGCCTGCTCTGATAGCAGGAGATGCTTGTTCTGAAAGAATTGATTCAATAAATGAATAAACATTCAGCACCCAAACAGGTTAAGCAATAATGTCTTCAATAATCCAAATATAAGTAGCAGGGCTAAACTCTTATTGTCCTCACACTGTCATATAAGTATCTGAACTTTCAGCTGTAATAAACTCTGATCTAGTATTTTTCTCTAAGCAAAACTACTGCTGATCATCTTTTGGATGCATGACATAGATCTTTACATTAAAAAAACATTTAGAACAAAATCTGAGCTATTATCAGCTCGAGCATCCTTAAAACACCAGCACCACCCACAACAATCAAGGTGCTCATAAGAAATACCAAAATGTCCTGAAAAAAATTTTGAAGTAACCATTTTGCATCTCAAGAAATACCATCTCACCTTTGCTCCAGGAGGTTAAATGTACAGAAAGACCAGATCCCACAAAGAAAATGGGAAGCGCTCAAGAAGTCGCTAGGAAGCAAACTCCCAACAGCCACAAATATTTATTTATTGAGATTTCCAGGAGGGAACAAGTAATTTGGATTAAAGGCTTCAGAAAGTCACTCCTTTTTACTGACCACACTGGGGATCACCCACAATTACAACTCCCTGCTGAAACTTTCACACTCTAATGCTAAAAACTAAAAACCATTGACCAAACAGAAAACCCAATACATTAGGATTGTTTGGCAATAATCCATCCAAATGAGCTGCTCTTTGTGAAACTTGCAATTTCTGCTACAAACACCACTACAAGCATGAGCCATTTTCCAGTTCTTCCAAGAAACAATGCAGTTCACCCTCCAATCTTCCAAAAGAAATTAGTCAAACATCACAGACATGGGTAAGAAAGTAGAGAGCCCAAGGGCACAAATAACAAAATTGAGATTATTCTTCTTCACTTTTCCAGTTCCTCTCCCCAGAAGGTTGAGGAGTTTTCCAGTTCCTCCTCTTTTAGAGGAGACTGAAAGTAGCAGAACATTCTCCCCCAATCCCACACAAAAAAAAGCACATCAAAAGTTAACACACCCTACACAAGAGAGCAAACTCTCCCCTCTCTGCTCACAAGGATGAGAAGAGGCAGGGAAGGACCTGGGGCTTCTGAAAACACAGACAACACAACAAAGGCACCTCCCAAAAAGAGGCCAAACCCAAGCCAACTCTTCATATTTTCTCCAGGAGAACTCCAGCGGAAAATATTTAGGGAAAGGAAAGTCTGCAAGTCTCCGGAGACAGCTAAAGAAAGGACCACCAAAGGAGCAGCATCCTGTCAAGGATTATTTGTTTATCACCTTGGACTCGGCTGAGAGCATCTGTCAATCTCTCAGCAGCCTCCATCCGTCAGAAAGGGACGATCACACCTCTACAGCACAAAGTTACAGCTGTGTGTTCTTGCCCTGTCATCACTTCAGGGTTCCTGCTCCCTATCCTTCCGAATTTTCAGTGCCAAAGAGAAGCTGACAGCTGTAATGCAGTGTCAGTCCTAAAACGTGATGTAAGCTCAGGACTGTGAACTGCATGCAGAATCGAGGGTCCCAAAAGGACATCTGCTGGAAGACTGCAGGTGGTACCTACCACCTTAGAAAAGGAAATTATTACCTGTTCCTTTCTATTATCCTTGCAGAATAACACCATGGGAAACAGAGGGGATATGTGATTTCATCTTCGCTTGAGAATTAGAAAATAAAAAACCCCTCAAACACTAATATTATGTCTGCTGATTAAAGAAGGGGGGGGCTCAAAACAACAGCCCTTCCTTAAAAACAAAACAAAAAAGACCCAAAACCACCAAAATCAAATCTCAGCAACCACACAAAAACCAGCAAGCCATCCAGATTAGTTTGTATGCCATCCTGCCTGCTCTAAGGGGGTATGAGACAACCCTGAGCACTACGAGAAAAAAACCCAAATCTTTATTCCATATAAAAGCTAATAACTTCTCTCAGTGCAGTAATAAGTCTGGTGCTCTGGTAACTGATCCTGAGGTTCAAATAGGCTTACGATTTATATTTATTTTTAATTCCCTACGGCCAAGAACAGAGATCGCATAAATGACAAATGAAATGGCCTGAACACCAAACTCCTGAATGCCAAGTGCAAGAGAAAACACAAAGACAAAAGATCCAGTTCTGTCATGTCAGTGAAAGAATTCCACCAGGGCCTAAAGCTCAAGAGCAGAGACCACCATTAAATATGGAAAAGGAAAAGTGCGTGATCAGAGCAACACAAGGGGGGGAAATAACAGAACCTCTCAAAACCCTGGATAAGGACCTGTGATCTGGTCTGGTACATACATTTATTGAGGTTCAGCTCAATGAGAAAAGCTCATTAGCTAATTCTGTGCCTTTGGGCACAGTTAGTTGTTTAGGCACAAAAAAAAATTGCCCCAAATACAGCTAGTTACATTTCCAGTGAAAATCAAAGTTTGGGGGAATTCCTTTTTGTTGTTTTTCTTTGGGAAGTTAGCTGGGGAAAATTCTGTAGGATCTCCTTTTGCCTGTGACCTTGGCTCAGAGTCCCCATCAAGAAAGATACCATCACTCAAATGGTATTAAAGAAGAAAAGAAACCCAGGTCATTGCCATTAGAAAGAAAACAAAATAAATACATTAAAAATAGAGTAGAAAATAGAAGATATTATAAGAAGCTATAGCTGGCAATGCTCCTTCACTACACATTTTTATGTTTGTTTGTCCTAATTACAGACACTTTCAATCTCTCTTCAACTCCTGCAATTTGTCTAATTTGTTCCAGGAGTAAATGGAAGAAATAATGAATATCAAATACTCAAGCTTTGAAGAGGCCAAATGTTCTTTTTTTAAAAAACAAAAGGGAATGACATTTTTAAGGAGAGCATAAACACAATATGGTCATTTTCATATGGCTGGCCAAGGCAATTACATGGAAGAAAATGGTACTTAAATGAAATAGCAGAATGTAAAGCACTTCATTTTTTTTCTCTCATTTCCTTCCTCTACTAGCATTTTAAACCAAAAAGGGTTGTGCATCATTAACAGCCTTGGTCTTCAGATGGAGAGAGTGCTTTTATTTTGGCAACACAGCTCGTGTAACCGAAGAAGCACAGGACAGAAGTCACACTAACACAGAGGAAAAAAGCATTTGCTTTATTTCCCTGTCCTCTTTCATATTGTAATTTCATTGATTCGCTTGCTGAATTTGTTAAGATTAAGAACTCACACAGTTAGGGGAGTCCTACGCTGTCCTCTGCAATGAATTACTGGAATAATAATAATTTGTATTAAAGGAGAAAAGAAGACAAACCTTGTGCAAGAAAAATACCTTTTATTTCCAAAGAACAGAAAGGGATGGGCGTTTTTACATTCTACATACTGTTCTAATGGCATTTGTCAGTCTTTCATCAAGATTTTATTAACTAATAACTTTTTATAAAATTTAAAAAAAAAAAACAAAACATTTAGGAGAGGAGCATAAAGCATCTCTTGAGCTACTTCACAGAACCATGATTATAGGCAACAGATCTACCATCAGCTGAGGAAAGGAGTCATTTGATAATTCACTTGTCAACCCCAGTGGTATAATTCCCAAGTTTTTTCATACAATTTTTCAAAATAGAGTTAAAAGCTATAACATCCTATTAACAGTCACTGCCAAGTTTAGAACAAGAAGTCCGAAAAATGGGTTTATTTTTGGTATTTCTGCCAGTAGTTAATCACAAGCCTTGGAATTCAGTTACAATTGGATGGACAATAATATTTTCTACATGGAAAGTGATGGAAAAGAACCTTTTCTTTTCTGTAAGAGGAGGCCAAGTATGCAGATCACTGCAATTGTACTGAGTTCAAGAGAAAAATATTTAATTGTCAGATCAGTGAAGTTTCAGACCTAATTTTTTCTTTAAACTTCGTTTCCAGCTACTGCAGGTGAGAATAGGTTCCACCATGAGTTGTATTTTCAAAACAGAAAAAGTTTAACAGGTTTCTATTGGACCCACATGAAATCTAAAAGTACTTCTCAAATCCTAGTTTAAGATTTACTTTCCCCCACTGAAGTAACACAAATGCAATGAAACACGGCTCGTAATCATGTGAAATTCATACAGCAACAAGGGAAGTGTCAAACGAAAGAAGTCATTTTTTAGAAGTGAGAGGAATGGACAGAACGAAGAGCATTAATTGAAAATTTGGGTGAAAGCCACTCATTTGGAAGGTAAAGAATAACATAAAAATGCAAGCACAAGCAAATCAGCATTTTGTAAGCCAAGTGGGAACAAATGAGTTACCACCTGTACTATTTTTAGCCTGGTCTTCCTGCAGGTGACAAACCAAAGGAGAATGCTTAAAAGAAGAAATCTAAACTAAGAGACCTTCCATGGATATTTATGGGGAGAGTTTTCCAAAGACTGTGGGGCAGAAAGAGCTTTCCCAGGGGATGAAGACCAGCTCCAGAAACCACCGAGAGGCAACCGCCCTTTACAGCACAAGGGATTATCTGCAGGATGTAAAGGATCTCTGAAGAACCCTTGGTTTATTTTCTTCAAGACATAACAGGTCTAATTGATATATTATCAGTTAAAATATATAATTTCCAAATGCAAGTTATTGACAATGGATGAGTTTAAAAAGCCCGGTCCTTAGAACATAAGTCTCCAGATGTCCCACAAAGGACCAGGTTCTTGTTGATCACATACACAATAAAAACAAAACAAACAGCAGCAAAAAAAACCTCCAAAACCTAACAATAGTCATTATTTGTAACAGCAAAAGAGGACAACAAAGGACAACAGGAGAGTTCCTCAGATCTTCATTACACCCCAAATCCATGCAGGCGCATTACACCCTTTCTCCAGCTCACCAGAAAGTTTGTATTCTATTTCTCATATATTTTTGGAGTTCCAGCATAAACAGCCTTTTGAAAGGCACAGAGGTAGGAACAGTCCGACATTAGTTAGAATTTATGGTGTTTGAATTCCGTGATAAAACAAGTTCCCTCAGAGGAAGCCAATTTCTTCCCTCCAACCACCAACATCTTTCATATGCTCAGCTTTGATAAGATCAATGGTTGCAACTAAATTAACAGAAAGTTCATTTTTAGTCTGAAGCCCTTCAAATACTCTCAACTCTTTATAAATAAGCATCTTCCTCAGGAAATTCAAACTATTAATGTGGAATAATCCACGTCTCAGTATCACCAAGGCAGAATTACCCCTGGTTATGTTATTACTTACAACCACTCAAGCAAAATTTATTTTAAAGATTCAATATTTGAAGACAATTCACTATGTATGTAAACAAGCCCTGTGTTGAGAAACATTTTCTAAATTGCAGTACAGCTTTGGGTCTTGGAAAATGCTGGCAAAAAGCAAGAAATACTTGAATTCATAGAATGGTTTGGGTTAGAAGGGACCTAAGAGATCATTTGGATCAGAACGAGTAAGAAAGAGACACTGATGTTTAGGTAAGTTTATAGACATAGAGAACTTCACACCATCACCTTGAAGGTGTTCAGTTCTCTGCTGTTTCATTTCCTTCAGAATTCAGAGACAATGCAGGGCACTGAGTTAGTCTTTAATTACATCCCAACAGTAATTCTTCACCTGGACAGATCCCCCTCACCTGGGAGACATCGTGTGATCCCCAGGCAGACCGACAGCACACACAGCATATGTGAGGATTTCAGCTGCTGAACAGCGATGACAGGTGATTAGCCAATTTTAATTTGCTTAAAAACACTCTCTACCCCTCAGGACCCCTAAATGAATCTATCAGAGGCTTAACACAGGCACCAACCTGCTGAAAGGACTTTGAGAATCACAAGTCCCCAGCTCTGGCCCCAGCCTCCCACCAAACTTAAGTAACCTCGACTCAGGGACAAAGCTTAAAATGAGTTTGTTCTTAACTATTTAGCATATCAAGTGGTATGACTGCAAACACACTTTCCTGAGTACCCAAATATAATGTTTATATTTTTCCTAATGTAATAGGTTAGTTGACCGTTTCTTGAGAACAATCACAACGATTTTCTCCTCTTCAATTTCTGTGCAAAGTATTGCAAACTTCCACTCAGACTCCCAAGAGATCTCGGTTCCACTTGCCTATTCTGGAACAGAACTTATCTGTGCACCCCACGAGGTACAGTAGCAATTTCATTAAACTCTCAATGCTACCTCTTGCATCAATAGGTCTTAAAACACTTAAGAGAATAACCTGTCATTTACTCAACTTGAGCAGAGCACAGAGCAGTGAAGAGCTCTCGGTATCCACCAAAGTGCCAGAACTGGGTTTCTCAGCTCCTATTCAGACTACCAAAGAAAGGGAGAAAATTTTCACCCAGTGGTGGAAAAGTAATCTGAATGTCAGATATTTGGGGCACTTTTAATAAACCAAATCAATGGCAGGCATCCTTCTGAATTTGCTCTGTTCAAAGGAGTATCTTGGTAGGATGTGCCAAAGCACCCCCAGTCAAGCTTGCAGTGTAGGAATAATCAGCTAATCTCTGACTCACCATCTGCTTCCAAAAGCCAGACAGAGAATATCATCTAGAAACATGGTTAATAAAGCAAAATAGTTAATGTGAGAAGGTCTTGTGTCATGCAGCTAAGGAAGGTCAGTGGCACTGACTCCAGTCCAGACACCAGGCTGGGAGGGAACAACAACTCTGTGTTGGTTTGACTAAGCTTGAGTCTACCAGCACAAGATGCAAATCAACAAGGGCACCACCAACCCATTCTGAACCAAAGTCTCAGCCTGCTGCTGCCAGCATTTCACAATTTTAATAGTTAAACTTCTTTTTTCCTGTAAATTTTATTAAGGTTTGCTTGTTTTTCGTGGACGTGTTAAGTTGCAGCATGCAGACATCCACACACCGAACCAAAATGGTCTCATATCACCATACACAAAAAAATTAGCAATTACACTAAAAACAACAACAACCAAAAAAAAACCCAAGCCATTCCACATTAGAACTGAGCACTTAGGGAGAGTGTTAACTGTGAAATGTATTCCAGCTACAAAACCAAAGGACAAAGCTGTGGCTGCGAGGCAGGTTTTGCCCTGAGCACTTCCAGAACTCAGCACTTGTGAGCATGGTCTGTTACTTAGTTTCATACTGCTAATTTTTCTCACTTACTCATTACAGCTGTAGCCATACTGTAAGGACTGCATTGCCCAATTCTAGTTTGGATACAATTACGAGTTTCAGCTGTTACTTTAATGGATTCATCTGCATTAACTGGAAGCATAACCATAAAAAAATAATTTATATTTCTTAAAGCAATGTTCCCAAATCTACAACAGATCAGAAGTAATCTTAATTTATAAATCTTTAAGCTGCTTGGGCCTGCCACAAGTGCTGATTTCTACAGTACCTTCAGACTCCAAGCTTGTAAAATTCTAGATACGATACAGAGCAGAAGTGGAGAAAAGCTGACACGTGGAAGAAGAACAGAAGAGGGAAACCCTCTCTGAGCTCACTAGGATCATAAAGGTCATCTCATTCCACCCCCTGCCATGGGCAGGGACACCTTCCACTAGCCCAGGTTGCTCCAAGCCCCGTCCAACCTGGCCTTGGACACTTCCAGGGATCCAGGGGCAGCCACAGCTTCTCTGGGCAACCTGTGCCAGGGCCTCCCCACCCTCACAGGGATGGCTTATTCTTACCAACAGTGTTTCTGATAGAATACAACTGGCTAAAAGAGCATATTCTATGCATGTGCTAAATTTGGCAGATATTAAAAAAAAAAAGAAGAGAGAAACTATGTCAACGTCTGAGGTTACAAACCTCGAGGTATTTTTGTATTTGTATTTTTAATTGAACTTTGATCTACTGAGAAAACGTGACAGCAACAGTTTAATCAGTCAGCAGTTCACAAGCCCCCATGTGTCTAGAAGGCATATCCTTCAGCATGAGGACTTATTTGGAAGCCTAAATTTAGACGTTGTAAAGTTACTAAATTTACCTTTGCTAATGAAGGCTAATTTGCGCCTTATTTTGGGGAAAGCTCCCTTTAAATTTAGATTTAGAAGCTCAATGAAAATAATTATTCTTTGTTAAGAAATTCCAGTAATTGCCAGTTCTCTTTTGCATGCTGAAACCCACAAAGCATTGAGGGAGAAAATTAGCTGGCTTTGAAATTCCTTCAGTGCTTCACATGTCCAGGAACATGTGGGCATCTCCAGGGTTAATGGCTGTTCCCAGCAAGTCCTGCCTCTGCCCCTGATGAGACAGAAACAAGAGCCTTATCAGAGGAGGACAGTGGATGCGCCCTAGCAAAGGGCAGTACTTTGCATTCAGCTGGCAAAGAAACAGCCCAAACTAGCTTTAAAGCTTTCACAATAGGAACAACGAGGGGAGAAAAGAAACAAAGAAAAGTACAGTTCTGAATCGAGAGAGATGCTGGGCCTGTGGGGGTAACACAGCTATGCCCATGCTGCCACATTAAATCAAGTTCCTGTGCAGGCAGGAAGGGCTGATATCCAATTAAATCTTAGATTTTCTTAAAGGAGACAATGAAAGAAGCGTTTGCTTTTAGCTTCTCTGTTTAGTGCTATAAATTCTTCAGTTGTTCCATCCCATTTGGACAGGCCAAAATTTATAGTGTGAAGTGGGTCTTCGGGGCAGAAGGGGCTGGAGGAGGAAAACACCTCTGGAGAAGGAAAACACCTCTGGAGGAAGAAAACACCTCTGCCCGCTCGGGACTGGTCACGGGACAGTGTCTCTCCTCTCCTGAAGGGACACCTCCCACTGCCTTGGAGCACACCCAGGAATATTCAGTTGTACATATATAGTGCTGTTAGAGCTCTCTTACTGTACTTTCTGTCACAACACATGCTAACACTCTGTAGTTAGTAAGTTCAATCCCAAACCTGCTTTCCTGTCCCTTAAATAAACCACACCATTCCTGACCCTGGGTCGTGCCAAGCCCTTACCAAACGTGACCAGACCTATAGCACGGGCTTGGTAACTGCATGATTTGTGCATCTGTGCTCAGGCAAGTTCTCCTCAACTCAACCAGACTTCTAGTGCTGAATTAGCTTTACCCAGAAATTAAGCCCAGCCCCACCCAGCCCCTCTGATCTCTGAGGACCAGCTGGAACGCAAGCAGGTTTATTTTGTGTTCAATTCCCATACCTTTAATGCAACACAAACAGGCCAGGATGCAGACAGACAACAGCAGCCATTCTGTATCACCTCCCGGGACCTTACTGCCCTTCCCACACACCCCTTTTTCTTTTTTCAAGGCTTGAGAAACAAACTCAAGTCACATTTACTGCTGGGTACCCTCGAGCCAAGAGCAGTTACCTTGGGACAGAGGATGCACACAAAGTTCAAGTTTCATCTCATTCAGTGATACTTTTTTCATATTCCAAATTCTGATTTGTTTTGTGGTATCATAATCACAGTTTTAACCTGTGAAAACATTTGTCAGCTTAAATTCACCAGACAGTCAAAATTTCTATGAAGTCTAATTTTTTTAGCATGCAAGGAAAACAGAGTCAGCCTGCACTGACTCTAGCATAATTCAGACACACAAATAATAATATTTCAGGAGGTTCCTGTTTCCTTTCAATCAGCAGTGTTACTCCCATTCATCCCATATTTTGGCTCAAACAAAGTCTTACACTAATTTGTTTTAACCAGCCTTGTTCAACTTATCACACAGGTATTTTCATTTCAGAGCCTCATCAACACAAGGGTGAGCTAAACACTCCTGCATCCCACCCTCTGGGAAGTGTTCTGATCACTGCATTACAACTTCTCCTGTGCATCATTTCATGTCTGTTCCCCAGCAATGGCAGAGTCAAGCTTCAATTCAAATACCACTTTCAAGGAGCTGCTTCTCAATCACTGATCCTCTTTCATATGTGCTAAATCAGTTTGGGGTTTGGTTTTTTTAAATATGCATTAAAACATTCAAGCATTATTCTGTCTGCTAAGGCAAATGATACTGGTCTGAGGACATAAGAGAACAATTCTGGTTTCATTACTTAACTTTTCATAACTTCATCCTTATTCTGACTGCAGTATGATTATAAATGCATTTTGGACAAGAACATTACTATTGAGCTTACATGTCTTAATTATGTTTTTCTTTTCATATACACAGCTTTGTTCTGGCTCTTTGCTGTGAAAATTACAGATTTGCTTGGACTTCAAACTGAAAATACATGCATTTATTTCCATGGGAGATGTTTAATTTTTTTTCCAAGTAATTCACCATTTGAAACCTAAACCCTTCAGTGCTGACAAATGCACCCCCAAAAATTAAGTATTTCTTAAGTCATTATAAAATCCACTAATCCTTCATTTCTATTACTTTTCATCCTAACCATCCATATAATGTCCCAATCTCTATTTCTGTTGCATCTGTGAACTGTAGCTGCAAAGTCTGAGTAAAACCAGAAAGTGAATTCCTCCTGCACAGATAACTGAAGAATAGTAACACTTCATTTTCCTGCATTGAGTTACTTCAGCATTTAATTATAACATGGCCCCAATCACTGGAGTTTTATTCGGTTTTTGGTTCATTATATAAGAATCACATCATACAGGCTATATATATTTATATATATATGATGCAGTTTCACTCAAGGAAACAAATACTTCCTTTTAGCAAAAGCAACACTCTCAAATCAGTGACTTCAATCAAATTCTTTAGCAGGTATCAAACCACCACAGGACTACAAGGAGAATTAAAGTTCTTCATAACTGGAGCCCTTAGAGTAGGCTTAAAAAAAAATCAAGATTTATCCACCATCAGTAAAAACCAAAGATACCTCCCTGAAGGTAAGAAGGTAACACTGGTGGTTTCAGTCGAAGAATGCAAGAGATTTTACCTGACATCCCAAAAATTATTAGAATTTGCTTACAGGCACTTACAGAAGAACCAACAAGACAGGTATCAGAGCAAATGGTTCTTCTAGTTATTACATGGTTTTATAAACATGTAACAAATGCTGCAACACCTGGAGTTGAGTTTTTCAGATGCTCACTGCTCCCATGGCTCTGCTTTAACTGCTGGCCTTTGAAATGTCTGCTTTTGGCTGAGTGGTCACACAAAACCTCCCTGTAAAACTGCCCTTTCCAGGCTCCTGCATGTGCAACAGGATGGGGATACAGGAACATGCACATAGGAATGAGCTTGAGAAATGCTGTTCAAGGAATTACATTAAATAAGGCAAAAAAACCTTTCACATCTTGAAATAAGTTTACAGAAGAAACGAGTTCAATGGGAAGAACTGAAACCACAGAAAAGGTTCATGTAGTACCCAGCCACCAGTTTCCATCACTCCAACAGACAAATTTTTACTTCTTCATAAATGATATTGTGAAGGCAGAGGACTATTGGCTTGTTTTTTTTAAGACTTCATATCCTTTTGTAGAGGTACAAAGTGGAAAACAGGGTTTACCAGCTGGTATCTGGTGACTTCAGAAAGCTTCAGATCACAAAAAATGTTTACTGTGCCCAAATCCCCACTCAGACAAACCCAGAATTAAGACAAAAAGCACCACACCACAAAACACCCCACACATGTAGAGCATGGATTTGTTCTCTGTGTGCCTCCCACACCAATCTCTCCTGACTCCTTCATCCTGTACAAGACAGACAACATCTGGTCCTAATGAAAAGCATCAAGGTAGTCGCCAAATTTTTTCCTCTATAAAAATCCCAATTCTTTATAGGTCCTCCAGCAAAATTGCCAGCTGCTTTAATCCAGATTAGTACAACATATTTGTTGGACACAGAAGACCACTTACATGCAAACCAGAATTTTGCCTCCAGAAGAACAATACATGTGTCATTATACCTTTCTCCCATGCAAAGAACATACAAAAATCCATCATATTGAGACAGCAAATGTCTGAATTCCTTCTACACCTCAGCAGAACCGCCTTCCCCAGGAAGGTGACAATACTAAGGTATAAAGGCCATGAGAGTAACTTCCCATCTGATCTCACTGATTTAGCCTGGGGTGACTTCAGCCAGCCAGAACTTGGGAACCATTTTTACACACATCTGACTGTGTGTGATTTTACAGCTTTTTCAGATTCCATGGTGGTGAAATGCCTCCAACACTGTCCCTACACCAACATCAGCGGAGGAGAAAACGTGCTGGCTGAGTAAGGAGCTTCGAGAAATCTCCTCTAAAAGAAATACAGGATTAGAGAGAAAAGGGGGAAAAACCCAAACCAAACAACCCATCCCAAATGATCCTAAAAGTGCATGTGTGTGAAAGCACGGGAGAAGGAAGGTTAATTCTCTGTCTCTTCACAGCAGGAAGGAGGAAAGCTCAAGGTCCCTTATCTATCCTGTTCTCCATTATTTCACCTGCCTCATCCAATTTGGCTCCAATACACAGTGGTTTTCTAACAGGGAGGTGATAAAAAATACAAGACTTTGTGGAAGCTTTTAAACCTATGGAAAATTATTTTGGCCTTTCCAGTTTGTGCGTGAGTTCAATAAAAAATTACTCCTTTTAAAAACTGACTGATGTCACAGGACCCCAGATAACTGGCCTTTGCTTTCATCTATAGATAGTAACTCCGTGTGGGAGATCTCCATAAATATCTGAATTAATTCATGCAAACAGTATTTTTTGTTTCTTTTTCAGAACTTTAAATATCTGCATAAGGGTTCAGTGAAGACAGCATTTTCTGGAGCACGGACTGGAGAAGAAATTCATTTCCTCTGACCCTGAAGGAACTGAAATATGTGCAAGTGCTTCTCTGCCAAGACCTGCAAAGCAGTTGAGGGGGAGCAGAATAAAACAAGGCTTCACTCCATACAGACATTTATAAAATGCACATAGCTTTCTTATCAACATGTGTAACAGCCAAAGCTACATTCCCAGCAGCAGGTAGCCAAAAGAGAAGGAACTGTACTGCAGTGCACTGCTATGTTGAGTGAATAGTTACTAAGGTCTGAAGTAAAAAAAAAAAAATAAAAAAAAAAATAAAAGGACAAAAAACTGTGTTGGCCTTGATTGCCCGAACCCACCTACTTAAAGAGTGAAAGCCAAAACCTCGAGTCAAAATTTAAACCTCAAAATCACTCTACTGACACTACCAAAATCTGCACCTATGGCAACAGCAGTCATTTAATCCTCCCTTTATCCCAGGTCAAATGAACTTAATGGTAATGCTGATCTTCCACACGTGCTCCAAGGCTGAGTCTAAATTTTGGATCAACCAATTGACTCAGAAAGCTGCCCAGAGTCCAAGAAGGAGGTTACCATGTTGCTCTAAATTACTTTAAACTTTCTACGCAAAAATTAATTTTTACTGATCTTTGTCCTACATGTACGAAAGAAAAAAATGAAACTCATAATCTGAAAATAGGATAAAAAAGGTAGTTGTTCTGTTTTGTTAGGGTTTGTTGGTTTGTTACCCTCCCCAGCTGCAGCCTGTTTCCCATTCCACATATCTATTAGTTTATCTTACTTAAATATCTTTGTTGTGGCTCAAATGCTGTTCTACCCCAGTGAACAGCTTAGGACAATGTCCCAGTTTGAGACAGAGAAGCAGATAACTCTAAATGGGAGCAATTTCCAGACAGCCAGAACAAAACAGGAATTCAGAGGGAAAAACAGGAACATTGAATTCTATTTTGTTCACTCTCACCCAAATTTTCAAGGATCAAGCTAACTCCAAACACACACATATATATCAATTTCTCAATTTGAAGGGGCTGGGGAAACTCCCTAATTATAAAGTGTCAAAATAAAAACAGCCTTCCTGTTCAGCTTCATCTATCTTGTTTCCTGACAAGCTCATTATTTTTACTTGTGTCCAGAAAAGAAGTTTGTGGAGTGATTATATAAATATCAGTTCACATGTACTCTGTGCCCATCACATGCTGGTAAATTGGTTTGTGACAGATTTTTGTTACATCTTGTTGATTCAGCCTGTAACCACTGTATTAAAAAGGTCCCAAGTCGGAGTTGTAACAGGAGAGAGATTTTTTTGTTTGGTTTTAACAGTTTATTTTATTCACCCAGGCTGTAGGCAGCTGAAACCCTTCTCCAAAGACCAAGTCTGTATATGATAAACAGTTTCAGTTGAAGAATGCAAGAGATTTTACCTGACATCCCAAAAATGAAACAGTTCCACATTTTAGGGACAGAGGTTCCAGTTCACCTTTCAGCTTCATTTTCCCGGAGGGGAACATGAACAAGGGCAGGAAAAAAATGTTTAGAAAATCCTTTCCCTCTGTTCTGAACCTCTTACTGGGATTTCACTATCAGGAGTAAAGATAGTGGAGAATCTGATTCATGAAAGAACCTGCCCTCTCTCCCATCTCATCTTTTACCTCCCTGCCTTTGAAAATAAGTGCTTCCAAGCCCTTTGAAGCTCCTTTGCCCAGGTGAGTGCCCTGGCTACAAAGCTCCTTCAGAACTGCTCCACCTTTCTCTGTAGAGAACTTCACATTCCTCCTGTGCTTCCTGGCCACATCCTGACCCTCTTGGCCATATCCAAGTTTTTATTTCCCCCATGTATTTTATCAGTGAAAGATTCATGACAGAAACTTCAACTGGCTGAGAGCATCTGAGCTCCTCCTGCACAGTTGGTCCTCAGTTGGGCAGCACTGCACTGATTTGGCTGGAATAAAAAACGATGAAGGTGGCCTTTGCTCTCCTCTGATGACAAATGTTATCACACAGTTGATGTTTCACCAGCAGCAGACAGGGATTTTTGTATTAAAATTTTTAATCCCACAGTAGTGTGCCTTGCTAGAGGGGGAGTGAGCAGCACTGCAGAGCAACCTGATTTGGGCAGAGAAAGCATGGCATAATTGTAACTCTTCCTTTCCAACAGGAATAAAATATTAATTTAAGCATCCTGCTTTTTTTTTTTCTTTTTTACGATATTCCAAATATAGAAGGTTATTTACAAGAACAAAGTTTTAAAGAATTTTTCATGAGATCCCCTGATGGTTTAATTAGGAGAGTCTGGAAAAAAAATACAAAACTTGATACTGTTACTATGGAGTGAACTGTCCCTGGAGGACTTCCCACAGACATTTTCTTAAATTAGGCAAGCTAGTAGTACTATAACATTCCAAGGGGGTTTGGGAAGCAAAACTACCGTTTGCTACCTGTTTCAGCCATCTTTCCCTTACCTCAGCTTCTGGAGGTTAACTGTGCCAAACAAGAATCCTAGGAAATCCACCCAAAGGGATGGCATTCCTTAGGAAGACATTCTGAAATATTACTGCTAATTATCTGAGTTACATCCTCAATTCTTCTCATGTTTTCAAACCTTACTGTCATTTGCATTCAAGCACTGTTTATCTAACAGTTACCTAAGCAAAACTTCTTTTTAATAAATATTCAACGTTTTAGACCTGCCAAGTCATATCTCCATATCAGGAGTGCTTCTGAGCCAAACAAAAGCCACGGTCAATGGGACACACTGAACCCCTAAAAATCCTTACACAATACTAGAATCTACAGCCAGAATCCCCAGTAGAAACCTCATTGCCAAGCTTTTATTTCCACCAACGCAAAGCCACCCTTCAACACCCTGAAACGAAGCTGAGAAACACACCTAACACTTTATTCTACTGCCTTCACGTAACAGCTACAGCACTCAAGAAAAGTTTTAAGAGACTGTGTCTTATTATCGACCCTTCACACCATTAATACGCATTTCCACTTTTTTTGTTTCCTTTGGGAGTGTCTTTTGTTTTGTTTTCCTAACCAAGTGGAGTAATTTTATAAATTACAGTGCAAAAAGAGACCTCTCTGCTGCATCCTGCTGAGGCCCAACACAGCAGACTCACAAGGGAAGTCTCTGCTTTTGGTCCTGGAGTACATTCCAGTGAAAATCATTTCTCCCTCCCTGGTCTGAAGGAATCTGAGCAAGTTCCCACTCCCCAGGAGAGGTTCTCATTCACCTCTGCTGTATCCTGTCTTGCTAAAATCTGTAAGACATCTTCCAAGTGAAAATACATAATTCATTTCCATGATTATTTTATTAACTTACATGGGTTTAGCACAGTGTTCCTCCCATGCTCGAAAAGTACTTCTTACTTTCACAAACCATGAATAATTTCCAGTCTGCTCTGTACCCACACCATCTCCCACAGCATTCTCCTGAAAAAGCTGCAGCCCATGGCTTGGCCAGGGGCACTCTGTGCTGGGTCAGGAACTGGCTGATGGCCGGGCCCAGAGAGTGGTGGGGTACAGGGCTGCATCCAGTTGGGATCCGTCACCAGTGGTGTCCCCAGGGATCAGTGCTGGGCCCAGTTCTGTTTAATGTCTTTATTGATGATTTAGATGAGGGGATTGAGTCCACCATCAGCAAATTTGCAGATGACACCAAGCTGGGGGTAGTGATGATCTGCTGGAAGGCAGGAGGGCTCTGCAGAGGGACCTGGACAGGCTGGAGAGTTGGGCTGATTCCAAGGGGATGAGGCTTAACAAGGCAAAGGGCCGGGTCCTGCACTTTGGCCACAACAACCCCCGGCAGCCCCATGGGCTGGGGACAGAGTGGCTGGAGAGCAGCCAGGCAGGAAGGGAGCTGGGAGTGGGGATGGACAGGGAGCTGAACAGGAGCCAGAGTGTGCCCAGGTGGCCAGGAGGGCCAATGGATCCTGGTCTGGCTCAGGAACAGTGTGGCCAACAGGGCCAGGGAAGTGATTCTGCCCCTGGACTCAGCACTGGTGAGGCCACCCCTGGAGTGCTGTGTCCAGTTCTGGGCCCTCAGCTCAGGAAGGACATGGAGGGGCTGGAGCAGGTCCAGAGAAGAGCAACAAGGCTGGGGAAGGGTCTGGAGCACAAGTGCTGTGAGGAGAGGCTGAGGGAGCTGGGGCTGTTCAGCCTGGAGAAGAGGAGGCTCAGGGGAGACCTCTTGACTCTCTGCAACTCCCTGACAGGAGGGTGTAGCCAGGTGGGAGTCGGGCTCTTCTCCCAGGAACCAGGAGTAGGATAAGAGGGCTGGGTCTTCAGCTGTGCCAGGGGAGGGTTAGGTTGGATATTGGGAAGAAATTTTTTACAGACAGGGTAATCAGGCATTGGAATGGGCTGCCCAGGGAAGTGGTGGATTCTCCATCCCTAGAGGTGTTCAAGGTGAGATTGGATGTGGCATCAGTGCCATGGGCTGGGAACCACAGCGGGGTTGGATGGAGGGTGGGACTTGATGATCTCAGAGGTCTTTTCCAACCTGGCTGATTCTATGATTCTGTGATTCTATGACATCAAGAGCTCTTTGTGTCCAGCACAAGCGCTCTTAGATTTTAACCTGAGTAAGGACTCGTGGGTTAGGTCCTTTCCTTCTGCTGTAGGTTCTTCCTGCCCATAGATAAATCTTAAAGTAAGATGAGGAATATGTTTAAGACCAGGTATCAGAAGGAAGGGAAGCCTTGAAAAGCAAGTCGGGAAAGTAGAGCAAGTTTTTACCATTACTATTTTTCTTTATTTGTTTTAGAATTAACCTATACTGTGCAGCTGAGAGAATGGAGGGCTGGAGTTTTGAGTTGTATTTTCTTCTTTTAAAGACTCCAAATAACGACTTCAAATCTGGGATTCCTTGTTCTCAGCAATGATGGATGCCCTTTGTCACTACTGCTATATTATTTAAGGTCCCAACTAACAATAAGGAACGTTAGACACAGTTGCACTAGAGTTAAGAGTTACTCTCACATGTCGCTTTCCAGAGTTATGTATCTAAACCCCAAGTAACTTGTCAGGTTGAACATTTCACTATAATTGGTTTAAATCTGGATATTTGCAACAATAGCAGATATACCAGAGATCTGTGTAGCCGTTTTTTCCAATCTGCAACAGCGCCCGAGAACAGGTGGCCAAGTCAGTCAGTCAGACTAAGCCTGTATTCATGTTCTCCCAGTGCTCCCCAGGCCTCAAAAACCTGCAGCTCGAGTGCTTTGAACAAGAGGGAATATCTGCACTTCACCACCTTTCCCATGTACGTGAAGGTGTGACTTCTTTGCTCCCACACACCTGCCCCTCCTGGCACAGCCCCACAGCACACCCACGTGGGGTGTGAACAATTAACTCCTGCTGCTCTTGTGAACCTTTGCATTTCATCAGACACTCTCCAGGTCCTCACTGAAAAGAAACCAATTCTCTACTCACCTTCTCCACATCACTCACAACATCACAGGCCTCTTTCCCTCCCCTCCCCTGTACTCCCTTTCCAGACTGACAAGCACAGCCTATTGAACCGTGCTGCACAGACACCATTCTGTGTACAGATGATGCCTTTCATCAGTCTCTGAATTGCTTCCATTGCTACTCTCGAGGCTGGAAGGATGATGGCTGTGCAAAGATCCAGGCAACGCATGGATTTATATGGTCACAGAATGTTCCCTTCTGTTTTCTATTCCTTTTCTAATAATTCCTAACCATTGAGCCCCCTTTTTGACAGCTGCCAAGCACCCTAGCTGATGTATTCATAGAATTCCCTATTTTAACACAAAGATTGCACTCCTGAATTATAACAACAATCAGAGCCCAGGTTTCATATTAAAATTAGCATTCCTATGTACATCACTCCAACATTTATGTTGACTGAATCTCATCTGCCTTTTTGTTATCCAGCCACTCAATACTCCAAGGCCCTTCTGTAGCTTTTCACAGTTCACCCTCATCTTTCTTCCTTGACTATGGATCAACAGCATACCAGTGCTACTTTCTTCCAAGGAACAGTAGAACAACACATGTCTGCTTGTAACTTGCCTGCACTGTGAAAGCTGACTCTCTAACATTCGTTTCTTACATTTTTAAATCACTTTTTGTCAGTGCAACCACCTTTGTTCTTATTCCCCTTGGTCCCATAATAGCCCTAGCTGATCCCTTCAAAGGCTCCAGTAATTGCAGTAGGATCAACTTCCCACTACAAAAGTTGCATTGATTCTTCTTCACTTTGCTATGTTTCAACCATCAACTAGTTCTAGTCCTCATTAGTTTCAGCCAGCTTGCCTACTATTGACACAAGGCTTGTGGATCTGTGGTTTCATTCAGTACCCCTAAACTACTCTTCAAGAGCCATTTTTCATTCCTCAATTCTCTCTTCCTTATGGTCCTGTTCCCCTTGTTGATACCAAGCCCAGCTGCCATGAATTCTCGGCTCTAACTCCTACAAGTAAGTGTAGTATGGTCGATGCAAGAAGGGCTCTGGGAACAACATTAGGAATTACACCCCCTGCCCCTCTCAGGGGCAGCTAAAGAGCTGTTTCTCTTGGGGGGTTCCCCAAGGAGCTACTCCTTGCTGCAGCTGTAGCATTTTAGGTTCCTCACTCTATTAGGCTTAAAACACATCTGTCTCCATGCCCTTTCCCCACACCCTGTTCAAACAAGCAAGTATTCTGCTCAAACCTCACTGTTTCCTCTCTGAGTTTCACAACATCTGCCATATTTTCTTCTGCTGTATAAACTTTTAAACACACACCATTCTTGTCATCATCTCTGGGAGTGTTCAAGAGGTACCTGGATGTGGCACGTGGGAACAGGGCTCAGGGGTGATTATGGTGCTGGATTCATGGTTGATGATCTTGAAGGTCTCTTCCCAACCTTGATGATTCTGTGATTCCAAACCACATATAGTTCCAGACACATTAGTTTTGTGCACACACGCAGTGCTACCTCCAGTTCTGGGGTTCCCAGCAAAGGCAGGACATGGACCTGCTGGAGGAAGTGCTGAGGAGGTCACTAAGTTGCTGGAGTGCTGGAGCCCCTTTGCTCTGGAGCCAGGCTGGGAGAGCTGGGGGCATTCACCTGGAGAAGGGAAGGCTCCAGGGAGACCTGAGAGCCCCTTCCAGGTCCTAAAGAGGCTCCAAGACAGCTGGTGAAGAATTTCAGGCAAGGGCCTGGAGTAGCAGAACAAGGGGGAATAGCTTCAGACTGACAGAGAGCAGGGTTAGATGGGATATTGGGAAGGAATTCCTCCCTGTGAGGGTGGGGAGGCCCTGGCACAGATTGCCCAGAGAAGCTGTGGCTGCCCCTGGATCCCTGGAAGTGTCCAAGGCCAGGTTGGACGGGGCTCGGAGCAACCTGGGCTAGTGGGAGGTGTCCCTGCCCATGGCAGGGGGGTTGGAACAAGGTGATCTTTAAGGTCTCTTCCAACCCTTCCTGTTCTATGGTTCCATTCCTTTCGCCTCGTACGTTGTATTTCCCATAGTGCTGATGGCCTGAGACCTGTGAGACATATCAAAGTGCCTGTGCTTTGGGGGACACGGAGTGTACAGGTAGGTTTAACCAGCTGCACTGACAGTGCCTGTTATCAAGGGATGGAGGAAAAGTGAGGACAGCCATCTGTGCAGGGTCTGCTCTTCAGTGTTTGGAGGGAAGAGCTGCCCGAGACCTTGCTGTGTCTGTATTGCCAAGCGGGGTGGGTGCACCCTTTGTGCAGCCCAGCAGAATCTGAGCAGTGCTTCCCCTGCAGGTAATTTCCCTTTCTGTGAGATGAACAGTCTGTATGACAAGTAGTTCTGGTCGTGTTTTGAAACGCCGTGTTGTCGTTTCACTTTGTGCCCAAATTTGCATGTTTTGTATAAATTAGGGCAGGGAAGCAGTACAGTACAGCTGTAGGTGAAGCCACTGTGCAGCACTACGCTTTCTTCATACCTTATTATTACTTGAGGGGGAATGGGGAAGCCCTGTTAAAATAGGTGAGCCTGCTAATAACCCCAACTGCATCAGTTCAGCAACTAGTAAACTCAGGATAAAGACAGGATAGCAGTAGTTAAATTTACCATAAAAAGCCTTTAAAGGCAATATGTACATCAGCACACCTGAACAGAACCTGTGCTTTGGTGCCTTGTTGGAGTGACAATGTGATTTTAGATGTGCAGCTTTGCTATTGTAGTCCAAGGTGCAGTGCTCTTGCTGTGTTGTTTTGTAACACAGTTGTAGCACAAGATGGGATGACTTCAGAAATAAATTTAAAAGTGTATGTAACTCAACTAGTTAATGGTATATTCATGAATGCCCTGGAGATAATGGAGTGTCCTAAAGGAGGACAGGTTTAGGCAAAGTGTTGAATCACTGCTGGAAGAGCAAAACATAGCTTAAACTTAAGTAGAGAGCTGTGATGGTACCTCCCTTATTCAGGTATGTGGTACAGGAACCAGAGGTACTGGCTGGCCAACAAATTTTGGACCTCAGATTTTGTCTAAATTCTTGCCCGATTTGTTATCCAGTTTTGAGGTAGTCTTATGTATTACACAGATTCTCCCTGTGCAACATGAGGGTGCTGGATTGTGCTTCTTTCTGTAAAGGCTCAGCACTTTTTTTACTTCATTAGGCCTACGATGTCATGACAGGGACACTAATTTCGTAGAATCCCAGAATGGTTTGGGTTGGAAGGGACCTTAAAGATCACCCATGCCATGGGCAGGGACACCTTTCACTAAACCTTATTGCTCAGAGTCCCGTCCAGCCTGGAAAATTTGATCTTAGAGGTCTGAGAGGGCTGCCAAGTCTTCCTGGAACCTATCTGGGTGTTAAGGTACCGAGTGGTTTGGTTGCCAACACGTGCTGATTTGCAGAAGACAAGAAATGATGTTGCATCTGTCACTGTGTGGTGCAGTAGCCTGGATGCTCTGTGGGAAGCCAGTTGGTTGCAGCAAGAGTAACCTGCCCTTGGTTTATATCTACAATGCTTTAGTTGGTGAAATATGCTCCATGACAATATTATTTAGAATCCTCTCTAGAGGCAGCACAGCTTTAAAACAAACAAAACCCCACCACAAACTGACCCTCTTCCGTCCGTGTGTCTTGAACACATCACTGTACTGGAAGGAGGATCATCTGCCTGCACTGTTCAGTAGTTTGCTGAGCTGAAAGCCCTGCTGTATTGTCCATGTGAGGGAATGAACTGGCAGAGAAAACAAACTGAACTCCACCAAGCTAGAGGGTCTGGGGACAACCCATATCCTAATTCTGCACAGCAGCTCCATTGTTCTCCCCCCCACACACCCACCCCTAATACGTGCTTTCCTCCAAGGATGAGCATCTCTTCTATTCTTGCTTAGTTTTATTCCCTTTGTCTCAAGCTTTATGAATCAAAAAGCTCTTGTCAAAAGCTGCTATCAACTCCTGCAATTACTTTATAAATATATATATATTATATGTCTATATATAGACAGTGTCACGTTGCAACTGGATAATATACAACCTTGCAACTTGAAAACTTTCTTGTTCTAACTTCCCTTTTTTTGTGGAGATTTTTTCAGTTATCCAGTAACTTTGCTGATGCTGAAGTGAGGCAGCTTTCAGTTTTGGCACCTTAATCTGGGCAAAGTGGTGAACAGGAACTTCACAACTGTGGCTGTTTGCACCACCAGTACCAACTGTGTTAGGTCTGGGGCTCATTTGCTTCAGGCAATCAACAGTTGTGGAATAACATCATTCCAGAACTAATAACTTTCAACTTTACGTGACTTTGGTATTTAGGATATCCTTCTTAATTTGAGAGGAGATTTTTGCCACCAGCGTAATATTTTACATCCATGTTAATATTCATGAGGCAAACATTTCTTATATGTGTGTGCATGTAATTTTTTTTTTCTTTCTACAAATGACAGTGAGAACTACACTTTAAAACCCCTTTTCTTTGTGTTTCTCATTCTTGCAGCTGCTTCTTTTCTTTCAGTGACTTTAAGAATAAGGGTAACATTAATTTCAAAATATTGTTAGGGAAACTGTTGCATCTTATGGAATTCAAGATTTATATTGTGCTGCAAAACAATCCCTTCTTTGCTATGGGGAGCATTTTCAGCTTTTATAGGATTAGCCAGCGTGGGGAAGTTGATTTATCTGCTTTAGCAGTGTGCAGATATGAGCACAACCTGTGCATGGGGCTCTTTGTAGCAAGAAAACAGAGGGGGGTGTGCTGAGCCCAGCTTGGGGTTTGGTGGTTTGAGCGTGTCGAAGAGATGATCCCTCTCCCCTCTTGGTTCTCACTGATAAATGATGGCTGCAGCAGCACCTCTGTGACACAGCTGCTGATTGTAAATTATAGTTTGATAGACACAGAAATTAACAGTAGAAAGGTCTTAAGTCTGTTCCTTTTATAGCTTTCTAGTGCTGATTTGGTAATTGCAAACTGCAGTTAAAATAACTGACCAACTTGACATGGAGCAAATTGATTCAGAACTTCAATCTTCTGCTGCCATGCACCGTTAACTTTGCTCTGCAGCTCTTGTATTAGACAGCCTCATCTCCAGGCTGGCAGCCATGCACCTGCTCAGGAGGGGAAAAGCCCTGCTCAGGAGAGCCTAAATGCAACCAAGGCAGAAACAGTGCTGCCAAAAGGCCCTTCCCATCAAGACACGGCTGCGTGTGCATGTGCATCACAAATTACCCTTTCAGTGACAGGGATCCCTGTCTCTTCCCAAGAGGAAGAGCTTGATTGTCGTCTTCAGGACTACTTGCATTTCTGGCAATCACAAGGTAACTTGACCAGCAAGCAGAAAAAATCTCACTGGATGTGTGGACAGACTCTTGGACTGGGAATGAGCCAGTGGTCATGGTTCACAGGGGTATTGGTGGTTTAGGACCTGGACTGTTGAGAAGGGGCCTCAACAGTGTGGGATTGGGACCTCTGTAGTAACATTCTCTGAAATGCTGCATGTGCTGTGCACAGGACCAGAGAAGTGAAAAGCAGTGGTTGAAAAATGATATAAGGAGAGGGGGAATGGGGGCAGTGTTTGAAATGGGGAACTTGTATATCAGGTTTAGATGGTTTTGTCAAAATAGCAGTGGAACTAACTGTTGCTGCTTAAAGCACAGATTGAGAGTGAAGGGTAATTTAAATGGAAAAAATGGGGTCTCGAGAGCAGAGTAGAGGGGCAGAATCTTCTACCTTGAACTGCTGGTCACATTTCTTTTGATGCAGCCCAGGATGCAATTGGTCTTCCTGACTGCAATAGGCTCTGGTCTCTTGATTAACACAGCTGTGATTTATCCCAACCCCAAAATCAAGGATTGACCTTGGGGAACACAGAACTGCTCAAACACACCTTTGCTCTCTGCTCAGCAGCTGTCCAGCCCAGCTCAGCTCCCTGCTGCAAGTCCCACTGCTGGCAAGAGGCAACACTGTGCCTTGGACTAAAGTACAAAGGCTGTCAGGCCTGCTGATAACACACTCCCTCTGGATTCAAGTCTTGATGCTCCATGCAGAGCATCTGGGCTGATAAGAAACCCATTCAACACACAGCAGGTCAGGCCAGGATGATTTGCCAACTGTGAAATCCAGCACCCCTGTCAGCTCCTCAGACTGTTTCCCTCTTCTGCTCAAGATCAACCACTTCCAATTCTCTGGACAGGACCCTCAGACTAGAAGCATATGGTCTTCATGCTAATTAAGGCTACTAGTCTTCCCAAAATTTCCATGGAACATCTGATCTCTCTCGCACTCCTACCCTAGCAGCAAACACCCCTCGGGGATGCAAACTGCACAGACAGCAGGGAGCAACAGCAAGGGAAAAAACAGATAAAACACGATACCAACCGCCAGCATGGCAGCCATTACACCTAGTGGATCCATCATTTAGCAACAGTTGTATCCAGGATTTATTTGCAAAACTGAATCAACCGAGAATGCATTATGTATTCTGCCTCACTCCACCACAACGTTGCACAGATTCAAATCAATCTAATTTAAAGAACCATTTTCCTGTGAAGGTAAGTACTATTCCCACAGTAAACAGCTAAACCATTTTCTAGCATTAATGATTTACATAATTCTTAAGAGCAGCATTGCACAGTCATAGAATCTTTAAGGTTGGAAAAGACCCTTAAAATCATCAAGTACAACCATCAGCCCAGCTCCACCACCATGTTCCCAAGTGCCATAGCCACACATTTTTTGAACACTTCCAGGGATGGTGACTCCACAATGCCACTTCTCACATCACATCACCAAACAACAGATTCCTTAACCCAAAATCAAAGGGCTAACTCCCTCTAAACACACTGCTTAACACTAGTGTGCATTTGCATATAACACACTGCTTAACACTAGTGTGCATATTGTTGAAAATTCTCTTTGTTTTGGGAGGTATTTCTCTTTATTTGTTTCCCTACAGTTCAATCTGAGATGCTTCACAGCTCAAAACATGTTCCAAAGGCATTTTATTTAAAAAGGCCCAAATATCCGTTTCATACAGTCCATTACATCAGAACATTGCAACAATTTCACCTACTTCAGCCCAAATAAGAAATGATTGCACATATTCTTTAAACAGAGAAGCTTGTGTCAAAGAAAATAGCTTTCAGATATTTTACAACACTTTCATCCACAAAGGAATGCTTGAGGCTTATGAAAATATGCACCTGCTCATTTGAGAGCATGTCTTTACCCCACAATGGGAGAAAACAACAAAAAAAGCGAAACTAATGCAGCAATTCTGTCCTCCACACTGGAAAAGGCAGCCAGGTACAGGGACTGCTGCCACAGTTGGGAAAAGCTGAGTGAAACCACACCTAGAAATACCCACGAGTCTGAAGTTTCTGCCCTGGAGTTAAGATTGTTCTCCCATCACAGCATCTCATACTCCTTCCAGTACCCTTCAGCGTCTTACCCAGTTTATAAAACCACAATATAAAACCACAAAGGATCAAAATCTTCCCGGTAAAGCACATGGGAAATGCTGACGTGCTCCCTCGAATAGGAGCGTGTCAGTAATGCACGTCCCAGTACCATTTACCTCTACAATACACAGTCCTGGTACTTCCCATTCAACCATGACACTCAGTGCAACATAAGCAGGTTCTTCTCACAGCAAATAAATACTTCCAGCCATCAGCAGATTTGTATCATTAACTAATATAAGTGCTGGAGAACATATATTTTTCTGTGAGTCTTGCAGCAGAGTGAGCTTTGTTATAGGCTGCTCTCTACAGAATAATGATTTAGAGACCCACAGGATGTGATTTGGCACATAATCCAACTCCTGTTTCAGCTGACTTCAGCACAATTTGTTCCACTCACACAGTCTTACTTTCCAGTACGAGTCAAGTTTCATTTCTGCAGACATGTAGAGATACTCCTCTCACAAAGGACACAGAGCAGCACTGAGGTCCAAAAATTAAAATCACCTACTTGCCCTCCTGGAGCCTGAAGCATTTTTTTCCAAGAACAGGCTCTTCATGCAGAGAGAAGCTGCAGCTGCATTAGCATCCAACAGCAGAACCAAGCAGCTATGGCCAACCACGGCAGTGGGAAAACACAGCTGCTTTCCAGGATTTTCCCATCTTCCACATACAGCAGCACTGGCCAAACCCCTCTGACAGAGCAGTTTCACTACAAACAGCTACAACAGAGAGGAGAAAGCTGTGGAACAGCTCAGAATCAGCATTTTCAATGGTTCAAACTGAATGTGTCTCATCCAGGGCAACGTAAAAACAGACGTCACTGCTGAGCCTTAATGAAAATGGAAAAACAGTATCACTGACTTCTGTGTAACAGAAGAGCACTGCTAATGGGGAGGGGGAGGGCAGGGGAAGCATTGGTGACCCTGTTAGCTGAGAAGCATTTGAAAGCTTGCCCTGCAGTCCTGGAAGCCCGTGGTTATCTGCTCTGGTACCTGGTGACAAATCCTCCTGAAGCACAGAGTGAGCACACTCACTCCCTGGGCAGCTGCTGCCATTCGTGCTGAGCCAGAGCAGCCAGGGGAGGGAGGGAGGGCGCTTGTCCAGAATCATCAGGGTTGGAAGAGACCTTTAAGATCGTCAAGTCCCACCTTCAACCCAGCACCATCATAATCACCCCTAAATCACCTTCCCAAAAGCCACATCCAGTTGCCTCTTGAACACTTCCAGAGACAGTGACTCCACCACCTCCCTGGGCAACTTATTCCAATGCCTGACCACTCTTTTAGTTGTTGGGTTTTTTTCTAGTATCTAATCTGAACCCTCCCCGGTGCGACTTCAGGTCGTTTCCTCTCATCCTTTCACTTGGGACATGGCAGAAGAGACCAACCCCCACCTGACTACAACTTCCTTTCAGGTAGTTGTAGAGAACACCAGCAACGTCCATAGAACCTCCCCACCTGTCCCAAGGTGCCAACAGGCTGCCTGGAAATCCAGGCACAGCTAGAGAAGTACAGCAGAGACGTCCACGACTTTCCAGTGTGCACACCTAGAAAAGTTGCTGCAGAATTCATCTGCATCTCTGCTGTAGTCGTTTACTCCAGTTTTCCAGAGACACAAGTACTTCTCAAAATAGAATACTCAATACCACCATTCTCAAAAGCACTTATTGATTCCTGCCCAGACTTAACAAGATATTTGACTTTCTGAAGCTGTACTTAATTTCTTTGTCGCTATATAGCCTTTCCCTGAGCTGGAGTCCCTCCTCACATTTCTTATTGTAAGCATAATTTTTTTCTTTCTCTTAAACCACATAAGAAGGTGGAAGTGTTCCACATCTGGCAAGCCACTAATGGAGAAACAGCTCTTTGCAATTCTTTCGGAAAGGAACATACTGAAATATAGACACAGGTACAGAGAAAACTCACTGCTTTAAAAAAACCCTACTTTTCATAGAACCCTACAATGTTTTGAGTTGGTAGGGACACCTGCCATGGGCAGGGACACCTTCCACCGGACAAGGTTGCTCCAAGCCCTGTCCAGCCTGGGCTTGAGCAACTTTGGATAATTTGCAATTATTTCATACTCAAAGACGAGGATTTTTTTTTTTTAAGTTCCAGATGAGACACGCGGCCTCCCTACTTCCTCAGAAGTTTACAAAACACTGCAATCTGCCAGCACCCACAGTTTTACATAAACTACACCAGCAGGACATGGGAAAAATAAATACACCCATAAGAATTCGTTTCTAAAAAAGAAAATTGAGCCTGTATTTAAACGATGTATTTAAATAAGTGATGTGGAAATTGTGGCTGACAAAACAGAACAAAGTGTGCCTTGCTAGATTCGCATTTTACATTTTGCAGATAGTTTCTCCAAAATCAGTCGTCTGATAAACTAACAGATCTGTTCTAAGACAACTATGTGCTTTGGAAACAGGCTAATGCGGAAAGAGAGGCTTTAACATCATTTGGATTTCACATATGATGTGAAAAACAACCCAGTGATGAAACTGGGAGGCAGAGACAGAAAGAGCATCTGATCATTCTTGGGCACAGACATCATAAAATCATTCTGCTCCTACCTCAAAAAACTCACAATGCAGCAGCGAAAAGTTTAAGCTTGAGGTTATTTTTTTATATATATTTTCTCCTCCAAAACAATATTTTAGTCACAAGAGACTTTACAGGGTAAAGTTATATCCTGCAAGGATAAACTAATCTGAAACTGCTTTCAATGAATATTTATCTGAGGTCAGAAAAGGCAAAATATCAAAAAACAAACAAACAAACCAACCAACAAAAAAGGTAAGCAGCAGATTTCAGGGCATTTTACCAATGCATTAACTGATGGTTTATCCTCTTCCATTTGATTCTTCAACTTAGACAGCATTATAAACCATTATTGTTAATTTAGATCCTTCTGTTTTCTTAATGTCATACAGATGAAATGAAGGTCAAGACAAATTTGTCACTGTTTTAAAACCCAGAAATCCAGATGAGGAACCCACATGAAAGTGTTTGATCAAAAAAATAAAGGCATTGACCCCCACATGCATATATGGGATAAATTCTGTCTGCTTTCTCTTCTCAGAGGTGGAACACGCTAGAAAGGTGCAACTGAAGGGAAAGAAGCACCTTCTGAGTGCTGCAGGGAAAAAGAATAAAGGAGATAAAAGTTAACTGTTGAACTTAGCTCTTCATTTTCTTCATGGATGAAAGAAGAGATTAAAAAGATGTTCCGAATAAAGAAGGGGATTTCTGGCATTCAAAGAGCACAAAGGGAAAGGCCTCTATGTATCAATGCCTGAGCAGCAGTATTTCAGTAGTTTATCTTCTCCTCACTCGGGTGTACTGTGAGTAAACAACCACCACAGTCAAGGGGAGAGCACAAAGAATTAAAGGGGAGAAATACAACTGGAGCCGAGCAAATCGATATCTCCAGCACAGAAGTTGTGTTTCTCATTAGTTCATAGCTGAGGTGTTAATGGTCCTTCTGATTGTTGCTTCTTGAGGGTTTTAAAAATATGTAGAAAATTAAAAGGCTGTAAAAATGCTTGGCTCTGCGAAGCAATAACTGAGGAAAAGCTGAGAAGTGCTGAGGTAACCCTGCTGCTAACTGGTAATATAATTTAAAGAGGAAGGTTCTGCGGGTCCTGTATTCCTCACTCTGTCCTACTTGCCAGGCTGTAATTGCCATCCTGGAGCAGTAATAAGCCAGAGGAAAGCATGCATTTGGATACAGTTGTCAAGGAAGAGCTTTTTAAATTCAGATTACCCCCAGATTTGTTGGGCTACTAGCATCGTTCTCCATATATGTCTCCCATTACAACGGGGGAAACAAATACTATCTTCATGTACAATGCTTTTAAAATTTCAATTACCTCTTCCTTTATTTGGTGCAATCTTCTAAAGCAAAATTAAAATTAGTCATGATAGCCATATAATAGTCTAGGGGGATGAACATGTACCAAAATACTCCCACACTTCTGTGGTGTTTCCACTTTTAGACATTTGTTTCCATTCCCTTCTCCTCTACAGGAAGGGAAACATGTCACCATGTCACGTGGCAAAATACTGAAGTTGGAAGAAAATGATCCATTAAACCTGAGGCCAAAAGAACAGCAGATAGAGTTGAGGTATCTTTTCCATATTCTGCCATAAATTACAACCAGAAAAGAAATGGAACCAGAAAAGAAAGAAGAGAGAAAATCCAGGTCATAAAAACAGAGTTCCCCAAAAAGCAGAAGGAAGCATTTCTTATGAAGGATGCAGAGTTAAGCCAGAAATCGAGGTGGTCATTGGCACAACCACTCAGTGAAAGACAAACAGAAGCAGCTTAGGGCATTCAAAACAGCAGAGCCAGACAGACTCTTCAAAAGGCTCCACCATATCAAGGGCATATCCTGCTGTTCAGGACAAGAATTGGTTACAGAACAGGAAATACAGGGTTTTAATTAAGAAGAAAGGGTGCAAAAAGATTTAAGAAACTAAGCTTGTAAGTCTGTATCCCATGCACACAGAGCTTGGGAAGGGAAGACTACGCTAAAAGATACACAGGTCAGTGAAGCAAACATGAGTTCCCTTCCCAAGACCCACAGGCATCCAGCAAATACAACAGCTTTTCAAAATATTCCTGCATCAATAAACAAATCAGATGTGACACTGCTCTCCTCACTGGACTTATAGTGATATATTTGGTACAACACCGTAGGAGAACATATTCCAGAGAAACCAGAACTAGAAGAACTGGTGTGAGGGAAAAGGGGAATAGAATTGCGAAGGAATAAGCCTGGAGGAGGGATCCAGCATAGCTCCTCTGGCCAAGGGTGAAAGCCTGCATAAACACCTTAGGGAGTGTAAAGCAGATAGTGAGCAGCCATCCACCCAAGAAAGCAAGTCATACCTGAGCCTGTTCCTCTGGAGCTTCCAAGATGTGCCTGCCTCGAGGTGTTTCAGGTTTTAGAAAAGCTCATTACTCGGCTGCACACACAACTCAAGTTGGCTCTGTGTACTCAAGCAAAGCTAACACAATCCTGAAGGGATTAGAGAGTACCAGGAAAAAAAAGCACAACACCAAGTGCTTCCTCTGTAAAGGCCAATTCAGATGTGTCCAGGCTTTAGCTCCAGCCCAGCCCTGACCATGAGGGACTCAGACTGGTTTTCTGAAGACTCAGCAGACAATTTCTAAATCATATTGCACAGTACCACAAATAACGTGAAGGCTTCCTGCCCACGTGTCAGATGCCACCAGAGGCATTCATGTGACACTACAGCCAAGGTGACAAGTCTGCTCAGAGCCAGACACGCCCTGGAGGCTCTCACAGGAGCCCAACAGAGATGGATCTATGCCCACAGCAGCAAATCCCATGGATTTTTACTGACTCAGTGTGATGATGAGATACAAGCACTCAGCTGGACTGGATGCACAGGTGACACCACCAACAACTAGTTCTGCCTCTTTTGTCCAAGAAGGAAAAGAGAGATTGGGTTGGTTGGGGACAGGAGAGCTAATCAGATTTTCCATTAAGTGCCTGTACTGTGTAAGCTGCTTGGAGAGAGAGGGAAGAGAGGATACCAACTCTTCCTAGCATCTCCCTAAGCAGCACTATAGAACCATGGAATGATTTGGGTTGGAAGGGACCTTGAAGATCATCCAGTCCCACCCCTGCCATCAGCAGGGACACCTCCCACTATCCCAGGTTGCTCCAAGCCCAGTCCAACCTAACCTTGGACACTTGCAGGGATGGGGCAGCCACAGCTTCTCTGGGCAACCTGTGCCCTGTGAGGGTGAGGCGCTGGAAGAGCTTCCTCCTAATATTTAATGTAAGCCTACTCTCAGTTTGAAGCCATTCCCCTCTGCCCTATCTCTCCAGTTCCTGATGAACTACCCTCTGACAGTGCTCCCTCAACCCTGCGAAGCCATCCTTGCTCCACTACAAATGTTAGGTGAAAACTGTTTGGTTTAATCCTTCGCAACTACACATTTGGATACTGTCGGCACTGCTTGAAAACACCGAGATTTTCTTTGATTTAACAAGTCCTTAAATCCTCAGGTCCCCAGATGAGATCTAAGCTCACACCTTTTAAGATGGTGCTGGGACCAAAGCAGATGTCACAAAAGGAGAGTGGTTGCTCGCTCTGGGGAACCACAGGCAAGAAGCAACATAATCTTTCTCTCTACAGAACACTTTGTGGAAGCAAGGGACACCAAGGAGGGCAGGAAACTACTTAAGCAAAAGGACAATGCTGGCACAATAACAAATATGAATACAGAGGTCTTAAATAAGCACAAATTGTAAGAGAGGCACAGTAATTTGAGCAATCAGCCTTTCACTGAGAGGAGGGAATATTAACCATGACATGCTTTGGTTTCAAAAGGGAATGTTCAGCATAGCAGCTACAGAAGCAGTCAGGCAGAGTCAGTGACCCAGAAGGTCCCTTAAAGCACTATATTCCTATGAGAATTTTAACTACCAATCCACTTGTTCATTTGAGCTGCTGAACAAAACAATTTTCTAGATGACCACTCAGGAGAGGCAGAAACCAAACAGAGCTCACTAAGGAGGAGGGTACAGGTGAACAAAGCAGATCCATCAGAAGTGCCTTCGTAGGACTCTAGGATAGGAGGCTGGCTAATAACAAGAGATCTCTTGCAGACACCCTGCCAAGGCTTTGGTTTCTATTTTAAAGGTTGTCCATGGCCAGTCTTTCATATTTACTTTTTCACAGTCTTGTTTAAAAATCAGCAAGAGGTCTTGTTTTTCTTTTTCTGTTGTCGTTGGTTTTTTTGTGGGTTTTTTTTTTTTTCATTTGTTTCATTTTTTGGAGGGTTTTTTTGTCTGTTTGTTTTGGCGTTTTGTGTGGGGGGGTGAGTTTCTTTGAGTTTGTTTGGGTTTTTTTTTAGTTTGTTTGTTTCTTTCTTTTTTGTTGTTGTTTTAGTTTGGTTTGTTGGGGGGGGTTGTTGTTGTTTTTGTTTGTTGTTTTTTGGGGGGTTTTTTTAAGGCCGAGAACAAATTCAGTTTCAGGTACTTATAAGAAAACAAGAAACTAAAACCTGCATTATTTGAAAGAGGAGTGTAACCCTTATGGGACAGAACATCCAAAATATTGATACAACGATGCTGAAATCCAGACACAGCAGAGAACATGGGCAACCAGACTTTGGCCCACTACCTAACTACACATTTGAAAAGATCTAGTTTTTACCTCCTCCTCTCTAACTCTACCCATTTCCAAAGGAGCCAGGGTGCACAGCTATCTCAGCAGATTAAAATCTAATGACCAATCTTCTGCCATTAGACATGCCTACCTACCTTAAAGAGTCAACATCCAGCCCTGCCGTTGAGAGAAGTGCTGGTTTTGTTCCTATCAACTCTCAAAAACAATTTTCCAGATTTTGAGTTCCTCATTATAACTGATTTCAGAGTCCAAAATTCATTAGCTGTGCTTCACCAGCTCCCAACTGATACCATTACACAGTGTAGCCAATTCCTTTGGGCCCTGACACTTCTCTTAAGTATACAAAGTAAAGTTGTGGGGTTTTTTTCTTTTCTGTAAAACGACATCAGTGGAACAACAAACTTGCTGCTCCTTGCAGTGGGATTGAAAAACGGGGGAAGAAAGGTCTGAATATATGAGCAGTTCTTCGTATCAGCAAACCTTACTCTCTGTTGTTAACAAAAATTCAAGTACATAGTCTACCTGAAATTATAGATCAGTTAAAATGTCCAAATGGTTCCATCCTAACCACAGGAGAACAAGCCACTGCCAAAAACTCTAGACCCTGTGATTTGTGAAATGTATAGTTAAGTAGCTGCATTTGGATGCATTTTTTTTTAAGTAGATGCACTGTTTAAATCGACCTCTAAATCTAATTGACAGACATGAGATTGTCACGATGAAATTAAGAATTAGTCCTAACATATACACAATTATTAAAAAAACATACAGCAGAAGAAGACTGGCATACAGCTCCACAGAAAGGCTGTGGCCATCAGACTGGGCACTAGAAGCATCTGAAAACGAATCTTTACATATATATAGCAATTATATAATTAGATTGATCCTTCTGACCCTGGCATTGGTAATGCCCAGGGCAGCTGCACTCCTTCAGTGACTGCTTCAGATTTCACATCAAAAACTTCCATGTTAAGCTCTTCCTTTACATGCAACAAACATCCTCAGCCCAGGAATGCCACCATTTTCCATGAAAACAAATCAACTCTTGCATGTGCATTGAGCACCTCTATCAGTTCTGATTTGAGTAGAGCGTGCAGAACCAAAACTAAAAATTGCTCTGTGGCTTTTAGGAGGCTCTGGAGCCCATTTAAGCCGCCACGAGTGGATATCTATGTAAAAATATGTAAAATAAGATGTACAGTTGGAGCTCTTACTGTGGCTCCACCTCCGAGGTGCTGTGAACAGGACACTGCTGTGGCTCATCCCTGCCCTGTTTCCAAGGTCACCAACACTCCAGTCAGCTCAGCAAGTGAGTCTGGTACCCTCTGGCTGCAGCATTTTCCACCCCATCCCTCCCCCTTGGCCAAAGCCCCCCTGAGCACACCCTCTCAGCCAGGCCCAGGCTGGAGCTCCCCCCAGGCTCTGCTCCAGGGTACACAGCCCAATCCCGGGTTGCCAGCTCCTTCCCAAGTTCTTGAGCCCCACAGCCTCATCCAAATCTACACCAGCAACAAGCAGCACGTTATTCTTAACCCTGCAAAATTACTTACACTACAAACAAAGGGGCCACAACCAGGCAATCCGAGTTTCTGTGGCACTGTCTGCGACCAATTTGTCGGTTAAAGCCTTTTCACCACCACTCCAGAAGTCTAAAATAGTGGTGGCCAGCCTCAAGAACACAGCCAATTTATTACAGTGATCATTTCTTATCGGCTCCCTTCTCCAATGTCTCTCACTGCTTTGAGCAGAATGTTAACTCAAAGAAAACTGAGCAATGGGGAAAAGGAAACAGTGTTCCTACAGATGTGAATGTCATGTAAATGTCAAACCTCCTGTTAAAATTTGATCAGGAGACTGAATGAAAGCGAAACAGCATTACTGTAAGTAAACCAGCACACTAACAACAATTTCAGCCTGTCTGCTCGCAACATAACCTTACTGATGGATTTCATTATCCTTAATTTTCCATGTAATATTAAGCTGTAATTGATTTTGCTAAAAGATCATATATAGCAGTACAAGAACTGAAAACAAACATTTGCTGACAAGATGGATCTACAGTCTTAACACGAAATTCTTCGTGTGTCATTTCTATCACTACACTTCATCCAAAAAAGTTTTCATTTCTTTCGCATTACGAATAAATGCCCATCTATTCAGAAGGGCCAGGAGCACATGCACCCATTCATCTGTAGGTACCTGTGTTGGGAAACAGAAGATGGTGTCACATCAAAGCTCAAAAAGCTGAATTCCAGCAGACACTGTAGGGACACACATAATTGTAATGAATCAATCTCCAAAGATGCTGTCTTGTAAAGGCACTATTTTTCCAAGACTGCACAGTCCCACTTGCCACACTTCTTGATGAACCTCAGGTACTAACTGCTCTTGTCTCAGCAACTCTCTTCCTACAACTGACCTCAATTCTGTCCTTTCAGGAGGTTGGACAACTCCTAGACTATCCCAAGTATTTCAACAGCCCCAGTAATGTTGTTACTGACAGCGGCAGAGTCACATTTGTGTACAGAGACGGGAGAAAGGTGTTAAATTAGATGTTGTGAAGAAATTGTTCCCTGTGAGGGTGGGGAGGCCCTGGCACAGGTTGCCCAGAGAAGCTGTGGCTGCCCCTGGATCCCTGGAAGTGTCCAAGGCCAGGCTGGATGGGGCTTGGAGCAACCTGGGCTAGTGGAAGGTGTCCCTGCCCATGGCAGGGGGTGGGACCGCATGATCTTCAAGGTCCCTTCCAACCCAAACCATTCTGTGATTCAATGAACTGTACCTATTGGTTTTAACTACAAATTAAAAACTTACTTCACTCTAAAATACAGAGATAGAAGTATTCTACAGTAGTATTCGTATTAGTAAATGCAAAGTTAGAGTTAAAAGGACATTTCCAGCCACATGATACTTTCCCCATCAGCTTTACATGCCCCCATCAAATCACCACTACCTCTCAGCACATGGGGACTAATTCTAGCACAACAATTTCATTCAGAATTATTTTCAAAGCAGAGAAAAGATCCAAGAATTGCCCTGAATCGATTCCTTTCTATTAAAAAAGCACCAACTTGTGATAGGTGTGTGTGGCCCAGAGGACTGACTTCATTTTGCAGCAGCCTTAACATTTCAGTTGCCTGTTGTGCCACCAAAACAATTTGCTAATTCCTTCCACAGGAGTTATACAAGGATACCTTTAGAAAGAACTTGGAATTTCATGCCCTCGGCAACATCCTCTGTGGCTGACAGCCCAAGTCATAAACTTGTCACTATCCTGAGAATTGGTGGGAGGGCAAGAGGACATAACATCCATATCTCTGATGGATGGCTCCCTTTAGTTTGAGACTCCCTTAGTAGTTAGAAGATTTTCTTTTTGTAATCTGCCTTCAAAGATATTAGAATAGGAACATTATCAAAGACTTGAAGAGATATCATTGTACCCCCCAAAAAAGAGAGTTTGTAAGGGATTTCAATAATCCTCTGTCCTTTACCTTCAATGAGGCAAACATAGGCAGTATCTTCCACTGCTTCATTGCTGTTTGAAGTTAGGATCAGGAAGAAATAAAGCAAAAAGGGAAGCAGGTTGCAGTGCCAGTGGACAAAGCTTCCATCTATTATGAAATTCATGAGCAGCCTGACTCATCTATTCAGCAGTTTCAGTCCCACCAGCGTCCTTCACACCACCTTCCTAGATGAAAAAAAGACCACAGTGGTAGCCCAGCTTTTCTGTCCCTCTTGTAGCTGCCATGTTGTGACACTTCCCTCGTGCACATAAACCTCTGGAGAAATCCAGGTGAACTGCTAAGGAAAGGACAACCACCACTCACCACCAGCCTTCCACCTCCCTCTACTCTGCTTCCCAAGTTGGCTGCCAGGCAGAAAGACGTCATCTTGTGACAGAGGCTGCTGAGGATTCCTAGAGGCCATGCACTCCACTTCTGCTCAGACTACGTTTTCACGTGCACAGGAGTTCACAGTATCTTATTCTCTGAAGTTTTTCAATATACAGAGTGATTCCTAGGAGCTCAAGATCTGCCCCGTGGTTTGCCAGTCATTAATCCTATTTTATTAGAGTGTCCATCTTTAAAAAACAAAAACCACCCTCTGAAAGTCACCAGGTGCATTTACCCAGATCTTACTCAGGTTTGTTTGTAAATAACCTTGTTTCACATTAAATATTAAGAGGTTTATTTTTTAATTCAAACTGCAAGTTTTTATTCAAACTGCATTCCAATGAAAGGCATTGCTCTCATAAAATGAAAAAAAATCTGAAAAAGTAGTAAAGGAATAAGATTATCTACTGCTCTATGATTGATTTTTGCACCTACAGGGGAAAAAGCCCTCCAACTTAAAAGTAAAATAGGCAAATACCAGAAAGTTCCTTGACTATCAGAAGTGCAGTAATTTCATTATTATGAACAAATCTCTGCTAGTGGACATACGAGTAACAGAGTTCAGACTGTTCTTGAGAGATTTAAAGATTCTATTTGTGAATGTTAAATAACTTAAAGTTCCATAAGCTAAATGGATTCAGAAACCACTCGGTGCTTCTTCAAAATTAACTTCTAGTCACCCTTTTCTTTATCAGGACCTAAAGAAAAAAATGAATAAAAATTCAAAGGCAACACTATTTCTGCTTCAGGTTGTTCCTTTTTCCTTGTCATACACATGACACATAAATGTCAAGACCTAGTGCCATTAGTGTGTGTGTGTTTCATTTTTAGCTTCCATTCCTTTCAGGTGCAACAATAAAAATTAAATACACCATCTTCTAATTACTTTCATTGTGCTGTCTCACAAATACTTTCCTCAAACTCACAACCTCTGCAGACAAAAGCAGAGAACAAAGACACAAGTTTTGTGTTGTTGGACACACCACCAGAAATCAAAGGTTTCCAGGTTATTTCAAGCTTTAATATTGCCCAAAGGTAAAAACTGAAAGGAAAAAAGGAAAAAGAAAGAAACTCTTCATAGGCCATAAATACATGTCTGTTCAGTGGAGATTCTTGGGAATAAGGGTCTGCCATAGCACTCAAGAACTCAAACACCTACATGGTAAATGAGTACATACCCATTTAAGCTTAGCTTTGGAACTTGGCTATTGCCAAGTGAAGCGTGGATTAGCACAGAACTGAGACACAGCAACTTTGCTGCCACTCAGGAAGAAACTGCTGGCCCAGCACTCACAAGGCCTTTCCCAATTTCAGCTGGAAAGCTCCCCAGCTCATCCCTGAGCTCCCATCGCTCACCTCTCCAAAGACCTGTTTCCCAGTCAGCCTTACTGCTACTGCATTCCATAGATCAGATAAGCTTAAACAGCTCCTCTGGAAGGTCAGAGCTCCAGTACCCAGAGGGATGGGTTCCAGGGCTGTCCCCGACAGACCCAGGAGTATCTATGAAGTGCAGCACATCCATCACCAGAATGAAACCTTAGAGTGTGGTCACACTCAAATATGTGTTGTTTAGAGCAAACACACAAAATGCAGCTAAAAGAAAACTGAATCAAAACCACCCAAACTGCATCAACAGAATACCTGACTGTTTGCTTTTATGACAGGCCATAATTAATTTCTCTGTTTAGAAAAGATTCTTTTTCTCCACAATCATAATAACAATCATCAGAAAGTCCTAGTTGGAAAAGATCTCCAAGACTGGGTCCAGCCATTAACCCATCACTGCCAAGTTCCCAAGTGCCACCTGCCCATTACTCTAAAATACATCCTTGATATTTTATCATCTCTTGTGATGGGGGCAGGTAACTGGGTGTTGCTTGGTAGGTCTGCTTGACTAGGGAAATACCTCTACAAACAGGCAAAGTTAACACCAAGATCTGTAAGGAGAGAGCACAAAGCTGCTTATTATCATCCCTCTATTGCTGCTCATCAGCCAGCAACATTTGGAGCTGTTTGTCCAAGTAATATCCTTATATTTAAACAGAACTGTTAGCTTTGAAACAGAATTGTCCCCTCTCCCCACCATTCCTATAACATGGATATCAGAGAAATCTGGAATCATACACTCACCTGGTGCCATGCAAGTGCTGTGAGATGGCACAGATCCAATGCTATCCCATAGGGGGTGTTCCCATGGGATGGCTCGTGAGACACCCAGAGCACCAGGTAACAGGAGTTATCTCCTCCTACCAAGAGCAGCTGTGGAAGTGCCAAAAGGAAGACAGAAGCACTGTTTCTAAAGATGGGGGAGCAGGGGGGGAAATGTAGGCAAACAGAAAATTCTGCAATCAGCTATTCAAATTACACTCTGGGATTAATATTCATGTTTTTGTAAAAAGCACCACACATAATGCGACAACAGAGCAATAACAGACTGCAGTTTTATATCTCATCCAAAGGAATAAACCACCAACACTCTCCAATGGCTGTACACTGAACCACAGCGTGAATGGAAACCAAGAAGGAGTATTTTATCTGTTTAAAATATGTGAGCAGGAACCCCGTGAATTAAGTAAATGCAGCAATAACAACCTGGCTTTGCAGGAAGGCTCCCCAGTAACCACAACAATAAGTAATATAGACACACCAATAACCCTTGTCACACAGCCCTCTCAGATCCTGAAGCACTGCTGTTTACACATTCAGTCTTATAACCTGGGTACTAAGTCAGTTAGTACAGAATTATTTGGGTTGGCTTTAAGTAGAAATGTGTGTTAATGTTTATTTCTGGAAAAACAAAGCTATTTTAGCCACAAAATCTTATCCAAATCTGATTGCCTGACTACCAAAGTAGTAAATAAAAGCACTGATGAAAGTAGTAGGCTGTATGTTTCTCTCCCACTAATTAAATCACTTCAGCAAAAGCAGCATTTCAGTGCTTAAACATGATCTTCACCTTAGAAAGGACTCGCTACAGTTTTACTAAGATGGCTCCTCAAACTGCTTTATCAGGAGTATTTTTCTCCTTATGTGCTTCCCAAACTCCTTCCAGAAATCTTTCCACCTGTTTTTATCAGTCAGATTTGTCTTTTTACCTCAGTTTCTTCTCTCCATACCTCGAACGGTTTGTTCAGGTTAGAAAATGAAACGTATGAACTAAATAAAAAAAAAGCTAGTACTTCAGAGACAGAAAACAACCACAGCCTTTGTGGCTCTTCACTTTGAACCTCCCTCTGCTCTTTTTCTTTGCCCTTCAGACTGCACTGATTCAGGGAATTTATTTGAACCAACACTCTGTCTTTGCATGTTCCAGGGCATTCTCTTAATGACAGACAAAATCAGCTGGAGAAAGACAGCAGTCCATGGCCCTTCCTCAGGCAAGCATCCGCTACAGGCAAGGTTTGTTTGTCTGAAGTTACAAGGAAAATTAGGAAAAAGCCTAGGACTCCTCTGTTCACCTTCAGGCTAAGATTACAATCTCGATGGCACCAATGTAAATTCCTATTGGAGCGTTATTTCAGAGCAGTTATTCCCCATATAAGGCAGCACAGCCCAGGTAAGGGTTTTATACACAGGGTAAGCACCTGGCTGGCACCTGGCCCATCCCAGCTCCGTGCTGTCACCGCAGCTGCAGCATCCTAATTGAGATACACCGCTCGTCTGCTTGGCCAGGAATTGCTCATCAACCCCCCTCAAAGACTTCCCCAGCAGACAGAAAGTTCCTCCAAGAAAGCCAAAACAACAAACAAACAAAACCAGTCAACCCCTTCATCCGCCTTTCCAATACAGGCAGAGAGCAGAGGAGCTGGTGCCCTTGCTCATCCCCCCTTCACAGTGCTGGGGTTTCCTGCATCCTGGCACCTCCAAGGAAGCTCATTAACATTTTGTGGCTGCCCCATCCCTGGAAGTGTCCAAGGCCAGGCTGGACGGGGCTTGGAGCAACCTGGGATAGTGGAAAGTGTCCCTACCTATGGCAGGGGGTGGAACAAGATGAGCTTTAAGGTCCCTTCCAACCCAAACCGTTCTGGAATTCAACGACTGGCCAAGTATTCAGGGCAATCACGCTGACAAGGTCGAATCTCTGATGACAGGGGAATCCACAGGGGAATAAGATACAGCCACTCCACAGCTGTAGGTCACCCTTCTCTCCATGGCTTTTCCCTTCTCAGGTGAATCCAGGAAGAATACCCTTCTCTCTCCCACACCCAAAGCTGCGCATTTTGGGCATAAAAAGCTCAGATAGGTAGATTTATATACACAGACAGTACCGTAAATCACTTTAGCTCTTACTCAGAGGTTTATCACCACAATTAAAAGTACTTGTTCTACTATCTTTTGTGCTACAGCTTGAAAAAAAAAATTCAGCCAGGTATGCAGTCACCAAAGAACAGCATGTCATCCTAACAGCAAGGAAACACACAGAGTCACTGCCAACAGGATTATACGGACTGCCTGAACTGCCAAAAGACAAACCACTTCCAATTGCTGCTGAGTTAGTACTTATTGTGAAGTCTCTTATAATAAATCACCTAAGCATGCAAAGCTGCAGGAGAATCTCCTCTCTCAGAAGCCTGCTCTGTTGTGCTCTTACAAGCTTTTTAGGCACTCAGTGTCTCTTTCCCCAAAAGACTTCACATCAATAAATGCATCAAATAGAATACTCTAGTAGCAGCAAAATGAATACATACCTGCAAGGCACTTTTTTTCCCTTCATCAATCAGTTGATTAGTTATTTTTAATTAAAACAGCAAGCTCTGATTGCAGGGTTTTAAGCAATAATCCTTGCCACTTTAACTACTGTTTTCTGTGGTTCAGATACTGAATTCATAAACTATTAATAGGATAGAACCAGCAAACCTGGCTTTAATTCTCAAGTAGCTTTTTGGCTAGATCCAGATCTCAAGCTCCAACTACTCTGTTACCCATCTGCATGTTTTGAGTACCAAGAAGCACATATTACCTGGCTAATAGTTCAGTTTTCATCTGTGCACTTTAAGTTTAGGAGAAAAATAGCTGGTTCACACACACACAAAAAAAAATGCTTCATTTTGCTAGAGGTCTGTTAAATTTACTTCAAGCTTGGATGAAGATCCAAAAACAACCTTCATGGAGTGACAAGGTTCAGTTTGCCAAACCAACGGGTTTGGTATCACACTTAGTGTTACAACTGCACTCAGACCAAAATTTACTTTCCTGTTTTCAGATTTTGCTGCTTGCCTGGACAGAGGCCCTGATGCAAACATAAAAACAAAACAAAAAGGAAAGCTAACATTCACCCTGTTTTCCTGTATAAGAGCATTTTAGCTAAGGCATAATTACTTCCAGAAGTTTATTAAAGCCAGGAAAGGAAAAGTGCAAAGCTAGTGGTTTTATTTCCTTCACCTGTTTGCTAACCACAAGCAGAGTTTTAACAACTTATGTCCCACATTTAAAGCTTAAATGACTTAAATCACAGATTCAGGGGTAAATCTCCATGCATATGTGGCTGCTAAGGCATGGGAAGGAGGAAAGGAGAAGTAAGTGAGAGACATCTGAAGGACTGTACCTTTTAAGGATGTATTCCACCAAGTAAAGACATAGTTCCTTAAGTGTACAGATGCCAGTAACAATACATAAGGAACTTACAGAAGTTTATTTTGTAAACAGAGGAAAAAGAACTTAAGCCAAATTCTAACTTCTGTCTGATATCCACGCTCTTATATCATATGCAAAGCTTCACTCCCCAGCACTGTTCCCATGTCCCTATCCAGCACTGCAGTGTAGCTGTCCCAAAGAGACACCAAGCTATCCTATCAAGTAGTAAATACATGTACAGCACAGATACACAGTGCAGCAACTCAACAGACTCCATGCTTCAGACTTCCATTAGGGTACAGAAAATCAGAGCCTAGAGACCAGATCTGACAAACACATGTGCACAAAAATGATGCTTCATTTGGTGGACAGGGCAAGAATGAACAATAACTATAGTCCCACAAAGCTGATTGAACCTCATCATCTGCGAAGTGCACACTGAATCAGTACTTACCTGTCAGATGATTAGCAGGTTGCTCTAATAACCATTCCCATTTTGCCAATGGAATTAGATACTCTGACACTTTCCCAAATGTGTGCACATACTGTCATTTGGAAGTTATAGGCAAAGCAGGATGTGAAAAGCTGCACTATAAAACTTTGAATAAAAACATAAGCAAGCCTGATCTAAGTGTCCCTTTACCGGTCTATGGTCATTCTCTTGAAAATCAAGCACGTGTCACCTACAGTCACTGTGCCTTCCAGAGGGTGGCATAAGGGGGCCTGCCAGATCCACAGCAGCTGAAGCAAGAGGGGAGAGCCAGTTGTCCCCGACTTGGGAGTAACCTGCCTTAAATTTTGCAAAGCTTTGGCACACCAAAATGTTTAAAGTAGGGTGGATTCCCACCCCGTTGCTGTCCATGCCGGGTTCCGCGTGTGACAAGATTGTCACTTGTGCTGCAGTGCCAACACACTCCCACTGCTGCTTCGGGAGCCTGAGCACCTCATGCACATTCCGTGATTGACCGGCCATGCAGATCGGGCTTTGCTGGGAAGCAGGAGGAGATCGCATCTTCCAGGGAGAACTGAATTTGGAAGAGTTACACAGCAAGAACAGTTTGCGTTCATTCCCAGCTTGCTACGTGGGATCTTGAGAACATTTGCTTTACCACTTCGACTATACAGTCTGATTTTATTTTTAAATCTCTCTTTTTCCCCAGTTTCCACTCATCAGAAAGCAAAACTGTTCTCAGTCGAAGTGAGAAACGTATTTGCTTAAAACGCAGACACCCCAAAGAGCCGTTTGAGAATTTTACATGTCACGAAACCTCCTCCCGTCGGGGGGTGGGTGGGAACAGACAAGGAAAATGTTTCCACCTTAACTTTTCATGATGGGATGTGGGAGCAACCTGCTTTGCAAACACTGGGGCTTTCCCCCCCACCTCGGCGGAGTCCAAATGAGTCCATGGGAATTGATTTGCATCCAACAGCCCCTTCCACTACCACGCCCCTCCCTCTAAATTAACATCCACGCAGTCGTCATTAATGGCCACTGCTGGAACACGTCAGGGTCTGGAAAGCCGGCGTCTGCCTCTCCCGGCATGTGCCCCCAGATGACACCACCACCCACACGTCTGTCTTGCTCTTCCCCAGGTAATCTCACAGTGCTCAGGCTCCAGCCCCCAAAGCTACCTCACCGTTCATTTCTCAAGTTAGCACAACATTTAAAACCCAGAGCTCGGCTCGGTCACAGGGATAGATAAAATCACTGGGGTGTGTAAAAGGCAGGCAGCAGAGTCACATCACCTACCATGAGTCGGGGGTCACCCTGCTGACTCCCGCTGTAATCCCACTCGCAAAGCGTTCACGGGGCTTTCCGAGCCCGAGAAGGTGTCTCCCCGCAGCTTTGCAGTTACAAGGCAAGGAGCTTCCCGTCTCCCCTTCGCAGGACTCCCCGATGCCTGACAGGCTGAGGCACTCGAGAAAAGACAGCAGGGAAGGCACCCAGCATCACGCCGCTTTCCCCAAATGAGCTCGGAAATGAGATGTAACAGCAGCCTCTCCCGCGCCAAGTATTACAAGAGCGGAATACTAAGGGGTTCCTTTATTTTATCCATTACCATATGCAGATATTAAAGTCTAAACACTGCATTTGTACATTAGCCCTTGCAAATCAACCCTACATGTCAAAGCGGCACGACAACAGTTGAGGTCACAGTCTCTCCTCTGCCTGGCGGCAGGGACCGATGGAGAAGGAGAGGAGGAGATAGGTGTTTGTCCTCGCTGGAGGAGGCTCTCCCAAGCTCCGGCCGCCGAGCCCTGCCCCAGCAGGGTGGGAGCCTCCGGGCTGAGGCATCCCGAGGAGCCGCGGCAGCGCAGTCCGGCCCCCCCCCTCCCCGCCAGCGATCCCACCTGCGCATCCCTCCCTCCCCGCCGACTTACCCCCTTCCACCGGGAAACTTTCGGGACGGGGCCGGGCGCGGGGGCCGCCGCCCTCTCGCAGCGAGGCCCGCGGGGGCGGCCCCGGTGCCGCCGGGTCCGTGCGGGAGCGGGGGCAGCGCCGGCTGCGGCGGTGGCTGCGCGGGGGCGGGGTACCTGGCGGGGAGCGGCGGCGCGGCCCCCCCGGCGGAGCTCACCCGGCGGAGCTCACCCGGCGGAGCTCACCCCGCGGAGCTCACCCCGCGCTGCCGCGGCTCCGGCGC